>NC_132931.1:21139293-21439293 GCF_047675955.1 Chlorocebus sabaeus
TGTTTCTTTTGGATGGGCAGTTACCATTCTGAATTATTTTGTTATTCACTTTTTTTTTTTTTTTTTTTTTGGAGACAGGGTGTTGCTCCATCTCCCAAGCTGGAGTGCAGTGACGTGATCATAGCTCACTGCAGCTTCAACCTCCTGCGCTCAAGTGATCCTTTTGCCTCAGCCTCCTGAGAAGCTGGGACCACAGGTGTGCGCCACCATGCCTGGCTAATTTTTTAATTTTTGTAGAGACGAGATCTCACTATGTTGCCCAGGCTGGTCTTGAACTCCTGGCCTTAAGTGTTCCTCCCACCTCAGCATCCTGAGTAGCTGAGACTACACACCACCATGCCTGGCTAATTTAAAACATTTTTTTTTTTTTTTTGGTAGAGATGGGGGGGGTCTCATTATGTTGGCCAGGCTGGTTTTGAACTTCTGGCCTCAAGTGATCCTCCTGCCTCAGCCCAAAGCCCACTGTGCCTGGCTTCTGAATTATTTTAAACCACTTAGTAGCCTTTGTGCTTAGCTGGGACTCCATTGTTTGCAAAAATGTAAGCAGCTCTATTCTTTCGAAGATAACAAAAGTATTTTCATACTGAGTTAACCTGGAGTCAGTTTTCACTGCTGGGTATTTACGTTAAGCCAGGGATAAGTGTCAGAATAGCTCCCTCCGCACCTGGCGAAGAGGGCACACGAGCTGCATGTGTCCGGGACCTGCTGATTGCAAGAAAACCCAGGCCTCCTGGCACAGAGGTGCTGGGGGACGGTGTCACAGCCTCATCTTACACAGCTTACTGGTCACGGAGCTGGTGCTTCTGAGGACACCTTTCGGGAAGAGTGGTGGCCCTTGTCTTGGACTGACCGGGGAGGTGTGAGCCCGAGGATGACCTGTCCTCCTCCTCTCCTGACAGAGTCCCTGGAGAAGTGGGAGCGTCTGACCGTGGCGGACGCGCTGGAGCCCGTCCAGTTTGAAGATGGAGAGAAAATCGTGGTCCAGGGAGAGCCTGGGGATGACTTTTACATCATCACGGAGGTGAGATGTGCTTCCCACGTGGACGCTCTGGGTGTGTGCTTGGGTGGGGGCACTTCCTACCTTCTCTTCTTCCACTCCCCGCCTCATCCTCCCTCTGGAGTGAGTGCTGCTCTGTGACCGCACGCCCATCTGGGGCCTCCACGGGGTGGGTGGCCATGGCCTCACACTCCTGCCACCGAGGCTCCTCCGGTCCTCTAGCATCGAAAGGCTCCCTTCTTAGAAAGGTGGCTGGTGCCTGATCTGCATGTGTGATGAAACTGCATGAAACTGGCCGGGTGCCGTGGCTCACGCCTGTAATCCCAGCACTTTGGGAGGCTGAGGCGGGTGGATCACCTGAGGTCAGGAGTTCGAGACCATCCTGGCCAACATGGCGAAACCCTGTCTCTACTAAAAATACAAAAATTAGCCGGGTGTGGTGGCGCATGCCTGTAATGCCAGCTACTTGGGAGGCTGAAGTAGGAGAATTGCTTGAACCTGGGAGGTGGAGGTTGCAGTGAGCCGAGATTGCACCATTGCAGTCCAGCCTGGGCAACAGAGTGAGATTCCATCTAAAAAAAAAAAAGTAAAATAAAAAACCTGCACGAAACCTTCACACAGGGAGTGCAAGGGCAGGAACCTTCACACAGGGCGTGCAAGGGCAGGAACCTGCACACAGGGCGTACAAGGGCGGGAACCTGCACACAGGGCGTACAAGGGCGGGAACCTGCACACAGGGCGTGCAAGGGTGGGCAGAGCTGAGGAAGGGAGTGGGGTTGGGAATGGCACCACATCTGCATCCCAGCCGTGGCGTGGCGCCGTGTGTACACAGCAGGTCACTGTCGGGGGCATCGCATACATTTAGGGTACACAGGATCTCTCTCTATTATTTCTCA
Organism: Chlorocebus sabaeus; assembly: GCF_047675955.1. Lineage (NCBI taxonomy): Eukaryota > Metazoa > Chordata > Mammalia > Primates > Cercopithecidae > Chlorocebus > Chlorocebus sabaeus. The sequence continues at coordinate 21,141,187 of NC_132931.1, forward strand.
CAGCCGCACTCAAATCTACGATGATGGCAAAATTAAAAGTTTAAAAAGACGGTGGCAGCTTCTCTCTCTGGACGTAGAGTCATTTTTGTGAGTCGTTTTTGCCGTCTCACACCACGGCGCCACCACGGGCAGGCGACAGGTGGCTCCGTGGAGCCCCTGGGACACGCTGGGGCCGCAGGCCACGGGGGCCGCACCCAGACTGCTGGGTGAGCTGAGCAGCTGTCCCCAGGACAGGGCAGGAATTCGCGTGTGAACCCCCATTCCGGGCGCTGGCGAGGGACCCCGTGCCTGTGAACTAGCAGGTGGGACTGGTCTCCAGAGGTGGGGCTCGGACACTGGACCTAATTGAGGACTGGCTAAAACAGGGCCAGGGTGCAAGCTGCTCTCCATAGCCACGCCCACCAGCGCACCGCGTCAGTTTACCGTTGCCATGGCAATGCCTGGGAGTGCCCGCCCCTTTCCATGGCAATGGCCTGAGGTCCTGGAAAATTACCACCCTTAACCAGAGATCTCTGTATCATCCACCCCTTAATGTGCATCTAATTATAAGTGGGTGTAAATGGGACTGCACAGGTGCCCTGAGCCGCTCCCCTCAGTGCTCTGCCTGGTGGGAGCAGCGAGGAGCTGTAACCCCAAACACTGCCGCCTCAGTAAAGCTGTTTATTCCACCTCCTGCTGGGCCTCGAATCCTTTCCTGGGCAAAGCCAAGAACCCTGGCAGCCTAAGCCCCACTTTGGGGCCCACCTGCCCTACATCACCTGTGCCCCATGGTTATTTGAACTGTGGCCTGCCCGGTTATCTGGAACCCTCTCCCTTCGGATTAATGCTGGAGGAACCGGGCTGGAACCCCAGCGCCCGCAGTGTGTCCGTCGGCCGGAGGCTGTGCCTGGGTTGTGGCCTCCCTGAGAGGAATCCCCTCCCCAGGTGGCCCCGGGCAGGAATGAGTGACCTGTCCAGGCTGTGTGCTGACCTGCCTGGCTCTGCAGAACCACACATATGCTCCTGTGTGTCTGACATGTTCCCCACGTCTCTGGCCCTCAAGGGTGAGCAGGATCTCATGCTTGCATGCGCCCTAAGCACACGCCCTAAGCACACGCCCCAAGCACACGCCCCAACTCTGCACCTGCCATCGGGAAATGCGTGCCTCAGGGTGGCGGAGTTTAAGGTCCCGCCCTCGCCGAAACACCCACAGCTGTGGGCAGTGACACGATCATTCTGGGTCCAGAAGGAGCGCACCTCCCTGCCCCTGCGGGCTGCTGGGAAGAAACAGAGGTCAGCAAAGAGCTCAAGTCCTGGTGGATATTTGGCGACTTCAGCGAATTCGGGAGCCAGAGTCTTGGTTCAAAACAACAGAAGCCCAGCAACGTGGCCGGGGCCGCCGATGGTGTTGGAAGATGCTCTCACCGCCACCGGAACACAGGCGGAAAAGCAAGAGGCTGGAGTAAGATCCTGCGGCAAGGAAGTGTGTGTTTCTCGGGCCCCCGCACCTGCTAAATCCTCATTACCCTTCCCTGAGGGGCACGTTCAGGGCCTCTCCCGCCCTCATCCCCGGTGCTTCCCACTGCGGCTCTACCATAAGGAAAGACCTGGAAGGCTGGGATAGAGCAGGAGAAGCAGCAGAGGCCGGAGGGAGCCCGGCCGGCTGGGGTGTTAGAGGTGCTGGGAGATTTCTGCTGACCTGGAAGAAGCACCAAGGCAGGTCTTGACGGGGCAGCCACCTTCACGGAGCTCCACAGGGTGGATGTGGGATTCCGGGACCTGAGTCACTTCCCTCTCCACGTCCCAGAATGCTCATTATGTGAATGAATTAGTGAATGCATGAATGAATGATGCTTGTTTCCAACCTAAAGGTACCACAGGCTGCACGGACATTCACGAAGGGGGGTCCCTGCTGGGGGGCCGTTCTCAGGCAGTATGTCCGGTCAGTAGAGTAGGGGACTCATTCAACAGTAACGCTTCTTTAAAAGGAGAAGAGGAGGGAAAGGATGAAACCACCGGCAGCCCAAGTGATGATTCTGGCCAGCGTTGGAAGGAGACTCTGGCAGGCCCCGAGAGGGGAGTGACCCCAGCCATGATTCCAGTGTGCACGCCCACCTGTGTGCAGAGGAGGGGCTGCCAGTGTGTATGCTTGCCCGTGTGCAGAGAGGATGCCAGTGTGCATGCCCACCTGTGTGCAGAGGAGGGGCTGCCAGTGTGCACGCTTGCCCGTGTGCAAAGGAGAGGATGCCAGTGTGCACGCTTGCCCATGAGCAGAGGAGGGGCTGCCAGTGTGCACGCCTGCCCGTGTGCAGAGGAGGGGATGCCAGTGTGCACGCTTGCCCATGAGCAGAGGAGGGGATGCCAGTGTGCACGCCCACCTGTGTGCAGAGGAGGGGCTGCCAGTGTGCACACCTGCCCATGTGCAGAGGAGAGGATGCCAGTGTGCACGCTTGTCCATGTGCAGAGGAGGGGATGCCAGTGTGCACGCCTGCCCGTGTGCAGAGGAGAGGATGCCAGTGTGCACACCTGCCCGTGTGCAGAGGAGGGGCTGCCAGCGTGCACGCTTGTCCGTGTGCAGAGGAGGGGATCACAAACCCACTGCTGAAATCTGCTGTATTAAAGGCTGCTGTTGGGTGGTTTTTGGGCACGGTGGCTCATGCTGTAATCCCAGCACTTTGGGAGGCCAAGGTAGGAGGATCACTCGAGCCCAGGAGTTCACGACCAGCCTGGGCAACATAGTGAGACTCCATCTCTACTAAAAGTTTAAAAATTATCAGCACCATAAGACGGGGGGGAAAAAATTAGCTGGGCATGGTGGCACCCACCTGTAGTCCCAGCTACTTGAGAGGCTGAGGTGGGAGGATTGCTCGAGCTCAGGAGTTCAAGGCTACAGTGAGCTATGATTGCACCACTGCACTCCAGCCTGGGCAATAGAGAGAGACCCTGTCTCAAAACCAAAACCAAAACCCACACCAAAAAAACATGGCTTCAAATTCTTGGTTGTCTTTCCCATGGAAAAGGGGAGTCTGACCCCCTCCCGTTGATGCTGGGCTGGCTTAGGTACACACTCGATGGATAGAATACAGTGGAGTGGCGTTGCAGGGTACCCAAGACTGAGTCCTCCAAAGCCTTACAGCTTCTACCACAGCCTATGGGAACCTTGTTCCCGGGATGCTCTTCTTAAAGCCCAGCAGCTGTGCTCTGAGACGCCCACCCAGCCAGTGCAACCCCAGCCCCAGCCCCAGCCAGCGCAGCCGTGAACGCCCAGTGTCAACAGCTGCCACATGACTGTGCCGTCTTGGACGTCCCACCAGCTGAGTCGTCCGATGAGGTCATCCCTGCCTCCATCTGGATGCAACCCCGGAGGAGACCCCGAGTGAGAACCGCCCGGCTGAGCCCCTCCAACCCCGAACTGTGAAGGATAACAACAAACTGTGGTTTAAGTCGCTGACTTCAGGAATGGCTTCTCAGTTCTCACCGGTTATTGCTACTGAAATAAGTACATAAGTAGAGCCCTTCCTTGCCTAGATAACAGAGCTGTGGTGGTGGCGCTCCCGGCCGCTCCACCTCCAGCAAGATGACCGCGGTGATAGGTGGAAAGGCAGATCTCTTTAGTTGCTCTAGGTTTTACATCCATTGACAAGAAACTGGTGCTTACAGGCTGAATCTGGCCCAGAGACAAATTTGTGTTGGCCTGTGCAGTGTTTTTTTTTTAAATATTTGGATTACTTGTCGTTATTTTACAGTCAGGAGATTTCACATAAAAATCTAGGTCGCTGGCCGGGCACGGTGGCTCACGCCTGTAATCCCAGCACTTTGGGAGGCCAAGGCGGGTGGATCACTTGAGGTCAGGAGTTCGAGACCAGCCTGGCCAACATGGTGAAACCCTGTCTCTCATAAAAATACGAAAATTAGCCGGTCGTGGTGCAGCTACTGGGAGGCTGAGGCTCAAGAATCACTTGAACCCAGGAGGCAGAGGTTGCAGTGACCTGAGATCATGTCGTTGTACTCCAGCCTGGGCCACAGAGCAAGAGCCTGTCTTGAAAAAATAAAATAAATCTGGATCTCTTACTTCTGTTTAAAAATCTGACATCCCACCACACTGGACCTGCAGCCCCGTCTGGCCGTACCCAGCTGGCAGATGCCCCTTCTGGTGTGAAAGGCTTCCCAGTTTCCTGCAGCCCCTGCCTAGCCCTGTTCTCGGCTCCTCAGCCGTGTCTGCAGGCACTCGGGGGCTTCTGAGTTGGCAGCCTCGGTTTGAATGGTCATGAAACTGAGAGAATGAGTAGCTGTGGCTGGTTCGGACAATCACACATTATTCTCTGTGGACCAAGGCCCCCTCCTAGCTGAGTCCAAGGCCCTGTGTAGGAAAATCATGAAAATGTGTGTGGGGGGCATGGATCGCGGGTGCATCTTCGTGGAGAGCAGATCAAGGCAGCACATGCAGTGTTCTCACCCCGGAACGGAGGAGATGGCTTCACCAAGCCGCGCGGTGTGTTCTGAGTGTTGAGGATGTGCCAGGCGTCCTGGGAGCCCCCCACGCACACGGTGTGTGACCCAACCGCACCCCGGTGGGGGGCTCTGCTGGCCGTGCCCTCCACATCCACGCCGGGGTCGTCAGCTGAGGACAGGTGCGGGGACTGGTGGGGGCAGACGCCACCTCCCACAGCCGGGAGGCTCTGCCCGCGATGCCTTCACCATGGGTGTGCCCGACTCCGCGATCCCAGTCTTGCGAGCACAACTTCTGGTGTTTTTCACCTTCTGCCCCTCTGTCCACTGCCTGGCTGGCAACTCGGATTTTACCTTCTTGTGTGCTTTGCTGGCTCTGGGAGCCAGGCCCCGCAGTGGCGCATCTGCTGAGGGCTGTCACAGCTGATTTTCGTGATCTTGGGGCGCTCACCCAGCTGTGCAGCAGTGTGGTTTTGTGTTGGGGACAGCCGAGGGTTCCACAGGCTCCCTGCAGAGTCCCCAGGAGGGGTGCTGGGGTCAGACGCTGGCTGCCCCCTCCCCAGGAGCCCCCATGTGCCGCTGCACGGGTTTCCCAGAAAGGCTCTGAGGAGGGGGATGTGGGGAGAGCGGAGCGCTGTGCAGGGTGCCCTGACCGCTGACAGAGTGTGTGTGGGGGTCGGGAGGGGAGGTGAGGGGCGCCGCGCACGTTCACATAAAACAGCGCCTTGCACGGCCTCGGGAACGAAACTCGACCTGAGAGGAAGGTATCGCTTTCACAGCACTGTAAAATGGATTTGAAAGGGTCTCCTTGGCAACCTGGATTTTTTTCGCTTTTCCTCTGTGATCAGCCAAATTTGGCAAGTCACAGTGCAACCCCAGGGTGCGGGGATCAGAGGCGCGGACCCGACGCGCTTCGGAGCCTTTCGCGGTTTCCAGCTGTGGACTGTGCGGCCGGGGCCGCCACCGACAGCATCAGCGTCAGACAGGTGCAGTCGGGTGGGGTGGGGCGGCTTCTCGGCAGGCGCCGGAGGCTCGGTGGCTGCTCTCGTGGCCGCCGTTTGTTTTCCCTGAAGCAGCGCGTGGAGGAGATGCCGGTCCCCCACTCTCCCTGGGGCCGGCGTCCTGCCCTGTCTGGTCACCGTCCTTCTTCCTCCAGCAGTTTCTAAAGCACATTGTTTTGTAAATCGTGGCCTTGGTGGGTTGAGGACGCCCTGTGCGTAAGGCCTCATCCCTGTAGGGCCACAGAGCTCCTGCCTCACCCTCCTCTCCTCCCGCCCGCCCTTCACCCGGGGCCTCCTGCTCCCCTCGGCTCTCCAGGGTGGACACCAGTGAGGGCCGGCCCCGTCTGCAGTGGCAGCCTGCGGTGCCTTGCGCCCGCTCTGCCCGAAGATGCGATTGTTTTGGGAGCTGATTTCCCTCAGGTGTGGGGACCCCGGCCGCGCACAGGTGTGAAAACCGCCCCTGCTCACACCTGTGAGGCCTGAACACCTACAGGCCTCGGGCCAACTCCACTGCAGAGCTGAGCTGGGCGCCACGGAGGCAGCCAGGAAGGCAGGGCCGGGCTGCAGGACCCTCAACTCCCGACACCCCCGCAGGTCTGTCTGCAGGAGCGGGGCCCCTCCCGGGTGGAGGCTGCTTTTCCCTGCCCCCGACCCCACGGGGTCACGCCCGCTGTCTCTGAAGCTGTGGGGAGCTGCCAGCCCCTCAGACACCCGATCCCCACAGCTGTTGGAAAATATCCTCAGCAGACTGAGCGGTCGCTCCTCCGCAGGCCTGTGGGTTGTGAACCTGGGAGCTGCAGACGTGCAGATGGAAAGCTGCGGTGCCCACCGCACCGTGTGTATCAGTGGGAGCCCTGAGCCCCAGGGCCTGGGCATCCTGCATCCTTGTGAGGCCTGCACCTGCCGTCAGCCTCGGGGTGAGGGGAGCTGGATCTTTCTGGGGGCTCTTACCGAAGGTTGGGGAACAGCCCCGGGCCCCAGGAGCTCTAAATGGGGACAGAGTCCTCGGTCCTGTGGCAATGGGGGCAGAGGTGTTATTTCTGTGCCCGGCTCGGGTGGACACCTGGCTCGTTCCCTGGTGAGAGCAGCGTCCAGGGCCTAGCGGAGAGGCGGCAGTGTGTGCCAGGGCTGCGAGGGCTCCCGGAGGCGGGGACCGTCCAGCTGTTCCGTCACCTCACCGCGGGCGGGAAAGTGGAGTGGCATTCAGCCAGGCCTGGGTGGGGCGTTGCCCGCCCGGGCACCAGCTCAGGTTCCCTCCACGCATTCCTGCGTGGGGGCTGCACGCCTGCTTTTCCAGGCCGCTGGAGTTCCCCTCCCGGAGACCTCCCCACAGCCTGGGGGCAGCTGGACCCTGGGAGCCGGTTCCCCATAAAAGTCCCGAGACTGAAATTCCCCAGCTTGCTCCCATCCAGGGCAGCAGCGGCCTGGGAGGCGTTGCCATGGGAACGCTAGATGGAGTTTATCTCCCCTCTTTGCAAATTAATTTTATGAATGTCCACAACATTGAAGCAACTGCAGAACAGCACGTTGCAAAGCTGTCCTTGGGCCTGGGAACTTCTCCTGGCTCATCAGAGCCCCGCGCCCCTCCCTGCCGAGGCCTGAACCAGGGGGTGGCTGATTGTTCAGAATCCACTGGTCACTGCCGGATGCTTTCAGGAAGGGGACCCCTGCAAAACAGGAGCCCCGGGGAACCCCGTGCTTGCCCCATCGTCGTGTGGGGTCAGCTGGGACCCGGCCTGCGCCGCGAGGCTCCTGGCTGGGGTCTCTGGGACAGTGCCGGTGCCATGCCACATTCCGAAGCGTTGCTTATGGTGCTGCTTACTTAGGGTGGCCCTTTCGGTTCCTACATGTCTCTCTTTTGGGGTCGCTGTCTGGAGCTGGAGGAGGGTCTGCAGGAGCCACAGGGGTCTCAGCCATACGTGTTTCCCAGCCATCAGCTCTGGTCCGGGGCTGGAGAGATGCTGTGGACTGCAGACACGCCCTGTCCTCTCTCCTGGGCTGGCGTCCTGTGGGCGTGAGATGCTTTGGAAGGACGTGAGGGCTTGGAAGAGATGTGGAGCAGGACCCGACGCAGAGAGTGCCCAGAGTGGTGTCACTTGGGCTGCAGGGAGGGTGGAGGGGCCGTGGCCCTGCGGTGGCCGTGGGGCAGGGGCCTGGATGCCGGGAGGGAGGGGCTGCAGGCAGCGGTCCAAGGTGGGAGAACGGGCAGGGCGAGTCTGGGGGGCTCTGGTTGCAGAGCTCTGCTCACCGGGGTTGGAACACCAGTGTTTCTCTGGGTGTGACGGCCGCAACGGCAGGAGATGGAGGCTGATTTGCAGAGGAGAGAAATAGTCCAGCTGCTCTGCCAAGGGCTGTGCTGTGTGAAGAGTACACCTGAGAGGAGCAGGCCGGCCACAGCGCAGGGCAGTCACCCTGAGGGGATGGCGGGGGATGGCGGAGGGCCCGGGGACTGCTGGGTGGTGGAGGGGACCGGGTATTGAAGTAGGAGTAGGAGTTCTCCAGATGGAGGGCATTCTGACAGCTGCAGGGACATAGGAGCTCATGTGTGGGGGAGGGTGGGGCGAGGCCGCAGGAGGGCGGAGCTGCAAACCCTGGGCAGGGGAGGGTCTCACGCCCCCTGAGCTCCTTGACGAGGGGTGTGAAAGTTACTTTGGAACATCCTGCCGGGACACCGCAGCCTCTTCCGAGAGCCAAATGAGAAGTGCTCAGAACCACGTCCCTGGCCCCCACCTTGGCCTTAGGGCCCCACCAGGAGCCTGCGGTTCCACCTTCCGGAGGCCTGGGGGTATCTGCCTATGGGGGAAGCTGCACCGGCCTTGTGTCCTCCTTCCTCTCACGGGTCAGGGCAGGTGAGGCCCACCGAGGCGCTGGGCTTGGCCTCTGCCCAGTGGTCACTGTGTGTGGGTGCCAAGTCTTCCCTGTCTGAGGGAAATCTCAGAGCATCTTGAACGGGAGCCCATTTGGCCTGGCCTCTAGCAGGAAAATAAAAACATTCCTTCTGGGCTGGACTGGAAGAAACGCTTTTCCAGAACCCCAGGGCTGGGCTCCGAGCTGTCCACCTGGGCCCCGTGTGGACCGTGTGCACGCGGACATCTGCGTGGGGACAGTGGAGGTTCCGGGGCCCTCGGGGTCTGGCCCTGGGGTGGCCCTGTCCGTGTGGCCCTGTCCGTGCTGGCCGGGGTCATTACAGGTGTGAGAGCTTCCTCACGGCTTAGAGGGGTTCTGACCTCACCCTGCCTGCTGTCTGCGGTGCCAGCACCCCTCCCGCAGGCTGCGAGTGCCCCTGCTCCACTGAGACCCTGCTGAGGCGGGCTCCTGAGTGCTCCAGTGGCCACAGCCCACCGAGAGGGACACACAAATCCACCCGGCTCTGACTCGCGTCCCTCTCGCCGCAGGGCAGCCTCGTCATCCCTTAAGTAGGGGAGGGGGCTGTGTACCTCCCACGCCCCTTTTGTAAGCAAAGCTCCCCCAGGGCCTGTGCACAAGGGGCTGTGTCCCGGGCACATCACGGCTGCCCTCTCCCAGTGAGCTGGACGTTCGGCCCAGCAGCTTGGGGGCCCGGGAGAGCTTCCCAGCGTCCGGCTGAACTGTGAGATGTCTCGAGGGGACAACTGCTCTCCCAAAGGCATGGGACGTCTTCGCTTGCCTTTCAGCATTAAGTGACTTTCCATGGGAACTGGGGCAGCCGCAGGCTGTTCTCCGTGTGGATAGAGGGACAGGTGTGAGGCTGAGGCCTCGGTTTGGGGCTTCTGCTCTGGGAGACAAGAACCTTCAAAGTAATTCTTCAAGTAAAATGCCGCTTGCTGACGGAGACAGGGACACTGACATGTCTTCAGCAAAGGATGGTCCCATTTGTGTGGTTCCTTTGACGAGTACCTTTGCCTTGATATTTTCTCTCTGATTTTTTTGTTAATGTAAGCAACATTATAGAAAGTTTAACACCCTCTCCCCCACCAAAAAAAAAAAAACCTATAAAAGGCACCGTCTTTCTCCTTCCCCTCAACCCTCCCCTCCCAGAGACCAAACCACCCCCCGCGGGCCCCGGCTTTCCATTGCAGACATTTCCAGATCTTGTTTCCCACCCGTATCTCGGGGCACCGCCGCGCAGGCGTTCCCAGACGAGACAGATGTGGAATGCAGTGGACGGTTCCAAGGTCCCGGATTACCCCGACCAGATTCCTGGCAGCAAAATGAGGAGAGTTAAACACCATGCAAAGACCATTGCCGTAAAGACGGATGTTTTGGCTGGGAAAATCCTAACAGATGCGCAGTTCTGGACAAATCAATTTGCAGCACCCCACGGTCGTCCACCCACCGAAGCGGGGGCTGGCCTTGGTGGCTGTGGTCATGCAGGCAGTGGGTTGTGGACATCCCCTGCCTTGTGGGGGCGGTCCCTCTGCTCCCCTCCTCCCAGACCTTCTAATGATATTGAGTGGGGCCGGAGCCCTTGGGCACTTGGTCCGTCTGGGAAATCTGCACGCCCGGGGAGGGCCAGCTCCAGGTGGTGAACAATGGGTCTCTGGGAGGAAGTTGTCCTCCTGTGTTCTAAATTTGGCCACGCATGTCTCTCTGATTCAGCAACCAGGTTCTCGGTCCCACAGCTGTGGCCTCCTGGCCCCGCTGTCCCTCCCCAGAGTCAGCCGCCGGAGGAACTTGGTGAAAAGGTTCCTGAGGGGGCAGCTTCCCCACAAGCAGAACACAAGGTCACCTACCCTGTGGCTCGGCCACGCCTCCAGGATGGGGCAGGAACATGCGGGGCCAGACCGAGGGGGTGCTTAGCAGCCCTGGCCGTGGCCCCCAAGCATGGGTGAGACTGTGGGGCAGTGTGAACTGAGGCCATAGGTGGAGTGAGTTAAGGTTCCAGTGGCCAAGCCCTTTTAAAAATGTTTTATTTTAAAAAATTGTGATAACATACAGATAACATGAAATTTACCGTCATAACCATTTCTAGGTGTGCAGTTCAGTGGCATTAAGCAGGTCACATTGCTGTGCAGCCGTCACCACCATCATCTCCAGGATGTTTCATCTTCCCAGGCTGAAGCTCTGTCCCCACGAAACACACACTCCCCATCCCCCTCTCCCAGCCCTTCTAGAAAGTAGAACCATCCTTCTGCTTTCTGTTTCTGAGTCTGAACTCTACTGCCTGGTATAAGGGGATCCTACAGAATTCGTCCCTCTGTGACTGACTTATATTGCTTGCATAGTGTCCTCAAGGGCCATCCGTGTTGTCGCTAGCAGGTGTCAGAACGTCCTTCCTTTTCAAGGCTGACTAATATTCCATTGTTTGAATGGCCCACGTTGTGTTTATCCAGCCAAGCCTGTTTTTTATTTTGCTGCTGCTGCCACTGATGGTGATGATGATGGTGATGATGGTGATAGTGATGGTGATGATGGTGATGGTGATGATGGAGGTGATGGTGATGATGGTGATGGTGGTGATGGAGGTGATGGTGATGGTGATGATGGAGGTGATGGTGATGGTGATGATGGTGATGATGGTGATGGTGATGATGGAGGTGATGGTGATGATGGAGGTGATGGTGATGGTGATGATGGTGATGGTGATGATGGTGATGGTGATGATGGAGGTGATGGTGATGATGGTGATGGTGGTGATGGAGGTGATGGTGATGGTGATGATGGAGGTGATGGTGATGGTGATGATGGTGATGATGGTGATGGTGATGATGGAGGTGATGGTGATGATGGAGGTGATGGTGATGGTGATGATGGTGATGATGGTGATGGTGATGATGGTGATGGTGATGATGATGGTGATAGTGATGATGGTGATAGTGATGATGGTGATGATAATGATGGTGATGATGATGGTGATGGTAATGATGGAGGTGATGGTGATGATGGTGATGGTGATGGTGGAGGTGATGATATGGTGAAGGTGGTGATGATGAAGGTGATGTGATAGTGATGGTGATAGTGATGATGGAGGTGATGGTGATGGTTATGGTGATGAAGGTGATGGTGATGATGGAGGTGATAGTGATGATGGTGATGATGGTGATGATGGAGGTGATGGTGATGGTGATAGTGATGATGGTTATGATGAAGGTGATGGTGATGATGGTGATAGTGTTGATGGTGATGATGATGAAGGTGATGTGATAACAATGGTGATGAAGATAATGGTGGTGATGGTGAAGGGGTGACAGTGATAGTGATGGTGGGAGGTGATGGTGATGGTGGTGTTGATAATGGTGAAGATGAAGATGGTGATGATGGTGATGATCATGATGGTCATGGTGAAAATGGTGATGATGGTGGTGGTGATGGTGATAATGATGGTGGAGGTGATGAGATGGTGAAGATGGTGATGAAGGTGATGGTGATGAGATGGTGAAGATGGTGATGATAATGTGATAGTGATGATGGTGATGATGAAGGTGATGGTGATGATGAAGGTGATGGTGATGAAGGTGATGGTGATGAAGGTTACGATGGTGATCAAGGTGCTGATGATAGTGATGATGATAGTGATGAAGGTGATGTGATAACAATGGTGATGAAGGTAATGGTGATAATGGTGATGGTGAAGGTGATAATGATGGTGATGGTGGAGGCGATGGTGATGGTGGTGATGATGGTAGTGATCATGATGGTGACGGTGATGATAGTGAGGATGATGATGGTTGTGGTGATGGCAATGGTGGTGGTGATGGTGATAATGATGGTGGAGGTGGTGGTGGTGATGGTGGAGGTGATGAGGTGATGAAATGGTAAATATGGTGATGATGGTGATGAAGGTGATGGTGATGATGGTGGTGATGATGAGTTGGTGAAGTTGGCGATGGTGATGTCATAGTGATGATGAAGGTGATGATAGTGGTGATCATGATGGTCATGGTGAAAATGGCCATGGTGGTTGTGGTGATGGTGATGATGGTGGTCATGGTGACAATGATGGTGGAGATGGTGATGGTGATGGTGGAGGCGATGGTGGTGGTGGTGATCATGATGGTGATGATGAAGGTGATGATATGATGATGGTCATGGTGAAGACGGCGATGATGGTTGTGGTGATGGTGATGGTGGTGATAGTGATGATGATGGAGGTGGTGATGCTGGTGGAGATGATGAGGTGATGAAATGGTGAATATGGTGATGATGATGATGAAGGTGATGAGTTGGTGAAGATAGCGATGATGATGTCATGGTGATAATGAAGGTGATGATAGTGATTATCATGATGGTCATGGTGAAGATGGCCATGGTGGTTGTGGTGATGGTGGTGATGGTGATAATGATGGTGGAGGTGGTGATGCTGGTGGAGGTGATGAGGTGACGAAATGGTGAATATGGTGATGATGATGGTGATGATGAAGGTGATGATGAGTTGGTGAAGATGGCGATGATGATGTCATGGTGATAATGAAGGTGATGATAGTGATGATGATCATGATGGTCATGGTGAAGATGGCCATGGTGGTTGTGGTGATGGTGGTGATGGTGGTGGTGGTGATGGTAGAGGTGGTGATGATATGGTGAAGGTGGTGGTGATGAAGGTGATGGTGAGGATGGTGATGATGGTGATAGTGATAATGGTGGTGATGATGGTAATGGCAATGATAAAGGTGGTGGCGGTGGTGACTAACACTTTTTTAGCTCTTACTCTGTCTCAAACATTTCCATATTTAACTCATTTAATCCTTACGAGTCTGCAAGGTAAAGACTATTATTCTCCCAATTTGTCCGATGAGAAAACACACTGAGAGGAAAATTCCATGAGTTCAGACCTCACCAGCTGATAACCCCCAGCCTTTTGCAGAGGTAAAGCCCTTGGTAGTTTTCCAGGGGTACCCACATCCTTGCCTAAATCTCCCCAAAACCTGGTGGATTCTGGAAAAGTTTATTTTATTTTACCGTGGGGAAACTGAGGCTTGGAGAAGTGAGGTAGAATGTCCTCAGCCACCCAGCTGAGCCAAATCTGAAGTCCAGACCCTCAGGGAGCCTGAGCTACTGCAGTCAAGCACTGCAGCTGTGCAGGGGCCCAGAAAACGTCCCATGTGCCTCATCGGTCCTGCTGAGTCCTTCGGAAACTCTCCACAATCACCAGACCGGTTTTAAATAGCAATTCAGGCAAGATAAAAATCAATTAATTTGCTGCCATGGGAGGTTTCTTTCACCTTTTGGTCAGCTCTTCTGGTTGGCGACGGAAACTCTTGACTGTCTTGTGTGTATTTATAGCCTCTCTGAGCGTGAGACTCTCCCTGGGCAGACGGGCAGTGTCCGAGGAGCTGGTGCGGTGTTGGGCCTGGGCTTTGAAGGGGGCTGAGGCAGCAATGCATTCTGCCCTGAGTGCTTCATGAGGGACTCCAGGGAGGTGGCAGCTGGCTGTGGCTGCACCCAGGTTACCTGCTGTCCTTTGGATCTGAGGGACACATTGCTTAGTAGTAAGACCAGCATTTGTGCTCCCCCTTGGTGTCCCAGATTTCCAGAAAGATCTGCTCCTGGAGACATCCGAGCTGGACACCTTTTGGGACCCCAAGAACCCCTAAAGGCTGCCCCAGACCCCAGCCGGCTCTTCCGCATCCAAGAGTGCATGTGGTCCATGAGGGATGGTCGGAGCATCTGTTGGAATTATTCCGGTCTTATTCCCACCTCCTGCGAAACCCTGAAGGAATGAAATGAAGCGTGTGGTTAGGTTTACCCTCCTTCCGGTCCTGGCTGAGCAAGTTCAAATCACCCCTCCTTGGGTGGAAGCTCAGGAAGCCGCCAGGCAGGTGAATGCAAACACCTGTCACTTGTCACTCCTGGGTTCCCCGACAGTGGCTCCCAGGACGGGCAGCTCCATAAATCTCCACTCAGGGACGGTGGAAAAATATCCCTGGGCTCCCCTCCCAGATGCAGGGTTGAGGGGCATCCTCCTGCAACACTTCCTCCCTCCGAAGCTGACATGCTTGTCTCAGGAGTTCACTCTGGAAGTGCTTTCAGGGGCCAGTGCCCTGGGCCCTGGGCGTGTTGGTCTGGCCGGCAGATCCCACGACCCCTGAGCTGTGAGGATTTGTAGATGCGTCTGGGCACTACCAGAGTCAGTGCTGGCACCCCGGGCAGTTTCTGGGAGTGCTGCAGGAGGAGGCCCAGGAATGCCCCTCCAGGCTGAGGGAACAGTGTGTGCAGCGGTACAGAGGTGTCACTGTTGCTGGAGTCGAGGGCCTGAGTGCGGTGGGTGGGGACCTGAGTGTGTGACTGCCCACATGGAGAGGATGTGGGCTTGCCTGGAAGGCAGTGGAAAGCTTCGAGCCACGGAGACAGGGCCAGGATTGCTGGGAACACAGAGTCCTCCCAGAGGGAGCCAGGGTGGATGTTGAGGCTGGCCACGGAGCCACGGGAGGACCTGGGAGGAGGCCTGAGGCTGGCTCAGGACCTGGGAGGAGGGCTGACGCTGGGGGCGGTGGCATGTGTCCCACCCACCTCCCATCGGTCCAGATTCCAAATCTCAGATTCCCACAGGGGTGTCCAGGAGCCATGGCTCTGGCTGGACCCGGAGGGGCCCACTGGGCTGAGGGGCAGGTCCAGAATGATGGGGTGGTGGCTGCATGGGGTATGATCTCTGTGGGGAAACTGAACAGGGAGGGAGGAGACCCTTCGGGAACACCAGGATCAGAACAGGAAGTGGGGAGCGGGCAGAGGAGGGCTGCTGAATTGTTAATGGAGGAGGCTGGAGCTGGGCCAGGCTCGAAAGTGCTTTCTACCTCTTTAGAACATAATCAGCAAGTGTGCAGTCGTGCACACCAATGCACACACATGCACATATACGCACCCACAACCCATGCACACACACTGATCCATGCGCACATAGACACACACGGACACACCTGTGCGCACACGTACACACACCTCAGTGCCCACACATGCATGCCTGTGCACACCCTGACCCATGCACACCCCACATTGACCCACACGCCTGTCCACACACCCATGCACACTGACACATGGACACATGGACACCTGCACACGTCCACACCTGCGCATACACCCACACATGTATACTCGTAACAGCGCACTTGCACACACACATACCCATGCACACACACAGACATGCATGCATACACACCTGAGCACACACATGTACCTACTTAATGTGCACAGACCCATGCACACACACACACAGACATGCATGCATGCACACCTGAGCACACACATGTACCTACTTAATGTGCACAGACCCATGCACACACACACAGACATGCATGCATGCACACCTGAGCACACACATGTACATACACAGTGCATACAGACCCATGCACACACACACGTGTACACACAGACATGCATGCATGCACACCTGAGCACACACATGTACACAGTGCATACAGACCCATGCACACACACATGTGTACACACAGACATCTATGCAGGCACACCTGAGCACACACACGTACATACACAGTGCACACAGACCCATGCACACACACACACGTACACTCAGACATCCATGCAGGCACACCTGAGCACACACACGTACATACACAGTGCACACAGACCCATGCACACACACACGTACACACAGACATCCATGCAGGCACACCTGAGCACACACACGTACATACACAGTGCACACAGACCCATGCACACACACACACGTACACACAGACATCCATGCAGGCACACCTGAGCACACACACGTACATACACAGTGCACACAGACCCATGCACACACACACACGTACACACAGACATCCATGCAGGCACACCTGAGCACACACACATACATACAGTGCACACAGACCCATGCACACACACTTGCACACACTGCACAGACATGCACGTATGCACACATGCGCACCCAGACTCCTGTGCATACACACATGCACACAGACATCAATGCATACACATACCTGTGCACACAATAACACACACCTGTGCACGCATTCACACGTGCGTACACTCATGCATGCCCACACACACAGCGTGCAGAGGCTGCAGAGGCTGGAGCAGCTTGGGGCCCTCTGGGGTTGGGACATTGTGGGTCTTGGCCCACCCAAGCCAGGGGATTGTTGGACACCTGCTGAGTGGACAGCGCACAGCCTGGGCTCTCAGCAGTGGCACCCCTTCCTTTCCTCTTCCTTCTGGCAGAGGGAATGGTGTCTGCAGACGCAGCCTGTGGAGGGTTTTCAGGCTCATTGGAAAAGAAAACTGGGGTATCCCATGGAGGGGAGTCCTGGGGCGGACGTGCAGCCTGACCTGGCAGGTGCTCTCAGAGGACCCTCAGAGTGGGGGCCGAGTGCATGGGACATCAGCTCCGGGTTGGGTCCAGGCGCCTGCCCACCTGCACCTGCCCTGGGTGGCTGCCTGGAGGGCTGGGAGCACGTTTGATCCCAGGAAGCAGAAGCTGTGTCCATTCCGGGCCCAGGCTCTCCTGGGATGAGAGGTGCTGGTGTGTGGATAGAGTCAGGGTTGCTGCGAAGTCACAGTGGAGATTTCATCAGCACTCATTAGGTGTCTGGTGTCCAGCACCCTAGTCAGTACCTGGAAGGACTCAATGTCTCTTCATCCAAAGATTGAGACTTGGCTGAAAAAGCGACAGCTGAAATGGCAGACTGGGGTCTGGGCATCTCCGCTGGGTCAGGGCATCTCAGCTGGATCAGGGCATCTCAGCTGGGGTCTGGGTATCTCAGATGGGGTCAGGGCATCTCAGCTGGGGTCTGGGCATCTCAGCTGGGGTCTGGGCATCTCAGCTGGGGTCTGGGTATCTCAGATGGGGTCTACACATCTCAGCTGGGGTCTGGGCATCTCAGCTGGGGTCTGGGCATCTCAGCTGGGTCAGGGCATCTCAGCTGGGGTCTGGGTATCTCAGATGGGGTCTACACATCTCAGCTGGGGTCTGGGCATCTCAGCTGGGGTCTACGCATCTCAGATGGGGTCAGGGCATCCTGGCTGGGGGTCAGCATGGCTGGGGGGAATCATGGTTAGGGGGCATGGACCTCAAGGCCTTGCAAAGAAGATCCAGGGAGGAAGAGAATAACTGGAGGGAAGATGAAATGCTGCTGGCCGAGAAGCTGTGATGGGCAGATTGGTTGTGATCTGTGTGTGATGCAGACCCTTTTAGAGCTCTTTCTGGAACCTGGTGTGACCAGGCAGATGGAGGGGCAGTGATGGAGGAAAGGGTGTGAGGCCCTGGAGGCCAGGGCTTGGCCCACCTGCAGGTGATTGGTGCAGGCCTGGTGGAGAGGGCTGGAAGGGACGCAGTCCAGGCTCTGCAAGGGACAGAATCCTCAGTGCTGGTGACTCCTGGCTGGGAGGTGAGGCCGAGGGAGGTGTCTGCCATCATCTGGGAGGAGTCCTTTGAACAGAGATGCCTAACTGGGGCAGGTGAGAAGCTGGGCTGTGCCTGTGGAGCTGGAGACGACAGGGCCCTCACTCGGACGCTTGGGGTTGAAGCCACACGAACCTCAGGCAGGGCTGTGACAGGCAGTGAGCTCCCACGCCTGCCCCCCCACCACCACCACCGAGAGGCGCCTGGGGCTGGAGCAGGAATGGCTGCCCCCACCTCCCCACCTGGCAGGCAGCCGGAGCCTCTGTAGCTCAGGGCCTGTGCTTGCCCTGGTTCCCCGGAAGCTGCAGAGACTCCCACACAGATGCTGGGGAGTAACTGGGCCACGGAAGGGCATTGAGGGCTGGGCCATGGAAGGGCATTTAGGGCTGGGCCACGGAAGGGCATTGAGGCCAGGGCCCGGGCAGCCATGCCCCTCTCCTTCCATGCTTCTCGCCTAACCTTGGGAGCTGGCACAGCCACAGGCATCTCGCCCCCACCGGCCGTGCCAGGAGCACCCACGGGGGCTTCCACGACAGCCACGTAGGTCCCAGGATGGACAGTGCCTGGCTGCAGAGAGAACGGAGGGAATAACTGGGTTTGCAGAAGGGAAGGCTCTTCTCACACGGGGCCAGGCCTGCCTCACTCTGGCATGCAGGCGGGGGTGGACACAGCCCTGCACCTGTTCCCGCCCCAAGCCCTGGCGCCGACATCCGCGGGAACGGCCTGTTTTCCCACAGAAGCTGCTGGGCCGTGCCTTTGCCGGGCCCCAGACCTCATGGATGATCCATTAAACGTTGGCACAGGAGCTGACCTTGGGCAGCTCACCCGCTGAAGTGTGTTTTCCCTGTTGTTCTGAGGACAGTTTGCAGCCCAGGGTGTGTGACGTACATCGGCGCCGTCTCAGCCGGCCGGGCCTGAGGAGCGGGCAGGGGACGATGGCAGGGAAGTGGCTCAGGCTCCCGAAACAAACAGCGGAGAAGCAGCTCGGCCACCTCCAAGACACCCGGAGCCGCACGCAGCTCAGGAGTGCTCTGAGGAGTCACCGCCTGAGGGAGCAGAAAGGGATTTGGGTAGAAGGGAGCTTTGAGTGAAATTGCCTTCCGTGTGGAAAACACAGTTATTCCAACAACTGCTTAAAAAAACATAAAAATGCATCCGTGGGGTTTATTCAGGAGAAATCACAGAGTTACCTGGGAGTGCCTTATAGGTGGGGGCTGGTTCCATCTGTGTGATGTGTGCATGTGTGCCTGTGTGCGTGTGTGTGTGCGCCTAGGTGTGTGTGCACAGGTGTGTGTGCATGTGTGTGTGCGCCTAGGTGTGCACAGGTGTGTGTGCGCCTGTGCTTGTGTTTGCCTGTGTGTGGGGTGTGTGTGCACGTATGTATGTACCAATGTGTGTGTGCACTGGTGTGTGCGTGCAGGTGTTTGCGTGCACAAGTGTACATCTGTGTGTGTGTGTTCACATGTGTGTGCATATGTATAGGATTCTGCTTCTGCCTAAGTCCAGAAGCGCACAGGCAGGCAGTGTGTGCACAGGAAACATGAAGGCACTGGAGGAGTCTCACTGGAGGGAGGAATGTGTTGTGGCCACTGTGGCTCTGAGAAGGCATTTGGTGTCTGTCCACTCTTAGGTTCACTCACGGTCGCAGCCCTTGTGATGACTGTCTCGTTGCACAAGCTGGTAACTGGGCCTCACCGCTGCTCTGTAACATTGGTTGGTGTTGTCCCATTTAACAGATGAGGCGGCTGAGGCTGGAGAAGTTACGGGCCTTGCCTGAGACTGGCTGGCGCATTGCAGAGCTGGGGCTGGACCCAGACTCTTCGACTCTTGGTTTGCAGCTCGATTTTGGTGCCGATGGCCCGGCCCAACGTGCAGGATGGGAGCCTCCTCAGTCCCATTGGTTCTGGCCAGGAGGAAGCCTGGGTTCAGCTTGTGTGTTGAACACGTTTCCAGCTCCTGCCTAGCTGTGCTTAATCTTTTAGTTACTTTTTAATTTATGGAAAGGGATGGCAGTTTCCATTTATGGGAGTGACACTAAGTTTCATTTAAAGTATTTTTAGTAGTAGTATCATTCTTTGTATTAGTTTATTCTCATATTGCTATGAAGAAATATCTGGGACTGGGTAATTTATAAAGAAAAGAGGTTGAATCGCGTGTGATTCTGCCTGGCTGGGGAGGCCTCAGGAAACTTACAATCATGGTGGAAGGCACCTCTTCACAGGGCAGCAGGAAAGAGAATGAAAGCTGAGCAAAGCGGGGAAAGCCCCTTATAAAACTGCCACCCCCTGCCATGATTCAGTTACCGCCCCCTGGGTCCCACGCACAACACGTGGGGATTATGGGAGCCACAATTCAAGATGAGATTTGGGTGGGGACACAGCCTAACCATGTCATTATTAGAGACAGAGTCCTGCTTTGCCAGCCAGGCTGGTCTCCAACTCCTGGGCTGTAGTGTCCTCCTGCCTCAGCCTCCTGAGTAGCTGGGACCACCAGCACCACCACGCCCAGCTAATTTACTTTTTGTAGAGATGGGGTCTTGCCATGTTGCCCAGGCTGACCTTGAACTCCTGGGCTCAAGGAATCCTCCTTCCTTGGCCTCCCAAAGCATTGGGATTACAGGTGTGAGCCACCGTGCCCAGCCTAAAATATTTATTTAAATAAAATGAATATATTTGCCTCCTGTAGAACTTCACGTAAGGGACTTGGGGTGTGTGCGTCTTTTCCTGGCCTCCCTGACTCGACAGTGTGCTTCAGGACTCCGGCTCACTGCCTGCACACGCGTGTGACGTCCCACATAGGAAGAGATGGGCGTCCTCGCGTGTCTCCTCCCGGGGGGCGTCCAGACGGTCTTTGGTCTGGACTGTGAGCACAGCGGGCTTGGGCTCTGGTGCCTCCCTGGCATCAGCCCCAGATCGGGGTCCTCTTATATTGGGGAGCCATTCCTGTACCCCTCAGGGCTCCTGCCAGGCATGAGGAAGTGGGACCACCAGCCCTGAGACGGAGCAGGCCCCTGCTGACTGCCCTGAGCCCCCGTCCTGGCCCTGCCCCCTGCTCCGGCCTCTTCTCCTCCCAGCCGTGAAACCAGCCCCTCTCTCGGCCTGGGACACAGCCCCCAGGTCTTCTCCGGCTGGCTCCTCCTGCCCTTGAGGTCTCAGCTCAGAGGTCACTTTGCTGGTGGCTGGGCCTTCACTGGCTGCCCCCTGGACTGATTCTCAACTCTCCTGGCATCAGGCACCTGTAGCCTTGTGGGTTGTGTCTGCCTCCCCTCCGGATGCCAAGTCCTGGTCCGGGCAGGGATGTGGCCTCCTCGTTCACAGCTGTAGTCCCAGCCCTAATGCCGTGGACAAGTGACCGCAGGCGTGCCTGGAAGAATAAACAAAAGGGAGATGCCTCGGCAGCTCTGAGGAAGGCCAGTGGTCTGTGTCCACGGGAACCTGGCTGGGACACGGCTGCTGTCTACGCCTGTGGCACCAGGTTCTCCCTGGAGCACTGGCTCCAAGGGGAGGGACCCTGTCTCCCCGTCTGCCCCCAGTTCTGTGATCCGACTGAACTCTGAACCGAAGAAGCGCTGGAGGCTCACGGCTGGGCAAGGGGGGCTGTGACAAGGGACAGGAAGCCGGGGCCCCTTCCAAGGGGGCTGATGCTAAGACCTGGGCTGGTTTTCCTCCTCCTCCTCCTCCTCCTCCTCCTCCTCCTCCTCCTTTTCTCCTCCTCCTCCTCCCTCCTCCTCCTCCTTCTTCTCCTCCTCCTCCTTCCTCCTCCTCCTTCCTCCTCCTCCCTCCTCCTCCTCCTTTTTATTCTTCTTCTTCCTCCTCCTCTTCTTCTTCCTCCTCCTCCACTACTTCTCCTTCTTCTTCTTCTTTTTCTTTACTACTACTTCCTCTCCTCCTCCTCCTCCTCCTTCTTCTTCTTCCTCCTCCTCCTCCTCCTCCTCTTCTTCTTCCCCCTCTTCTTCTTCTTTCAAGAAGGACTTTCTCTCTTGTTGCCCAGGCTGGAGTGCAGTGGTGCTATCTCGGCTCACTGCAGCCTCCACCTCTCGGGTTCATTCAATCCTCCTGCCTCAGCCTCCCCAGTAGCTGGGGGGGATTACAGGCACGCACCACGCCCAGCTAGTTTTTGTATTTTTAGTAGAGACAGGGCTTCACCATGTTGGCCAGGCGGGCCTCCAACTCCTGACTTCAGGTGATCCGCCCACCTCAGCCTCCCAGAATGCTGGGATTATAGGAGTGAGGCAGCACGCCTGGCCTGGTTTTCCTTCTGATCAGTCATACCTGCCCATTGTAGAAAATCAAAAAGTTGATTTCGGTTTCAATTTTATAGGGAATTTTAATCATCTGCTTCTTTCTTCTTCCTCCTTCCTCCTCCTTCCTCCTCCTCCTCCTCTTCCTTCTTTCTTCTTCTTTCTTCTTTCTTCTTCCTCCTCCTTCTTCCTTCTTCCTCCTTCCTCCTCCTCCTCCTCCTCTTCCTTCTTCTTTCTTCTTCTTCTTCTTTTTTTTTTTTTCCCTGAGACAGGGTCTCGCTCTGTCACCCAGGCTGGAGTCCAGTGGCACAATCACAGCTCACTGCAGCCTCGACCTCCTGGGCTCAAGCGATCCTCGCACCTCAGCCTCCTGAGTAGCTGGGACTACGGGCAGGTGCCAGCACACCCCAGCACTTTTGTGGTTTTTTTTTCTTTTTTTAAGAGATGGGATCTCGCTATGTTGCCCAGGCTGGTCTCAAACTCCTGGCCTCAAGCTATCCTCCCACCTTGGCGTCCCAAAGTGCTGGGATTATGGGCGTGAGCCACCATGTCTGACCTGATTTTGCAGGAAATTTTAAAAAATAAAAATAGTTGCAAGGAAAATGAATCCTTTGTGATTCCCCTGGTGTGGACAAAACGGCCAGGGCAGGACAAAATGGCCAGGACAGGATAAAACGGCCAGGGCAGGATAAAACAGCCAGGGCAGGACGTTCTGCGGTGTCTCCTCCCAGGTTTGTGCCACTGGTTTATTTTTAGAGTCGGGTTAGAATCAATAAGTGAGAAAATTTGGGGAGTGTGACCTAGAGTTTTGGCAAGCATGTTTTTCCAGCCCAAAAAAACCCAGACTCTCAATCCTCCTGAGAGCGTCTGTGCTGCCTTGCGGCAGTCTGGGAAGTGGAGTTGGACAGGAGCGTTTATTTCCAGAGCTTTCGACGGCTTGAGAGACCGTGGCGCATCTCAAGCTGGGCCTCCCGGAAACTGAGGGCACGCGGTGGTTGCGGCAGCTGCCCGTGTCGTGGGAGTGCCGGATTCTGCCAGCTGGAGGTTGGCATCCCTACCCCTCCTGGTCCGTGTCCGTCCTGTGTCTCCTTCCTCTGCTGTTCCCTGTCTTTCTGCTCTTGGACTCAGGCGTCTGGCACCGATGCCCACAGGTGGGCAGGCACAGGATGGGCACTGTCACCACCTTCAGTGTGCAGGCGTATCAGCTAGGGAGAGAGGCCGAGCTGCTGTAACAAACAGTCCCTGCAACAGTGCGGTGGGAAGAACAGAGAAATGTCTCCCTTTCTTGAGAAGCGGTGGTTGTGTATGTCAGGTGGGCAAACGTCTGTCCCGTATGGCCCTCCCGACGTGTGGCTCCACCAGGGGCCTGGCCATGGGTGTCATGCGGCTGAGACGTGGGGAGGGGATTTGAACCCAGGTCTGCTGGCCTCCGAGGGTCCTGCCTCTTTCCCTCCTTGGCTGCTGATCCCGGTGGAGATGAGAGGGCAGGAGGAGGGAGTCCCGTGGCCACCAGACTCCGCCGAGGAGACCACGCTCCCCTCCTCCCGGTTCCTCCCTGACTGTGGTTGGAAACGGAAGCTGCCCAGCCCAGGCCAGGGGTAGGAGGGGCTGCACCTGGTTCTCTGCAGCTCGGGTGGTCAGAGGTGGGGGTCGGCTGTGGGAGGGAAAGGGGCAGCTGAGTGGCCGCGTTTAGCTCACATGAACTTGGTGGCTTTGCACGGGGACCCTTCAGTACCCTGGGAGCCGGGGGAGGCACCTGTGTCTTTTATGACCCAGACTTTCCCGGCCCCAGGGACAGAGGCGGCGTCCCCCTCTCCATTCCAGAAACATGGCGTCTGAGCTCAAGACACAGCTCTATTGGGCGTGCTTGGAGAAGACAAAAGGATGAACTTGGCCTTAAAGACGGGGGGTCGACATGCTGGAGGCAAGGGGGGGATCTGTTCCTGATCCACAGGCACCGAACGCCTTCCTCTGGCCTTGGCCTCTCCCGTCCAGCGGTGCCACAGCCCCTTCCCGGGGGATGAACGTGGACGCCTCAGGGACCGATCCCTTTGCCTCACCGGTGGGGCTCCTGCCGGCCGTCTCGGCAGTGACTCCTAAGAATACAAATTCCAAAAGCAGAATGACTCCGTGTGGAAAGTTGTTCTGCGTTATTGACGGCGTTTTATCCCGTTTTGTGACTGCGTTCCTGGACGTCCCCAGAGGCCCTTCTAATTACCTGAAGGCCGCCCGTTGCAGGGTTGCGTTCACATCAGGCAAACCTGCGTCATAGCGGAAACTCGGTGAAGCTGTGTTTGGGGGTGACTGGGGTGGGGGCTGGCGGGTTTGCTTTGGTGGCCTCTGGGGTGCCTCTGAGGGGTCGGTTTCCGGAAGTTTCCTCCGTGGCCTAAAACGGTGCCCGGCATGTGAGGGGTGTCCAGTCACTCTTGGTGGGAGGCAGGAACGCGCCCACATGAGCGGTGTTCTGGTGAGGGGCTTCGTGGTGGTTCTCACAAAGGCTTCAGGGGTGCAGGGGGGCCTGGGGGTGCCTGGGAGCTCGGGGACAGCCAGGAGCTGAGCATCCTTGCAGCGAAATTCGTGCTGGCCGCTCCCGGGGCAGATGCAAGAGGGAGACGGGGGCCTGGAGGGGGCTGTGCTGCTGGGATGAGCTCAGGAGGGATGAAGACAGCTTGTACCTGGCTGAGTCCCCGGAGCAAGGGCACCTGGGTTTGCCTCGAGGAGGGGCGCCTGGCTGCAAGCCCACGCCTCCTGGGTCTGCCTCCCAGGCTCCCCTCTGCCAATCCACAGCACCCCTCCTGCAACAGGGCCTGTGAGCCACGTGTGCTGGTCACCACCGCGGGTGGCCGCAGCCTTCCGGTGGGGCCGGATGTCATCTGCTTGTAGAGGCGGCGGGACTCTGGCTGGCTCTACCTCTGTGTGGACTTGGCCAAGTTGCTCAACCTCTCTGGGCTTCCATCTGCGAAGTGGAGAAATTCATGCCCCCCACACCGTGCAGGGGCCCTGAAAGAGGGGGCGTATGAAGGTCTAGGGTGCAGCAGCTACCTCCCTGGCCGGGCTGGAGGGAAAGACGGCAGAGGTTTACAAACCACATCTCTCCAGATCCTCAGAGAAGGGTCCAACCTGAAGGTACCCATGCATCCTTTCCTGTCAGGGCATGTGAAGAATGAGAATGTCCCCAATTTTAAAAAATCATCTGTGTGGTCATTATGCCGCCGATTTCCAGACGGCCTCTCGGAAATGCCACCACTTAGAACTGGATTCCGGAGACGACCGAGCACGGCCAGTGTGCTCTTGCATCCAGACAGCGTGACAAGGGACAAAGCGTGGCGTGTCCGGGAACCGTTGGCACAGCAGCCCCGTGGGGGCTCCCCGGACCCATCCCTGCCTCTTCCTTGCTGGAAGAATCCCAATCCTCAGCCCCTCCCCAGAGCAGGGCACGTCCAGTCCCACGAGTCACATTCCCCAGCAACTGGCTTCGGGCAAGCGTGAGACCTGCTGTGGCCAGTGAGGAGCGAGGGGCTGTTTCCAGGAGTTTCTGGAACAGATTTTCCCGCTGCTGAGCAGAGAAGTGCAGGAGACAGAGGCAGGTTCTCTCTTTCTGCTGATGGTGTGGGGGTGGCCTGTGGTGACTCCCGAGCCATGGCAGCCTCTGTGCCACCGTGAGGGACCTGATGGAGCCTGCGGTGACTCCCGAGCCATGGCAGCCTCTGTGCCACCGTGAGGGACCTGATGGAGCCTGCGGTGACTCCCGAGCCATGGCAGCCTCTGTGCCACCGTGAGGGACCTGATGGAGCCTGCGGTGACTCCCGAGCCATGGCAGCCTCTGTGCCACCGTGAGGGACCTGATGGAGCCTGTGGTGACTCCTGGGCCATGGCAGCCTCTGTGCCACCGTGAGGGACCTGATGGAGGACCTTGCACCTCCCCGAGGTCCCAGAGCAGGAGGCGAGAGCAAGGCTGGGTCCCTGCCACCTCCAAGCCATGGAATGGGCCTGGGAGCCCTCCCCCATCTTCTGACTCTGTGGGATCCGTGGCCTCCCATCTTCTGGCTCTGTGGGATCTGTGGGATCCGTGGCCTCCCATCTTCTGGCTCTGTGGGATCCGTGACCTCCCCTATCTTCTGACTCTGTGGGATCCATGGTCCCCCCATCTTCTGGTTCTGTGAGAGCCGTGGCCCCCCATCTTCTGGCTATGTGGGATCTGTGGGATCCGTGGCCTCCCATCTTCTGACTCTGTGGGATCTGTGGGATCCGTGGCCCCCCAGCTTCTGGCTCTGTAGGATCTGTGGGATCAGTGGCCTCCCCTATCTTCTGACTCTGTGGGATCCGTGGCCCCCCATCTTCTGGCTCTGTGGGATCTGTGGGATCCGTGGCCTCCCCTATCTTCTGGCTCTGTGGGATCCGTGGGCCTTTATTCGATCTTAGCAGCCTCAAGTTGGGTTTTCTGCTATTTGGGGTCAGAAGCACCCGAGCATTGCTCCACGTCCAGGTTTCACCAAGTAATCCTGTGAACCAGAGGCCGTCAGGTTCATCACCTGGATTCTGAGAGGAAAATAATCCCAGCTCTAAAACAGAAAGCTGTTAAAAATGGCACAAAGGCTGTAATCCCAGCACTTTGGGAGGCCGAGACAGGCGGATCACGAGGTCAGGAGATCAAGACCATCCTGGCTAACACGGTGAAACCCGTCTCTACTAAAAAAATACAAAAACCTAGCGGGGCGAGGTGGCGGGCGCCTGTAGTCGAAGCTACTGGGGAGGCTGAGGCAGGAGAATGGCGTGAACCCGGGAGGCGGAGCTTGCAGTGAGCTGAGATCTGGCCACTGCATTCCAGCCTGGGCGACAGAGCGAGACTCCATCTCAAAAAAAAAAAAATGGCACAAAGGGCGCATCAGTGGCATCCGTCCACATCTTGTCCGGACAAGGCTGTCCAGACAAATAACGCCGCTCACAGTGGCTCTCCTGTGCGGGGGCTTGGCCTGCTCCAGACGCCATCTCACTAAGTTTTCTTACCTGCTCCAGACCCCGTGTAACCAAATTTTCTTGCACCGAATTCTCAGAGTGGCCACAGCTTCGAAGAGCAGGAAGCAGAGAGTTCTCACCTCTGGGAAGGCTGGGACCAGTGGCTTCAGAGCCCACGAGTTTCACCCTCCACCATCTGCCCCCGCCTGGGCCTCAGAGCCCAGAGCTGTGCCTGGGACTGGTCTGAGCCAGTGCCAGGGCCAGGAGGAGGGCTGGGAGCTGTTCCCATGGGTGGGGGCCCGAGGATCTTCCCTCTCTCCAGTGCCCGGGGTCTGAGTCTGTGGGCACCTGGCTGGGGGCACGCTCCCTGTCTCCCCCTGCCCATGGTGACGGCACTCGGCCGCCCAGTCTTGTTTACACATACGGCTCATCCATCAGCTGGATTCATAAACACGGCAGAGGCCTGGGAGCCGAGTGGCCCCGTGGCCGGATCAGGGTCCCGGGCGGGGGTCTGGCCCTCAGAGGGACTGCCAGTTGGTGCCTGGAGATTCCAGGCATGGCAGGCACCAGCAGGGTCTCCTGACCCACGTCTCTCCCAGACTGTGGCAAGGTGGGGAGTTACTCATTAACCCAGGCACAGCCTGGCTGGCATTTGATGAGGCTGGGTCTGGGTGAGCCGGGGTGAACGGAGCCCACCTTGAAATGAAGTGTTCGTTCTCCACGAGCAGCTGCTCTGAGAGGGCCGCGGTCTGCCAGGCCGGCCGGGGCTGTGGGGACGTGGTCCGTGGGTACCCAGATGGTGCCGTCTCTGGGCCCTGGAGGGCCAGGCTGCAGGTGCCGCCACCTTCCTGGGCCTCAGCTTCCCCGGCTGTAAAACGGGATGGTGACCTTCCTCACTCAGGTGCACTTCTGCAGCAGACGCAGGGCCCTGCCTCCGCGGACTAGGGACAGGTGAGAGCATGGTGCCGAGAGAGCTGCTCAGAGTGGAATTTGGGAAGCGTCTGAGGCCGACGGCATGCAGGGCCGGCCACGGAGCTGCATTCGTAACACCTGTTGGGGGTGTTTGGTGTTGAGAATGGACCGTTTCCCCGGCTGTTCAGAGGAAGCCTCTCTAATGTGTCTTCACAGCAACTCTAGGTGTCAGGGGAAGAGTCCTAGGTTCCCGGCAAGGGGAGTATCAGGTGGGGAACAGTGACGTGGCAGCCCCGTCTGCCCACACAGTCCACACTCTCCCTGTGCCAGGCCACAGCTTCTACACCTGGGGCCCTGGAGGGACCAGAGTCCAGGGGACATTTAGCTACCCCAGCCCGGCGTCCACAGGCTGGATCTGTGCGTGGCACGTTCTGCGGCGACGCCCTGTGATATTCTGCCCACGGCCTCTGTGTTAATCATTGATCTGGGCAACCCACAGACCCCTCCCCACTTCCCTGTGTGGGGGTCACGGGGGTGCTTAGTGGGCGTGTGACCCTGAGCCAGCGCCCCATTCCCCCGGGGAGGCCTGGACGAGTTCCCAGTCCTTGAGAGTGGATCCAAGGTCAGCTTGGAGCCCGGCAGCCCTGTGACAAAGATACTGACCCCCAGGGAAGGTCCCAGCGCGTCCCCACCCGGCTCCTCCGCTCGCCTCGGCAAAGGTGCGGGAGGCCGGTGAGTTCCATTTCGAGGAGCTGTCTGTGTTTCTGAACAAAAATGGGAGCTGGGCCAGGCTGGACAGCGGTCTCTGGGCAGGTCCTGCGGTGCTCAGACGCCCTGGCCGCAGGTGCCAGGAAGGGGAGAAGCGGCAGCATTGGATGTGCTGGTGGTTCCGAGGGAAGGAGCCGGGTGGGAGGTGGGGGTTTGGGCGGTGACCCCTCGCGTCCGTCCCACCCTGCGCCCACCTGGCTGGTGCTCACGTCCCTCCTCTTCCACCCACAGGGCACCGCATCCGTGCTGCAGCGCCGGTCCCCCAGTGAGGAGTACGTAGAGGTGGGGCGCCTCGGGCCCTCTGACTACTTCGGTGAGTCCAGTGGGCGTCCCCTCCCTTGCACGGCTGTGGCCGTCTCATTCGGGGTCCTGGGAAGGGCCTGGAGGTGAGGAGCTACTGGGGGGCCTCCCTGGGGCCTTGTAGCCGGGCTTGGCTGAGGCCCAGTGTGGCTGCAACAGAAGGCTCAGTCCTGTTCCCCCAAATTGAGGTCCCAGGGCCAGACTTGGATCCCCAGGAGCAACCAGCCCTGGATGTGGGGTCCCCCAGAGGGCATGACCTTGGGGGAGGCAGCCGCCTGCTTCGGGGATGAGGGGGCACAGTGTAGCCCTCAGCCACCAGCATTCCTGCAGCTGGGGGTGGGTGGGCTTGAGGGAGGCCCAGGCACATCTGGGCACACGTGGGCATTCCTGCAGCTGGGGGTGGGTGGGCTTGAGGGAGGCTCAGGCACACCTGGGCACACCTGGGCATTCCTGCAGCTGGGGGTTGGGGTCCTGAGGGAGGCCTGGGCACATGTGGGCATTCCTGTAGCTGGGGGTCGGGGTCCTGAGGGAGGCCTGGGCACACCTGGGCATTCTTGCAGGATTGCCCAAAAAAGTGCAGGACAACGCCCAGCTGAACGTGAATTTCAGATAATAAACAATTCATTAGCATAAGTATATCGCAAATAGTTCTCGGGCTATACTCATGCTACAAGTTTGTTTGAAATTCGAACATGCCTGGCACATCCTTCCCTTGAAAGGGAGACGATTCCTGGGTCCTGGGTGCAGCCTTTCCCTGCTGCGGCCTCAGGACCCCCAGGCCCCCAGGCCGGGCCCTGACCTCTCTCTTCACCCCCAGGGGAGATCGCACTGCTGCTGAACCGGCCCCGGGCGGCCACCGTCGTGGCCCGGGGACCCCTCAAGTGTGTGAAGCTGGACCGGCCCCGCTTCGAGCGCGTGCTGGGGCCCTGCTCCGAGATCCTCAAGAGGAACATTCAGCGTTACAACAGCTTCATCTCCCTCACCGTCTGAGCGCAGCCCCACCCTGCAGCCGCATCTCCCCATTGTGGTGGCCGTGCCGTGCTCGTCTGTGTCGGGGCCCGGGAGCCGCCGTGTGAGGTGTGGGCCGGGTGGGGCTGGGTCCTGGCAACCTGAGGACTGCCCCTTCCCCGGAGTCACGTTTTGGAATAAATAATCACCTTGTGCATTTCCAAATCAAAGGACAAGCGGACAAAGCGCATCCCAAGAGCAAGAAAGGGACAGGCCAGCTTCCTCCCCACACACCTCCCCAGCCGCCTCTGCGGGCTTGTCCTGGGGGGCCCATCCCACCCCTGCCAGTCTCCTGGAGATGCTTGAGGATGGGTCCTGCCCAGAACTAGGCCAGGACATTGCCCCTGGGGCCTGGAGACCCTGTGAGGTCAGGTCCCCCAGATCGAGGTCCGAGTGGGGGCAAGAGTATGTCAATGGGGCTGCCCCCCAGGGGAGATGAGGCTGAAGAAAGAAGTCGAGGCCCCTCCCGCAAATGTGTGCCCCCGCCCTCCCCACCACATCCCACCGCACCCCCACCTCCCCAGGGGGCCTCGCTGCGGATGCCGGAGTGGGAGAGTCTCTGGGCTGTGAGATTGATCTTGCCTCTAACTGGAGAGGAAGCCAGGCACCGAGACACACGGGGCTCCTACCTTGGGAGCCAGGGCCGCGGCCGCAGGTAGACCCCAGTACGGGGGCCAGGCTCGAAGTTCCGTTGGGAGGGGCTGGTGGGACTCCAGCAGCCTGCTCTCACCTTTCTTAGAGAGTCCACCCAGGGTGAGTTGATGTTAGGGAAAAGCAGAGGTCAAGCCACAGCCGCGGGCCCCACGCCCCCCAACCCGCCCAACCAACTTGTCCCTGAAATGCGTCTTGGGTCCTGCGGTGATGATGGGAGCCAGCCAGGCCCGAAGGGGTGAGGCCAGTGCAGAGAAGCTCCCCAGGGGGCCCCTGGGTGCCCCGAAAGACAAGTGAGGCCATGCAGTTCACCTGATGTTGCTCCCGTCCCTTGTGTCCCGGGGAGGCTGTCCTTGGTCCGAGGTCACACGTTGCAGCCCCTCCCTCCTGGCGGTTACGATGCGTGGGGCCCCTCCCCGCCCAGCCCCAGCCACGTCGCCGTGTCCCGCCTGTGCCTGTGGTGTCCTGTGGACCTGTGAGCCCGCCCCACCTTATCTCTGCTCTGAGTGCTGCATGAACCATTAAATGTGCAATGAAGTACCTCTTCCCGCCTCGGGAGGCCTTGGTCTGAAGTCTTTTGTAGATAAGGGTTTTTTTCTTTTTCTTTTTTTTTATGGTGCTAAAATACACATAACACAAAAGTTGCCATTTTAACCACTTTGAAGTGTCCAGTGCAGTGGCGTTATCCACACCGTGGTGCAGCCATCACCACTGTCCACGTCCAGCCTGGCGTTATCCACACCGTGGTGCAGCCACCACCACTGTCCACGTCCAGCCTGGCGTTATCCACACCGTGGTGCAGCCACCACCACTGTCCACGTCCAGCCTGGCGTTATCCACACCGTGGTGCAGCCACCACCACCGTCCACGTCCAGCCTGGCGTTATCCACACCGTGGTGCAGCCACCACCACCGTCCACGTCCAGCCTGGCGTTATCCACACCGTGGTGCAGCCACCACCACCGTCCACGTCCAGCCTGGCGTTATCCACACCGTGGTGCAGCCACCACCACTGTCCACGTCCAGCCTGGCGTTATCCACACTGTGGTGCAGCCACCACCACTGTCCACGTCCAGCCCTTTCATCTTCCCAAGTGGAAACTCTGTACCCGTTAAACAGCAGCTCCCGCTTCCAGCCCGAGGAACCACCTGTCCACTCTCTGTAGCCCTGTGTATCCAGACGTTCTCATTTCAGCGCTGTCACTATACATGAGGGTCTGTGCTGCCCACCGCCGTGTCCCAGTGTGGCCAAGTAGACAGAGCCCAGCTCCCTGTCTCTGCACACAAGGGTCCATGTCCTGCCGTGATCCCAGGTGGTCCTGTTCCTTGTGACTGTTTTGTGGGCCCTGATACGGACACCCAGATCCCAAGGCTGCCCCGGGAGGGGTCAGTGTGTGCCAGGGCCAGGGTTCCCTCGACCTCTGGATGGGATGGTAAACTCGGGTTCCAAGGGCAGGCCCAGCCCACTCATGCACCTCAGGCCCCTGGGATCTCTTTCGACTGGGCACTGAGTAGGCCTGCAGGAAACATTTCAATAAATAAGCAACAGTGAATAAGGGTTGCAGGAGAGAAACTTGGGGAGATTCGGGCTCTGACATCCACAGGCCAAACACAAAGGAACTTTGACCCCAGTCTCACACCTTATGCAAAAATTAACTCAAAATGGATCACAGACTTACACATAAAACTGTAGGGAAACTGTTCTTAGACTTGGCACCGGTCCATGGAAGGGGAATTTGATAAGTTGGAATTCATCAAAATTAAAAACCGGCACCTGCAACAGACCTTGTGAAGATGAAAATACGAACCACAGACTGGGAGAAAAGATTTTCAAACCACATGTATCCCAGAGAGGACCAATACCTAGAATCGATCAAGAACTCTCAAAACTCGGCCAGGCGCGGTGGCTCACGCCTGTAATCCCAGCACTTTGGGACGCTGAGGCAGGCGGATCACAAGGTCAGGAGTTTGAGACCATCCCGGCCAATATGGTGTAACCCTGTCTCTACTAAAAATACAAAAAACTTAGCCAGGTGTGGTGGCGCATACCTGTAATCCCAGCCACTTGGGAGGCTGAGGCAGGAGAATCGCTTGAACCCAGGAGGCGGAGGTTGCAGTGAGCTGAGATGGCGCCACTGCACTCCAGCCTAGGTAACAGAGTGAGACTCCATCAAAAAAAAAAAAAAAAAAAAAAAAAAGCACTGTGTCCTATAGAGAAACAGGATCACTCAGACACTGCTTGTGGGAACATAAGATGGGGCAGTCACTCTGGAAAATAGCACATAGTTTCTTAACAACACAAAAAACTGAACTAAGCGTGCAATTACCGTACAACACAGCAAATTGCATTCTTGGGCATTTATCCCAGAGCGAAGACACAAACCCACACGTGCATGAACACAGCAACTTGACTCAAAGAGCCTCAAGCTGGAGACAACCGTGGCATCCTTCAGTGGGGTGAACCGTGGCACGTCCGTGCCCCGAAACGCTACTCGGCACTGAAAAGGAGCTATCGGTGTGCCCAGCAACTGGGATGGAACTGTCAGAGAACGACGCTGCGGGAAAGAAGCTGTGTACTCTACGATTCCGTTGACACGACATTCTGCGGATGCCAGAATCGGGGCTAGCAGTTGAGGAGGAGGTGGTGTGACTCTGAAAGGGCAGCTGGGGCTGGGCGCAGCAGCTCACACCTGTCATCCCAGCACTTTGGGAGGCTGAGGCAGACTGATCACCTGAGTCAGGAGTTTGAGACCAGCCTGGCCAATATGGCAAAACCCCGTCACTACTAAAAATACACAAATGAACTGGGGGTGGTGGTGGGCGCCTGTAATCCCAGCACTGTCGGAGGGGTGGGTGGGTCCCCTGAGGTCAGGAGTTCGGGATCAGCCTGGCCAACATGGCAAACTCTCATCTCCACTACAAATATAAAATCAGCCAGGCGAGGTGGTGCATGCCTGTAATCCCAGCTACTTGGGAGCCTGAGGTGGGGGATTCGGTTGAACTCGGGAGGTGGAGGTTGCAGTGAGCCAAGATCACACCACTGCACTCCAGACTGGGTGACAGAGCAAGATTTTTGTCTCAAAAAATAAAAAGGCAGCCGGAGCTGTTCTGTGGCTTGAGCATCAATGTTGAGATCTGGCTGTGATATGCTGGGGTAGTTTAGCACGACGTTACCACTGGGGGAAACTGGGTGAAGGGTGCACCCATCTCTGTATTTTGGGGTGGTTTTTTTTTGAGACAGGGTCTCCATTTCTTGCCCAGGCTGGAGTGCACTGGTGTGATCACAGCTCACTGCAACCTTGACTGCCTGGGCTCAAGCAATCCTCCTGTCTCAGCCTCCCAAGCAGCTGGGACTACAGGCAGTCACCACCATGCTCAGCTAATTTTTAAATATTGTGTAGAGCCAGGGTCTCACTAGATTACCTAGGCTGATCTCAAACTTCTGGCCTCAAGCAATCGTCCCACCTCAGCCTCCTGAGTAGCTGGGACCACAGGCACGTGCCACCATGCCCAGCTAATTTTTTTAAAATTATCATTTGTAGAGACAGAGCCTAACCATGTTGCCCAGGCTAGTCTCAACCTTCTGGGCTCAAGTGATCCTCCCCCCTTGGCCTTGCAAAGTGCTGGAATCATAGGCATGAGCCACTGCGCCCGACCAGGACATGTGTTTTCACTTGCCTTGGGTCAATACTGAGGCAGGGAAGGGCTGGATCGCATAGTAAGTGTGTGTTTCACTGACGAGAAATTGCTGAACGCTTCTCCAAAGTGGCCGACCACGTTGCCTTCCTGCCAGCAGTGTGGGGGAGTTGCAGGTACCCCGCCTCCTCACCAGCACTTGGTGTAATCAGGCTTTCTAATTTTGGCAGTTCTGATGGGTGCAGTCGTATCTCGCCGTGGTTGTAATTGCGTTTCCTGATGACGGACGATGTGGAGCATCTCTTCGTGTCTGTATCGACTGCAGATCTTCTTTCGTGAGATGTCTGCTCAAATCTTTTGCCCATTTACAGAGATGGGGCTGTCTTTGTCTCACTGGGCTGGAGGAGGTCTTTGTGTATTCTAGACACAGCTCCTCCGTCAGACGCACACATTGCAAACACTTTCTCCCAGCCTGCAGCTGGCCTTTTCATGTTCTTAAATGATGTCTTCTAAATAGCAAAAGTCTTCAGTTTTTTTTAGAGTCCAATTTATCCCCCTTTTTTTGTGGTTCAGTGTCCTATTTTGAAAATTGCTGGGTGAGGTGTCTCATGCCTGTAATCCCAGCACTTTGGGAGGTGGAGGCAGGAAGATTGCATGTGGCCAGGAGTTCAAGCCTGGGCAATGTTGTGAGACTGTATGCCTTACAAAAAAAAATTGTTTAAAATAGCCAGGCGTGGTGGTGCACACCTGTAGTCACAGCTACTCGGGAGGCTTAGGCAGGAGGATTGCCGGAGTCCAGGAGGTCGAGGCTGTGGTGAGCTATGATCATGTCACTGCCCTCCTGGGTGACAGAGTGAAATCCTGTCTCAGAAAAATAAATAAATAAAAATAAAAAATCATTGCCTGCTCCAAGGTGGCCAACCAGTGTGTACCGGACTCCCAATGTGCACCTGGCACTGAACTCAGCCCTAGAGATATGGCAGAAAACAGCCGTCTTGGCACTGACGTTCTAGTGGGGGCACTCCCTTCGCCCCTTTCCAGCCCCTGTTCCCCAACACCACCCAGAGAGAAGTCCAGCAGGCCCCGCCAAGTTTCCCTCTGCCCTTGCTGTGTGAGCTTGGGCAAGGCCTTTGGCATCTCTGTGCCTCGCCCTCTCCGCTCTGATGTAGCCTGGGCATGCACGTCTGCCCTCCAGAGTATCGGGAAGAGAACCAAGTGGGAGCCTTACCTTACCCAGGAAGCCTTACCTGGGGTGGGCTCAGGTGGGGCCCAGACGAGGACTGGGTCTGGGGGCTGTGATGTGGGAGGAGTGGGTGACCTGAGGCAGACCCACCTCCAGAGAGAGTCAGAGGCTGCCCTGCCTGGGGGAGGCTGCCTGGGAGCCTCGGACCCCTTGCCTGCGCTGCGCAGCCTGACTCCCAGTGTCCTGCGGGCCAAGTGTGAGGCTGCCAAATAGCAAAGGGCCCCGTGCAAGGAACAGATGAGGAAGCAGAGGTTCCAGCGTGCAGAGGTTGGCCTAGGGTCACCCAGAAGGCAGGTGCAACTGGAATCCCTGCTCCTGGAAAGGGCCAGCCTGGGCCCCACCTGCCACCAACCAGGTCTCTGACGGACACAACAGACACTGGGCCCTGGGGTGGGTCCCCAGGACGAGGCCTGGAACCACTGAGAACATCCAGGACGGGCACCCTCGCTGGCCTCTGCCCCTTGCTGGCTGTGGAGACAGTGAAACCCCTTCCCCTGGGGCAGGAGGCAGAGCAGTGGGGACTCACACACCCACCTGTCCTGGCAAAGCACTGGCTCATTTGCTCATCTGTTGACTCATTCATTCATTCATGAACCTGCTCATTCATTCATTCATTCATTCGTGAACTTGCTAATTCATTCATTCATGAACTTGCTCATTCATTCATTCATTCATTTGTGAACTTGCTAATTCATTCATTCATGAACTTGCTCATTCATTCGTGTTTGTTCATTCATTCATTCGTCGGTCCATTCATTCATTCATTCAGCCATTCGTTCATTTCTTCATTCATTAGTTCATTCCCTCATTTCTTCACTCATTCCCTGATCCCTTTGACAGTCTGAGCCCCTTTCGCACAGTCCTGGCAGTTGGGAGGTGGCCTAGCTCTCCCCAGAGAGACACTTCCCTGGAGGTTGGAATTCTGGCCAAAGGATTCCAAGGAGGACGGACCTTCTGTTGGGTCCAGAAGCCAGCAGGTGACCGTAGGCTCCTGTCACTATTCTAGATGCAGGGGCTTTGCCTGGGGCTGCCCAGCCCTGCCCGATATGGGCCCCAAGCCTGGACCTCTGGGGGCCTCAGCTTTCCGGTCTGTAAGATGGGTGTCACGGCCCATCCAGGCTGTTGGTGGAATGAGCTAATTACTGGCGGGAAGAGGCTTGGCAGGGGTCTCAGGCTGAACAGTGGCACTGGCCCACGCGCCCTGCTGGGGTGAGCTGGCCTCCGGGGACTGGCCTTGGCTGAGGCCCCTCCAGACCACGGACAGTCCTGGCCTCACCTCCCCTGGCTCAGGGTGGCTGAATCAGCCGGCGGGGGTGACTCACTTTGAGGCCAGGCAGTTTCCTCCCGGGCCCCCCAGCTGCCACGCTGGGGAGACAGGCAGGCCCCGCCATATGAGGCCTGGGACTTGGGGGTGATTTCATGTCTGGAGGTTGGGCCAGGAGGCCCTCGGCAGGGGTGATTCTGGGATCCTGGGCCCCACCCTTCAGAGCTTCATTTGGCCGCAAGGGTTCTGGTCTAGGAGACTCCCGGTCCAGATGCGCCCTGGGCCTGCCCTAGCCTCATCAGAGTCCAGCTCATCCTGGCCCCATCCAGAGCCACCAGCCGCACTGACCTCTCGCTCCCCTCTTGGGCCGCTCTTGCCTCCTGGAATGTGACCAAATTAGGCGTCTGGTGACTAACTTTCCTGCCCGAGCTCCACCTCCAGTTGGTCAAAGGATTTCCCTTCCTTGAGGGCTCCTCTAGTCCGGTTCTAACTTCTCCCCCAGGGAGTGCAGGGAGGTCCTCGGCTCACCTCTCAATCTGGGCCTGCCCCTGGCCTGCTTGGGGGCCCCCAAGGCTCTCGGAAGCTTTTCACGGGAACAACTTTACAGTTGAATCTTGCAGGCACACAGTGGGTTTGTTAATGCACGCATAGGGCTTTTCTTCAGCCAGGCGGAAGGTCACCGGGTTGGGTTCCACTGATCCCAGCAGGGGGTCCGCTTGGGGACGGAGCGCTGTGTCACTCCGCTGGAGACCTCCCTTAGAATTGAGACTGTCAGCCCTTCACCAACCTCCTTAGCCAAACATTGTTCTTACTTTTGCAGTTGGGGAAATTGGGCTGTTGTATTTCAGGAATGCACTTGAAAAGGAGCCTGGTGATCCCCGGCCTGGCACGCTGCGGTCCTGCCTGGGCTGGCGTGTGCTGTGCCGGGTAAAGCACGGAATTACACGGTCACCTAACGTGGCTCAAACCCTGGTCCCAGCTCCTCCTCGCTGTGTGGCCCCAGTCACGTTCTTTAACTCTTCTGAGTCTGCTCGCCTCGTCTCTAAAGTGGGGGTCACAATGTCCATCCCGTGGGGTGGGAGGTGAGTGTGAAGCGAGATTGCACGGATGGAGCTGGTGGCACGGGGGGCGTTCGCGGCTGTGGAGCTGGTGGCACGGGGTCTGGTGCAGAGGACGTTCACGGCTGTGGAGCTGCTGTCACGTATGACGTCTCTGTCACACCCAACGGTGACGGGAACCAGGCCCTCCACACCCCGACATGTGCCGCCTGGAGCTTCTGCCATGTGTGCCATGTCCTTCGGCTCCCAGTGGGCCCGGTGGGCCTGCAGTAATCCTGCAATGCTGCCTCCTCCTCCCCTTCAAGGCCCTGAGCACAGCGGCTAGAAATGAGGCCTCCCCTCCTATCCTCCTATTCCCCAAGCCAAGCGTCTCCCCACCTGTGGCTGGCCCCTGAGAACTCCCTGACGAGGGACGAGGTGCCTCTCAGCAGTCCCCAGTTTTGGAAAAGTGACAGACGTCCCCATGGACGCAGCCTGCCCTGTGGCCCTCCCCCGATCTGCCGGGCGATTGCTGTGCGCGTCACATACAAAACCTGGTGGCAGGAAACAGCCGCCTCGTGTTCACCACGGATGCTGCGGAGCAGACCTCAGACGGGGCCGGTGAGTGGGGCTTGTGTGCTCCTGAAGCTTGGGGTCTGGGCTCAGCGGGCTCCCTGGGGGTGGGGGTGGGTCGGGGGCTCAGCAGGCTCCCTGGGGGTGGGGGGGCTCAGCGGGCTCCCTGGGGGTGGGGGTGGGTGGGGGGCTCAGCGAGCTTCCCAGGGGTGGGTGGGGGGTTCAGCGGGCTCCCTGGGGGTGGGTGGGGGGCTCAGCGGGCTCCCTGGGTGTGGGGGTGGGGGGTGATGGCACCTACACCCTGTGCGTCTTAGGCTTCCTCCCAGCCTGTGGCCCCAGCAGAACCAGACTTCCTTCAAGGCAGCTGAGGACTCCAAAAGCCGGTCGGTTCCAGCCACCCAGGTGTAAGGTACGTGGCCTTTTACGACCGAGTCTCAGAGGCCACAGAGCGTCGCTTCCAGCAGGTTCTATGGTTGATGAAGTGCCAGCCCGCCTGGATCCAGGGGGACACAGACCCCCACCTGCTGATGTGAGAGATCAAGGGACTGGTCGTCCTGTTTTAAAACCACCACACCCTCCTGGGTGCAGGGACTCTTTTGACCCGGGTGGGCTTTGGCCGGGGGTCAGCAGGCATCAAGCTAGTTGTGCGATGCACAGCACCTGCTTCGCTCTCTAGTCCCAGGGACAGGCTCCGGTGTTCATGACATGGACACAGGCCAGCTAGTCCCTCTGTACCAGAGGGTGTGTCTTGCACTCAGAAGTTTGATGAATGAATGTACGACCAATTCTAAACCCAGACAGGACTCTTACAGAGGCAGCTGGGTCAGAAGGAATGGAACCGCTGCTTCGACGAGCCCCAGAGACCTTGGGTGGGGTGGGGAAGCTGAGCCTCGGAGTCAGCGGGTCTGGCTGGGGTGCCAGAGCTGAGGCGGGAGCCCCCCTGGGCCTCTCACACTTCTCCCCTCCAAGCTACCCAAGTCAGAAGGAGTCTTGTCATTTTGTTTTTGGGCTGATTATCGTTGCTCTCTCAATACACTCAAGGAAACTACACGCTTCAGAAGGACGAGGTCCTGGTCGTACGCTGGTGCTCCTAGGAACCCACATTTATGTTTTTCTGTAGGCTGAAGAAATCACAACAGGAAGCTGTCACGAAGGTAGACAACCCTGGCATCAACTCTCCGCATTGCAGGAGGGCAGAGACGCTGCCCCCCAACCCCGAGGCGGTGAGGGGGCGAGGCTTGGCCAGGGACGGGGTGGGGGTGGGGGGCCCCTCTGGAGGGGTGAGGCTTGGCCAGGGACGGGGTGGGGGTGGCCTCTGGGTGCCCCCGGCCCAAGGACTGACCATGCCCAGGACCAAGCTCTGGGTCCTCCGGGACTGGGGACTGGGGCCCAGGTACCTGAGATGGGGTGAGGGAGACTGGCCCAAGGGCCCATAGGGAGCAGGGGGAGGCAGGCTGGTTCCACGGACCCCCGCCTTCCCGCTCCCACTCTGGGATCCTCTTTACCCAGCTCGGGGTTGGGATCCAGCCTGGGCTTGCCCCGCCAGCCTTGCCTGTCACTGGGCCATAAACCCCTCCTGTTTATGGGCCGGGCCGCCCCAGTGGAACCTGGCCAGGTTCCTCCTAAGAGGGCAGGCTCACTGCCTCTGGGAGTCCCCTCCACACCGCACTGGGCGGCCGCTGGGAGGCCCAATGAGGTGGCTGGAGGTGTGGGAGGCCCTGTGAGCAGTGGATGGTCCCCCTGCGGGGACGGCGGCTGGAATTCTCAGGCCCCAGGCTCTTCCCGGGCCTTAGTGCATCCAGGCAGCCCAGCACACCCCTTCACCACCCACCCCACCCCCGGTGCAGGGGAGGCCTGTGCAGGAGGCCCCACACCTGTCCACCTCCACCTCTAGGCTGAGAACCCAGGACAGCAGGGGCAGGGGCCCAGCGTAGGGGGCCTGGGCCTGTCCCCACCAAACGTGTGACGTGCACACGGAGTGTTGGTTTAATGCCACAGACGCTCCCCGGTGCCTCCTGTGTCAGTGGTGGGGACTCAGGGGCCCTCAGAGAACCCCTGTTCCAGCAGGCAGGTGGGGACTGCAGATCCCTTGGAGAGTGTGGGCAGGTGGAGGAGGGTCACCCTGAGCCCCCGGAACCCACTCGCCGGCCTCAGGAGGCAGCTGCACACCCGGCCCCCACCCAGCCCCCTCCCAGTTCCACCAGCCCCTGGGACAGGCTGCAGGGCTGGCCAGGAGTCTGGCACCACACCGGCCCCCAGAGGTGGTGCCTCTGCCGGCAATGAGTGGGGGGCACAGGGTCTCCTCATCAAGTCTCCGCTGGCGCAGCCTAGACACTGTCCCCAACGGGAGCCCCTCGCCAGCTGGGAGGGGCCTTCCAAGTCGGGGAGGCAGACAGGACGCCCTGTGTAGGTGACAGAGAGGGCAGCCGCTCTGAGCTCAGGGCCCGGGGAGGCGACCGTGTGGCAGGCGGGGTCTGTGTGGGGAATGCCCACAGCCCTGCTGACTCCACTGGGTTCCCGGCATCCCTGGTCCGACCTCCAGGTCGGCTTCTGGGACCCCACCGGTCT
This sequence comes from Chlorocebus sabaeus, assembly GCF_047675955.1. NCBI lineage: Eukaryota > Metazoa > Chordata > Mammalia > Primates > Cercopithecidae > Chlorocebus > Chlorocebus sabaeus. The sequence continues at coordinate 21,182,044 of NC_132931.1, forward strand.
GAGGGATGGGGAAGGAAGGGGTAGGACGGACAACTGTGCCGGGGAGGGGACCCCAGCCCTGGACTCTGGCTGGCTCTAAACATCTCGGGACCACGCCCACCGGCCCAGTCTGGCTGCAGAGAGGTTTGGAGGAGCCACCAGAGCGAAGGGGGGTCACCAGCATCTTTAGAAACCGCAGGATGCTGATGCCCCCGGAGCCCCCGTTGGCTCGGTCGGGGAGTGGGAGCCCTGGGGGACGTGTGAGCTGTGTCCCTCTCAGCAAGTCTGGCTTCCTTGGGGCCTGGGAGAGGACACTGAGGGCTTTCTGTCCCCATGTGGGGGTTGCAAGGTGAGCCTCTCAGGAGCTCCTCCCTCCTGTCTAGGGGGTGCCCCGTCTCTCCCCACACCTTGCTGGGGTGATGGGGAGGCCCGGGGGGCCTCAAGATTCTCTGAGGCCTGGGGGCTGGCCTGGCCGGCAGGGTCAGGAAGTGAAGGGCTGGCATGGGGGAGGGAGGGGAAGACTGGAAAGTGCATTCCAGGAGGGTGACACAGCCTGCGGCCTTGGGGCGGGGCGGGACCAGGCTGGGCTGCCCTTCTCGGGAAGGTCCCTGGGATTCAGCTCCCCGGGGAGGCAGATAAGACGGGTGGGGCCTGGCTGCATGGGAAGAGGAAATTCCAGGCCTGGGACAGCTGCTGCTGTCCTTCAAGGCTGGATTGAAATGCCACCTCCTCCTGGGAGCCTTCTCAGATTTCTCTGCAGCCCCTGGTCAAAGGGAGCCTCCTCCAGGGACCCTGGCTTCCCTGGGCTCTGGTCCAGTCGGCCCCATGCTGGGCCCTCCATGGCCCTGATCCACTGCAGTTCAGTGCACCTCTGCTGTGTGCCCTGGAACCTAAGCAGGGCCTGGCCGGGCCACCCACACCCACAGAGCTGGGGTGGGTGTGTTCCCTGCACCCAAGCCCCACGGCCAGGCATGGAGGGAGGGGGTGTATGAGTGAGGGCCACGGCCTGGTAGGGGGGGTCGGTGGTATCCTGCACTGGGTTTCCTGGTGCTTCCTGTGCCCAGCGCTGTTTCGAGCCCTCTGCATGGATGAACTCAGTCTCTGTTCCTGGTTCCCCTGGAGTGTAGGTGAATCAGCCCCGTTTTACAGCCGAGGACACTGAGGGCAGTCGTGGTAAGGCCAGGTCCCTGGCAGTCCCTCTCCCACCTGGGGCAACCTGGGAGCTGGGTGTCTTTTTTTGGGGGGAAACCCTCAGGAGAGTGAAAGCCAGGCTCGCTGTCCCTGGGGGCCTCCACCGCCGTGAAGGGGTGTACCCCCGGCCCCTGAACAAGACCCCCCTCCACCACACCCAGTCCCCCTTGGTCGCCGCTGCCCCGGCTTGGCAAGGCTCCACGGAGCCCACTTCAGGGAAGTGAATATGGATGAGTTTAGGCCCCTGAAAGTCTCCCGAGCAGAGTCTGGTGGTGCCCAGTGGCGATAACCACCCCCGCCCCCCATGTACCAGGCACTGGCATTGGCTCATTTCATCCTCACCACAGCCCGAAGTCAAGGGGGGCTGCCAGCCTCCAGGTAGGCCCCGAGGTCCCACCTCCCGATGCCTGTGCCCTCCGGAGCCCCTCCTGCATTGACAGGGTCCGTGCTGGAGTGGGGCCTCCCAGAGTGGTCAGACAAGACACGGGGGCTTTGGCCTTTGGCTGTTTGGGCCTCTTGCTCCCCGGGAAGCCAACCGCCGTGCTACGAGGACACTCACAACAGTAGCTGCGGGGCGAGAGACCCACGCCTCCTAGCAACCACAGCCTGGCCCACGGGATCCCGAGGAAACCGTTTCTGAGTTCCTGACTGACGACACCGTGAAGTCATGAATTTGTTTTGTTTTTGTTTTTTGAGGCAGGGTCTCGCTCTGTTGCCCGGACTGGAGCACAATGGTGAAGTCACGGCTCACTGCAAGCTCCATCTCCCGGGCCCAAGCTATCTTCCCACCTCATCCTCCCAAGTAGCTGAGACTATAGGCACGCACCACCACGCCTGGCTAACTTGGTAATTTTTTGTAGAAATGAGATCTCTCTATGTTGCTCAAGCTGGACTCAACCTCCTAGGCTCAAGTGTTCTCCCGCCTCGGCCTCCCAAAGCGCTGGGATCACAGGCGTGGGCCATGGTGCCCTCCACGAGTCTTCACTGTTGGGTTGAGACTCTGCATTTGGAGGTAGTTGTAGTTTATCAGGCAGCCACAGGGAACCATGGCAGCGAATGTTATGTCATTTCTGGGATACTAAGGATAAGTGTGGTTGTCATCCAGGAACTCATCCAGGAACAGGCTACAAGGAGACTCTGGACCCTGGGCCGTCAGGGCTGAGTGACCCTCATCTGTGGGACCTCACGGCCTCTCTGGAATTCCAGGATCTCTGATGGACACTCTGGGAGACACCCCGCAGTTCCTGGAGGCCCCTCCAGCCTGGTTTCACACAGGGCCTCGCTGACGGGCCAGAAGACCGCGATGGCTTTGAAAAGCGAGAGCGGGCAGCGCTGCCTCCTGAGGGCTCTCCAGGGACCGGGCCGGGCCGGCTTGGGCCTAGGCCAGACCTAGCCCCTGAGGTTTGCTAATGGAAAGTGGGTCTGGGCTCTGCCCCCATCAGCTCCTCCAACAAGAGCCCGGGTGGGGGAGGACAGAATTATTTATAACCTGTGGACTGCCAGGGAAGGGCTCTGTAACTCAGGGAGGGCCCCAGACTTGGCAAGGGCGGTGCCTTCAGGAGCCAAGGCCCTCACCTCTCCTGCCAGGGGTTCCTTTTAGCGTCTTAAGGTGGATCTCCCCATTCCCTGGGCTTTTTAGGTAGCCAGGGAGCAGAGCTGTGACCTGACTGGCTTAGGTTTTTATTTTTTTTTTTTTTTGAGATGGAGTCTCGCTTTTGTCGCCCAGGCTGGAGTGCAGCGGCGTGATCTCGGCTCACTGCAACCTCCGCCTCCCGGGTTCAAGCGATTCTCTGGCCTCAGCCTCCTGAGTAGCTGGGATTACAGGCGTGAGCCACCATGCCTGGCTAATTTTGTATTTTTAGTAGAGACGGGGTTTCTCCGTGTTGGTCAGGCTGGTCTTGAATTCCCAACCTCAGGTGATTCGCCCGCCTCAGCCTCCCAAAGCGCTGGGATTACAGGTGTGAGCCACCGTGCCCTGCCAACTGGCTTGGGTTTTAAAATTAAGGCTCACTCTAGGACCGTAGGAAGCCAGGGAGATGGCTGAAGGGAGGCCACAGACAGGTATCCTGGGAGAAGAGGTGGGACCAGGTGGAGGTTCTACCTGGTTAGGTTTGGGAGAGGCTCAGAGGTTGAGTCAACAAGGGCTCCCCAGACCAGAGGCACTAGGTGAGGGGGAAGGTGCAGGCCGGCTGCCCCTTGCTGGCCTGGGCAGCTGGGAGGTGGTGTCATCGTTGTCTGGGGGACAAAGCTGGGGCTGTGGGTTTGGGGCTCTGTGTGGGCCATCTTGATATCAGCTTGTCTATAGACACCCACGCAGAGGTGTTGAGTGGAGCTGGACCCAAGTCCAGGTGTCAGCTCGGAGGGAGCATTGCCCCCATGAAAAGATGGCTGAGTGAGCTCTGGGCTCTCCTGGGTGAAGAGAAGGAGCCGGGCCAGGCTCACACCTGGAATCTCAGCACTGTGGGAGGCCTAGGCGGGAGGATCACTTGAGCCCAGGAATTCGAGACCAGCTGGGCAACACAGTGAGACCCTAACTTTACAGAACATACCAAAATTAGCCGGATGTGGTGGCTTGCACCTGTAATCCCTGCTACTTGGGGGGCTGAGGTGGGAGCATCACCTGAGCCTGGGAGGTGGAAGTCGCCGTGAGCTGTGGTTCAACCGCTAGTTCTGCAGCCTGGGGAACAGAGCAAGACCCTGTCTCACAAGATAAAAATAAAACAATAAAGAAAAGAGGAGGAGCCCAGGAAGGCGATGGGAAGGAGTAGCTGGGGTTGACTCCAGAACACAGGGCTGGGGGTCCTGGAACAGGAGAAGAAGGCACGTCGGGGGGCAGGTGTGCGACACTGCGGCAATGTCACGTCAGATAAGGAGAAAGAACTGAGCAGAGGGGTCAGCGCCGGTGAGGCCGTGGCACACCTCACAATGGGAGATCTGTGGGTTGGACAGCAGTTCAGGCGTGGGCATCTCAGCCCCTGGCCAAGGACTGCGTTCTGAGAAAGCTTCATTGATCTTACCAGTAGGCGGACGGGGTGGTTCTCACTCTTTCTTGCTGACGTGAATCAGGGCTCTCCAGCCGCTCCTGGCAGCCATCTTGTCACCATGAGGGAACCCAAGAGGAGTGCAGAGATGCAGAGCCGGACCCTTGATCGGACCCCTCCTGAATCCCGCCTCTGGGCTTCCCAGTAAGATCCCTGACTGTTTGGGTTGAGTTTCTATTTCCTGGAGCTGAACGCATGGGCTGAAAGAGACAGTCTGTCCGACAGGCAGGTTAAGTCCCTGGTTCACGTGTTTGTCACCCAACCTCACCTTCTAGACGGCCAGTCCCATGAGGGTGGGACTGTGTCCCTGCTGTGTCCCCTGACTAGAACGGGGTGCACACGGAGTACACAGTACGTGCAAAATAAATACTGTTGCATGCAGCCGGGTGCAGTGGCTCACTCCTGTAATCCCAGCACTTTGGGAGGCTGAGACAGGAGGATCACTTGAGGCCAGAAATTGGAGACCAGCCTGGGCAACTTAGCAAGATCCTGTGGCTACAAAAACTTAAAAAGAAAATACTGTTGAATGAAAGTGTCTTAAGTCACACTATCCAAACAAGTGGGGGTGGGGGAGAGAGAGACAGAGAGACAGAAAGAGAGAGAGAGAGAAATGGAGAGATGGAGAGAGACAGAGATAAACAGAACGGGGAGAGAGAGACAGAGACAGACACGGGGTGAGATGGAGAGAGAGGGAGACAGAAACAGAGATACAGAGATAGCGAGATGAGGGGGGAGACAGAGAGACAGGCCAGGCCCTGTCTGATAATCCCACCCAGAAGTTTACAGTCAGCAGATCTAGGGATCATTTCGGACCCCCGAGTTTGCTGTGCGGATTATTTCGGATTTCGAGGGGGAGGGGTGCACTGTGATCCTGGCTGCCGCTGAGGGCTCGGAAGGTCTGACTTGTGCTAAATGGGGTCACCGGGCACCTGCGGCGCAGGGGGCTGCCTGCTGTCCAGCCCAACAGACGAGGCTGTGAAGAGCAGGTGCCGACCTGGCTCCTGCCCCACCAGGGTGGGGCGGAATTGCTCCTGTTCACCGGGCACCTGCTGTGTGCCAGGCAGTGGGTCTGTGCCCTCCTCATCACCCGCAGCCGTCTCCCCCAGGCCAGGGCGAGTGCCGGCTGCCCTGGGCTGTGCACCAGGCCTGTGCTGCGCCTGTCGTGGTGTTCCGTAAACAGCCCTCACGAGCAGCCACGTGGGCTGCATTGCGTCTTATCACCTTTAGGCCATGGGGGCTCAGAGAGGAAAGTAACCCATCCGAGGTGCACAGCGGCCAGCGGCAGAGCTGCCGCCTCCTTCCCTCCCTCCCTCCGCCCACGTCGGGCGCCCAGCGGGACTGGACGTCACGGGCAGTGGGGGAAGCCTAGTTTCTGCCATTTCCACGCAGGGGCGGGGGATACTCGCCTGTGCTATCCCACCAGAGGGGAGCCTCCGCCACAGCCCAGAGGTGCACCTCGGGTCACAGCGAGGCGAGGATAAGATTATCTGATGTCCTTTGCTCTCTCCTGTGCAGAAAAACAGCCCCAGGCTAAAATGGCTTCTCCAGTGGTCCAGACAGGGAGGGACCTCAGAGCTCACCCACCGCTCACTGGAACCCTCGCTCAAAGGCCAGGGGACGAGACCTCAAGGAGGAAGAGTGTGCCGAGGTCACTCAGAGTGGAGGTTTGAGCCCCGGGTCTCTCCCACCCCACTCCCCAGTGCTCCAGTTACGTGCACACCAGCTAAGCCAGGGGTCACCGTTGCCAGGGGTCACCGTTGCCAGGGGTCACAGGTCGCCCAGCCGGAACAGTGCAGGAGCTGCAGCTGGGTGAGGACAGAGAAGTCCCCTCGGGCAGGCCTGGGAAGGGAGGGGCGTGGTGTTCTCTTCTGCCTGCTGGGGGCCGTTTCTCACTGGTGACCCTAGGAGCCCTGGGTGCTGTGTCCAGACCTGGCCAATCAGACCATTGTCCCCGACCATGGTCACTGACCTGGGGCAGCACAAGCCCAGACTTAGCCAGCGAGATGCAGTCTTGCAGCTCTGAGTCTGGGGCAGCGAGGGTGTCAGTCTGCCGTCATGCTGCTGTGAAAGGGAGATGACGGCAGGACATAGCACCAAAGACATGGGCCGAGAGCCCTGATCCAGCCATGCCTGAAGCTGCTCACTCCTGAGCCTGACAGGTACGTGGACCAATGCATCCTCCTGCTTCCTTGGGCCAGAATGCGTTGGGTTCTTGTCATTACAGCCAAGAGTCGTGATGTCTAAGGATAGACCCACGCGGGGTGGGCTGTGACTTTCTCTCTTACTGTCTGGAAACTCACAGATGGGAGATGACGGGCAGCCGGGTCCTCCTGCACGAGGCTAAGCAGTCAGGCCATCGGCCCCCAAGGCAGCGCATCAGCAGCAAGGACTCAGGAGATCCCCCGTCTGGCCTCTCCCCCTGAGCTCCCAGGCCAGGGCTGCCGCGGGCACGGACATCGATGGGGCTCCTCACCTGAACACCGGAGCTCGATCTTGCACCTGCAGGGCCGACTGGGGAGTCCTGTCTGGCTTAGAACACCTGCGCACGTCGGGTCCTGTTTGGGAGTCAGAGGGATGGTGTCTCCGTGTCCCACTGGTCGGCACCATGCTGGATGTACGCAGTCCCGTCTGCTGCAGGAACGTGAATGTGGTCCTGGCGGGCACTGGGGCGGGAGGACCAGCTCCCACCTGCTCCCTGCTTGGGCTGAGGAGAAAGACCAGACAGCCAAAGAGTGGGCACGGGGCTGGGGTGGGGCTGGGGGCTCCCCTCCCTGACTCTCACCTCCTCTCTCTCTGTCTCTCTTACCTCCTGTCTCTCTCTCTCACCTTCTCTTTCTCTTTTACCTCCTCTCTCTCTTATCCCCTCTCCTGTCTCTCTGTCTCACCCCACCCCGGGGTTTACTTCCTCCCTCATCTCCTCTCTCTCTGTTTCACCCCCAGCCTCGTGGCTCACCTCCCCGCTCACCTCCTTTTCCTCTTCTTCAGTTTACTGTCTCCCTACCAACTCTCAGCTCCTTTCTCCTCAGCATCGTTTGGTGCCTGGTGCCCACCCCAGGGAGTTCGGAGTCTGTTTAACAAGAAAGCCATTTGCCCCCACACCTCACTTGGCCCCCAAGGGCAGTGTGGGTGAAGCAGTTTCTCTCAGTCAGGAAGAGGAGTCAGTCACCCAGACACTCCAGCCTCCCTGTGGCCAGCGCACCTCGCCATGGCACCATCACAGGACAGCCACGCCCCCAGTCACACCCGCTGAGCCCCAGCCTGCCCCTGCCTGGTCCGGCTCCCAGGCCTGGGGAAACAGACCTGGCAAGTCTGCGGGGCTGGGGGGTGCGGGGGGGTCTTCAGTACCGCTTCTGTTTTTCCCATCACAGCAACACTGGAACGGCGGTCATCACATCCCAGGTGGGTAAACTGAGGCTCAGGGCCGCAGCGTGAGTTGCTTGAGGTCACACAGTCAGCAGGAGGTCAACTCTGAAGTCCAGCTCTGCCAGCCCAGAAATGGTGGTGGGAGCCAGCCTGTGTGGTCAGGGGCGCCCCCAGGCAGCACCATCCGTTCAGAGGGCGCCCAGGGGCCAGAGCCGGGCAGGACCCACCGGGCACACAGCCGCACCAGAGCCACAGCTTCTCACACCCCAGCGCCTCTTATAAAAGAGAAGCAACAGCGTTTCTGTGGCCGGGCGCGGTGGCTCACGCCTGTAATCCCAGCACTTTGGGAGGCTGAGGCGGGTGGATCACGACGTCAGGAGATCGAGACCATCCTGGCTAACACGGTGAAACCCCGTCTCTACTAAAAATACAAAAAAATAAGCCAGGCACGGTGGCGGGCGCCTGTAGTCCCAGCTACTCAGGGAGGCCAAGGCAGGAGAATGGCGTGAACCAGGGAGGCGGAGCTTGCAGGGAGCGGAGATCGCGCCACTGCACTCCAGCCTGCAGGACAGAGCGAGACTCTGTCTCAAAACAAACAAACAAACAAACAAACAAACAAACCCCAGAAGCAACGGCGTTTTTTAGAGAAGTAACATTAACACATCACAGACCATCCGGACGCTGGGTGTGGAGGAAACCTGACAAGCCCCCACAAGCTCTGATGCCTCAGTGGGCAGTGTTGTGTGGCACACAGAGGACAGGGGAGCGCCGGGCGAGGCCGTGGAGAAGAACAGGGCGTGGAAGCTCTAAGCCTGGTGCTAGGAGGCTGGCTTTCTGTCCACCCATAAATGGAGACGCGATTTCCAACAGCGAGAGAAGGGGTAAGAACACAAGGGCCATTTGTGGCTGGGATTTTATTTTATTTTATTTATTTTCTGGCATCTTGATCTCAGAGCACCTGGATCTTAGGTTGTTCCCGGTTGTTGCTGTTTTAAATCGTGTTGCTCTGAGCCCTTGAAGCAAACGTGTCGTTTTCTTAGGCTGGGTGCCCGGATGTGGGATTACAGGGTCAGGGGCCGCGGCCACACTGATGGCTCCTGGTGCCAAATTGCCTTCAGGTTGGCTTGTGACTGCCGGAAGCTCAGAAAGTAGCTTGTGCTGCCGGGGCCTCTCCCGGGGTGCGGTGGGGGGGTCCGTGGTTGGTGGTGAAGGAAAACATCCTTCTATGTTTCTTCCCAGCTGTGATTCTCCTGCACATCGTCAGTGGTTTTCTGAGCATGAGCAGAGACCCCGACAGATAAATGTGCTTTAGAAATTTGGCAAACATATCATTCTACGTAGGCAGATAAGAACACAGGGACACTGGAAATTAAGTGTCACACGAAACTGAAGGATTCCATTTGTTTAGATTTTTAAATTTTTACAAGATCTTTTGATTGTCTACACTGTCAATCCTAATTGTCTTTTTTTTTTTTTAACTTAAAACGTGAAATGCCAGGCACGGTGACTCACGCCTGTAATCCCAACACTTTGGGAGGCCGAGGCGGGTGGATCACCTGAGGTTGGGAGTTCGAGACTAGCCTGACCAACATGGAGAAACCCTGTCTCTACTAAAAATCCAAAATTAGCCGGGCGTGGTGGTGGGTGCCTGTAATCCCAGCTACTCGGGAGGCTGAGGCAGGAGAATCACTTGAACCTGGGAAGCGGAGGTTGCGGTGAGCCGAGATCGCGCCATTGCACTCCAGCCTGGGTGACAAGAGTGATACTCTGTCCCAAAAAATAAAATAAAATAAGATAAAACAATAAAGACTTGGAGAGCCTTTTAATAATAATAATAATAATAATAAAACATGAAACATAACACTCCTAGTCTTTTATTTGGGGTTTGGTCTATGCCTTCTAAGTTCTGAACGTTCTCTCCATTTTAGAAGTTTGATAAACTATGGGAAAACTGGGAAATAGGAATTAGCTTTTTTTCCACCACTTTTTGTTTTAAAAACTTCAGTTTATGGCGTGAACCCAGGAGGTGGAGCTTGCAGTGAGCTGAGATCCAGCCACTGCACTCCAGCCTGGGGTGACAGAGCGAGACTCCGTTTCAAAAAAAAAAAAAAACCAAAAAAACTTCAGTTTTACAGAAAAGTCATAAGAATAGTACAATGAACAGCTGTATACCCCTCACCTCATTCACCTGTTGTCCCCATTTTATCTCTCATTTCTGTCCATATCTATCTCTATATTTATCTACCTATATCTATCACTCTACCATCCATCCATCCATCCACCCACCTATCATCTATCCGTCCATCCACTCATCCATCTGTCCATCCATCCATCCACCCACCCATCTATCATATATCCATCCATCCATCTTCTATCCATTCATCTACCCATCTATCCATCTGTCCTTCCCTTCATCATCCATCTATCCATCCATCATCTATCAATCCCTCCATCCATCCACCCATCTATCACCTATCCATCCATCTATCATCCATCTATTCATCCGTTATCATCTACCCATCCATTCATCATCTATCTATCCATCAATCCATCTTCTATCCATTCATCCACCCATTTATCCATCATCTACCCATTCCTCCATTATCTATCCATCAATTCATCCATCATGTATCTGTCCATCCATCCGTCATCCATCAATCTCTCCATCTACCATGTATCCATCCATCCATCATCTATCTATTCATCCATCAGCTATCCATTCATCCATCCATCATCTACCCATCTGTCCATCATCTGTTTCTTCATCACCTATCCATCTATGCATCCATAATCCATCCCTCCATTCATTCATCTATGCATCCATTCATCCACCATGCATCCATTCATCCATTCATCATCTATCTATCCATCCATCATCCATCATCTATCCATCCATTATCTATCCATCCATCCATCATCTATCTATTCATCCATCCATCATCTATCCATTCATCATCTACCCACCTGTCCATCATCTATTCTTTCATCACCTGTCTATGTATCCATCCATAATCCATCTCTCCATTCATTCATCTATGCATCCATTCATCCACCATGTATCCATTCATCTATTCATTATCTATCTATCCATCCATCCATCATCCATTATCTATCCATCCATTATCTATCCATCTATCCATCCATTTGTCATCTATGTATCCATCCATCCATCATCTGTTGATCTCTCCATCCATCATCCATCCATCTATCCTTCATCCATCCACCCGTCATCTATCTATACATCCATCATATATCCATCTATCATCTCTCCATCCTCCATCATCTTTCCATCGCTCCATCCCTCGTCTATCCATTCATTCATCCATCATCTACCCATCCATCCATCATCTATTGCTTCATAACCTATCTACTTATCCACCTGTAATCCATCCCTCCATTCATCCATCCATCATCTACCCATCTGTCCATCATCTATTCTTTCATCACCTATCCATCTATCCATCCATAATCCATCCCTCCATTCATTCATCCATGCATCTATTCATCCACCATGTATCCATCCATCCATTCATTATCTATCTGTCTATCTATCCATCCACCTCTCTATCTATCCATCATCCATCATCTATCCATTCATCATCTATCCATCTATCCATTCATTTATCATCTATCTATCCATCCATCTATCCATCATCTGTTGACCTCTCCATCCATCATCCACCCATCATTTATGTATACATCCATCATATATCCATCTATCATGTCTCCATCCTCCATCATCTTTCCATCCCTCCATCCCTCGTCTATCCATTCATCCATCCATCATCTACCCATCCATCCATCATCTATTCCTTCATAACCTATCTACCTATCCACCCATAATCCATCCCTCCATTTGTCCATCCATCATCTATCCATCTGTCCATCATCTATTCTTTCATCACCTATCCATCTATCCATCTGTAATCTGTCCCTCCATTCATTCATCTATGCATCTATTCATCCACCATGTATCCATCCATCCATTCATTATCTATCTATCTATCTATCTATTATCTATCATCTATCCACCCATCATCCATCATCTATCCATCCATTATCTATCCATATATCCATCCATTTATCATCTATCTATCCATCATCCATCCATCATCTGTTGATCCCTCCATCCATCATCCATCCATCCATCCTTCGTCCATCCATCCATCATCTATCTATACATCCGTCATATATCGATTTATTATCTATCCATCCTCCATCATCTTTCTGTCCCTCCATCCATCATCCATCCATTCATTCATCCATCATCTACCCATCCATTTATCATCTATTCCTTCATAACCTATCTATCTATCCACCCATAATCCATCCCTCCATTCATCAATCCATGATCTACCCATCTGTCCATCATCTATTCTTTCATCACCTATCCATGTATCCATCCATAATCCATCCCTCCATTCATTCATCTCTGCATCCATTCATCCATCATGTATCCATCCATTCATCATCTCTCTATCCATCCATCCATCATCTGTCATCAATCCATCCATTATATATCCATCCATCTATCCATTTATCATCATCTATCCGTCCATCATCCATCCATCCATCATCTGTTGATCCCTCCATCCATCATCCATCCATCCATCCTTCATCCATTCACCTATCATCTATCTATACATACATCATATATCCATTTATCATCTATCTATCCTCCATCATCTTTCCCTCCCTCCATCCATCGTCTATCCATCCATTCATCCATCACGCATCCATCCATAATCCATTCATCCCTCCACCCATCATCTGTCTATCATCTTTTTTTGTTTTTTTGAGATGGAGTCTCACTCCATCACTCACGCTGGAGTGCAGTGGTGTGATCTTGGCTCACTGCAACCTCTGCTTCCTGGGTTCAGGCAATTCTCCTGCCTCAGCCTCCTGAGTAGCTGGGATTACAGGCACATGTCACCATGCCCAGCTAATTTTTGTATTTGTAGTAGAGCCAGGGTTTGGCCATGTTGATCAGGCTGGTCTCGATCTCCTGGCCTCAAGCGATCTACTCACTTCGGTCTCCCAAAGTACTGGGATTATAGGCGTGAGCCACTGCGCTGGGCCCATTCATCATCTTTTCATTCATTCATTCATTAATCATCCATTCATCTATCCATCATCTATCCATTTATCCATCTATCCATCCATCCATTCATCCATCATCCATCCATCATTTATCCATTCATCATCTATCCATCCATTCGTCCATCATCCATCCATACATCCATTCATTATCTATCATCCATTCATTCATCATCTATCTATACATCCATCACCTATACATCCATATTTCCATTCATCTATCCATCCCTCTATCAATCATCTATCTATTCATCATTTATCTATCTATCCATCATCTATATTCCCCTCCCAACCATTTGAAAACAAACTGCAAACATCATGACACTTTACCCCAACTGCCATGGCATCACAAGGAGGTCCTACTGCACCACCATCACACCATCAGCACACCCAAAGGACTCAACACTGATACAGTAAAATAATCTAATATTTCCCCAGTGGTCCCAATCAGTCTTTGAGTTGCCTGCTGGTTTAAATGTGGGAGTCCATCAAGAATGGAACATGGCATTGAGTTGTCAGGTCTTTTAAGTCCCTGTTAGTCTAGAACGGTCACCCTCTGGTGTTTTTCTCATGGCAATGATGCTTTAGCAGGTCAGGCCAGGTGTTAAGTGGAATGTCTCTCAGTCCGGGCTGTCTCCTTGTTTTCTTGAGGTCAGATCAGGGCTAAACATCTTTGGCAGGAATGCAGCAGGGGATGTGTGCCTATCCTTGCTTCACATGGTACAAGTTTATCCCTGAACACTTTTTTTTAAAATAACAACTTAATTTTTTAATATATCTGAAGTTATTTAGTGTGGGGTAAAGTGAGGATTTCACCAGATTGGTTTTTTTAGAACAGTTTCAGCTGCATTTAACACACAATCCTTTCAATGTCTTTTAAAATTCTTCATCTACAACAGAGCCTTTTCTGGGGTCTCTGGTCACATGGGTGCCATGCTGTTTTGATTATTGTGGCTCTAAAATATGGTTGCTCTAAAACCACCTTGTGGTGGTTCATGCCTCTAATCCCAGCACTTTAGGAGGCTGAGGCAGGCAAATCACTTGAGGCCAGGAGTTCAAGACCAGCCTGGCCAGCATGAAAAAACCCTGTTTCTACTAAATATACAAAAATTAGCCAGGCGTGGTGACACACTCCTGTAGTCCCAGCTACTTGGGAGGTTGAGGTGGGAGAATCACTTGAACCTGGGAGGTAGGGATTGCAGTGAGCTGAGATCGTGCCCCTGCACTCCAGCCTGGGTGACAGAGAGATACCCTGTCTCAAATGAACAAATAAAAATACAATATGCTTAACCTTCCTCCTCCCCCCCCCACCCCTATAATTTCTTTGTTCTAGACATTTCTGTGCTTTCCATGCGCACATGCCTGTGGCTTTCTGGCTGCCCCTCTGTCCGGCCTTGACAGGCCACTTCCTTTCTCTGCCTCATGAGCTCGGGTCCCCTCCGCCTCGGCCCTGCTGGTGAAAGTCAGATTTGTGCTTCTGCTCAAGGGAGGTGCTGATCACCCCGATTTGGAGTCTTTTCCATGGGGCAGGGCCGGTGTCTCATCCTCTTCCCTCAGCAGAGGCCGAGGAAGGTCAGGGGCACGGGGGCTTGGCCTGGCTCCTTCGCCTCTCCCGACGTCTAACCTGCACCTTTTGATGGGGGTGAGATCCTCAAAACCGGATGGAATGAGGGGCTACACGCTGCTCCCAACCTGTCCACGGTCACAAGAGGAACAGAGGCTATGGGCAGCACCCAGGGGAAGAGCTCTGGGCTTTAACTGGGTGACCCCAGTGACCCCAGTGACCTGCCGGATGATTCAGCATCCACGCCTGCCCCACCTTGGAACCTGGAATTCATATCCAACATGCAGGAACTTGGGCCTTGAGTCTGAAGCCCTTGGGTGTGGGAGGGGTTTGCGGCTTTGGCCTGGGAGGGGCTGTGGTCACTAAACTTCAGGCTCCCTAACGCCCTCACTCCCTAGCCCTGCTGTGCCTGGCTGCTTCTCAAAGCTCAGTCTGCCCAGCCAAAACATCTACTAGGAAAACGTCTCTTCCCAGCCAGACCTCCCCCTGCAGCGGTTGAAGAGAGAAAGGGAGAGGAGGGGGCGAGGCAGGGAGCGACGGGGAGAGCAGAGACCCCTGAGGACCTGTTCTCACCCACTCCCTTCCAGCTGCCCTGGGGGGTGACTCTGGTTCTATGGGAGCCAACTGGGTCTGTATTTCTGTGTCTCTCTGCCAAATCCCATGGCTCCCAGGCAAATGGCAGGCCCCAGAGAACAGAGATCTGGGTTCAAATCTCACCACCACTACTTGTAATGCCAGCCTCCTCACCTGTACAACGCAGGTGTCAGATATAATGACCTTCATTTTTAGGTGAGATCAAGATGCGTCCCTGGTTTTCTCTCACTGCACAGGACGGGAGATGCCCCCTGTGAACCCCAGGTGGCTGCCAACGGGAACTCTGGGACAGGGAAGGATCTGTGGGGACGGATGGCGGGGAGACGGGGCTGACTCAGCTTCCGAGTTGCTTTCTTGCTGTTTTAAGGGCCAGACCCAGTGGAGGCAAGGAGCATAGCCTGAAATAGTGACAGTGGGAGTGTTTACACCCCAGCAATTGGCAAGTGCTAAGAATCGAGTGTCTGCAGCTGCCAGGAACCTCCTGAGCCTTTCAGAAGCCTTACCACATGCATTCTCCTTAACAGTCTCCACTGCAGCCATCTGGAAGCCCAGACACCCTCACATCTCACCCAGATGACTGCACACCTCCCTGTCCTCCTGCAGCCCCTTCTCCATGAGGGAGCCCCGTGAAACCACCAAGCAGTGTTAGAACCTGCCTGTGCACACCTGGGCACTCCCTCTGTCTGGGATGGAGTTTCGGCGTCCCCTCCTCCAGAGTCCAGGAGGGCTGGGGACAGCTTAGGCTGGGCGTGTACAGAGGCGTGGTGCTGTGCACAGGTACTGCTGGCCCGGAAAGGGAGTATTGCCTCCACTGTGGGCGTGGGAGGACGCACACGAAGCCCTCTGCCATCCCAGAGGCAGCTTGACCCTGGAGGCCTCCATGCTGTGAGGAAGCCCACGCTGGCCCCCAACAGGCCACGAGACAGAGTTGAGCCCACCTGAAAGTGGGGGATGCTGGCCAGCCCCCCGTTCCCCAAAACCCACCAGCTCTGACGGTAGCTACAGGACAGATCCGGAGCCTGAACCTGCTGGCTGAGTCCATCTTGAATTCAGAATGTGAGAAATCGAGAGAGAATAACATGATTATTGTTCCTTTATTTAGTTTTGAGACAGAGTCACTGTGTCACCCAGGCTGAGTGGAGTGGTGGGATAATAGTTCACTGCAGCCTCAAACTCTTGGGCTCAAGCGATCTTCCTGCCTTCGTCTCCCAAGGACCGGGGAACTTAGGCACATGCCACCATGCCTGGCTAATTTTTAGAGTTTTAGGAGAGACAGGGTCTTGCTATGTTGCCCAGGCTGATCTCGAACTCCTAGGCTGAAGGGATCCTCCTGCCTTGGCCTCCCTCCCAAAGTGCTGGGATGACAGACGTGGGCCACTGTGCCCGGCCCTGTCTTCCTTTATGCCACGACATTTTGTGTTCCTGCCTGAAGCCCTCCAATGGCTTCCACTGCCCCTAGAATAAAATCCAGAGTCTTCCTTTGGTCCCAAGGCCAAGCGATCTGCCTCGTTGTTCCGTGAACAAGCCACACTGGTTCTCGCCCTCGGGCCTTTGCACCTGCTTTGTCGTGTCTGCCTGAAATGCCTGACCTAGATGTTCTAGATGTTCTCAATTGGCTTCTTCTCAGACTCCTCAGACAAGGCCTTCCTGACCTGGGCCTGAAATCCTTTACCTGAAATGCTGCACCTGCGCATATCTCTGGCTTACTGGTTCTCCTCAGAGACTGAGAGCTCCGTGAGGGCCTGGTCTTAGCGCCGTGTCCTCAGCACTTAGCACAGAGCCTGGCACATAAATCTGTGTTGAAAGAATGTGTGGATATTTCCTAGAGCAAACCTCTGAGCTGGCTGTGGCCCAGAAGAGCAAGACAAGCCTCCGGGAGGCTAACAGCGAAATTCATTATAATCATGTTTATTTAACTCCATGTATCCAAAATGTTTTTTCAACCTGAAATTCATACAAAAATTCCCAATTGAGAAATTTTGCATTCTTGACTAAGCATTTGAAACCTGGTATGCGTTCTGCACTTACCGTACTATGCAGTTTGGACCGGCCACATCTCTCATGCCCAGCGGCCACGCGTGGCCATCGCTCCTGGGCTGGATGGCCCTGGCCTAGCTAGACTCTCGGCTTTTGTTTCTTGAAGCTGCCAAACATCCTTTCATACATGTCTTCATTCACAAAATGTTCACACAACGATTGTGGGCTCGTGTGCTATTTTCAACTTCATTTCTATTTGTGTGTTTAAAAGAAAATAAAATGATTTAATAGGGAGTTAAAACAACATGGAGAGAGAGCCTTCTGACTCTGCTGGCGGCTGGTGGGGGTTATCTCCCTTTCTGGAGAGTGTGAACTGGAAAGGCCTGATCCCTAGTCGCTGGGGGCCTGAGATAATGACTTAATTAACGCCTGTGCTGGGCAATTTTGATCTTCAAGGAGCCCAGCCCACTCGGCTGGGGTTGCTTTTGGATTAATTGCCTAGAAGGGAGAAAGCCTTGCACAGAGATAAAGGGAAACAGGTTTCGTCATTACAAATTGTTCTGAAATCTGCCCTGGCACTGGGGAGTCGCAGCCAGGATTTGGGTGCCCAGCTGGCCCCCCTACCCCCAACCCAGGCGCAGGCAGGCGGCCAGCAGTGCCCTTGCCCAGGGCGCCCCAGTGCAGGTTTTCCTGGGCAGGTGGGTGGGAGGGAGGCTTCCTGACAGTGGAGGCAGCTGGCGCAGGGACAGCTGTCCACCTCCCGCTTTTCAGATGAGGCAAGGGACACCCAGGGCAGTTTAGGGACAGATCTCACCAAGGCCAAGGTCAAGGGGCAGAGAGCAGAGGAGGGAACTTGCCTGTGCCCCCTCCTCGAACCTTGGAACTGGGGATCCGGAGTGTTGACCGCAACCACTGTTCCCGGGTGGCCCCCACTTCTTTCCTGTTCCTGCCTGTACACCCCACGAATTGAGGATGGTCTATATTTACCGACGTTGCAGAGGTGTCCCTGGGGGTGCTCAGCCCCCCCGCAAGTCCTCGCTTCGCGTTGATGTGTGAGTGCCCGTGAAATTGTACAAGGAAAGAGCTTAGCACCTGGCGCCATCCACGTCGCCGTAAATGTCAGCCGTTACTACTACTACTAAATAACAACGACAGCGATCGCCGCGCGCCTGCTGGTGCCAAGCCCCGGAGGGGCCCCGTATATGCAGCCTGGGTGGGGATGGGTATGAGGGGGCAGCGCTGGGCTCGGCGAAAGTTTTCTTCCCCTCTCCAGCCCCCTACCCTGAGGAATGGCCGAGGCCCTTCCCGCTTTCCCTGGGTGCCAGGGTCTTGGGGAGGGGCGGGAGGGAACCGGCCAGGGGCAGACGTCCGGCCACCAGCCCCTGCTGCGCGATGGCCCCCCTCGCTCGGCCTATTTGGGGCACCTGACTCACGGTAATTATGGGCCCGCGGGCACGTCGGGGCGCGCTGGGAGAGGCCGGATGCACCGGCTCCGGGGGCGACCGGACATCCCAGGCCGCCAGGTGCACCTTGCTTCCCACCAGCACCTCCCCGCACCCGCCGGGAGCTCCCCGCTGCTTCCGCCAGGGGCCCCGGGCTCACCTCGGGGCGCCCACGGCCTCCCAGACGCGCGCCGCAGCCTGGGGTGGGAATGTTTCGGGGGGCGGCGCGCGGGGCGCGTCTCCCTCCCGCACAAAGCCAGCCTCCGTCCCGGGGTCGGTCCGCGCCTCTGTCTCCTGGGCCTGGGAGGGGACGCCCCGCGGAGCCCCGAGCGCAGTGCCCACGCGATCGGGCCGCCCACGCCTCCTCCGACGCGGGAGTATATTTAGCCTCATTATCAAATGTTTGCAGTGAACTGTGTGAACCGACTAATAGCGGCTGGAAGTGAAACTCGATTCCCGGCCAGAAAGAAGCATGTGACCGCCCCCATCTGCAAGGATCGCGGCAGGGCGGGCGGGGCAGGTGCTGCAGCTTCCGCGGCCAAAACCCGCCGGCGGGGCCCGGGTCGCACCGTCCCCTCCTGGGTCCAGCACCTCAAACCCGCCTTCTCCCTCCGCCCGCTCTCCAGGGGCTGCAGTGAGGACGCTGGGAGTCTGAATGGAAACCAAGGCCGGGGAGGGTGCTCCCCGCGGGCGTGGGTTTTTATCCAAGTCGGCGACCTCTTGGTTAAGTCAGCCCTGCGGTTTCAACGCCCAATCCCCCCAAAAAGCCTGTGGGGGTCCACGTCTTCTCGTTTCTTCCGGGATCCGGCGGAGGACGGGGCGGGGCCGGGCATAGGGGGGGTCCCTGTCCCACGCCGCGCGCGCCGTGCCCCGCGTCTCCCCAGAACGTGGCTGTCGCGCGGCTGCACAAGTTTTCGCCTCCCTCGCTCGGCCGCTGTTGTTGTGGTCGCCATGGCGACGGGTCGCGGTTTTATTTTTAATAGAGGCCGGCGATTAGAGAGATGCCTGCACCGCTTTCGCTTAAGCTCTGCGTCCCGCGGGTGAAGCACCCACGCCCCGCCCCAGCCCCCGCCTCGCTCCAGCGCCCCTTCCACGTCCCCAGGTGGCCCTAAACTCTAGCTGGGCGCACCCGTAGCTCCAGGCCGGGAGGGGAGCCCAGGGATGCAGCCATCTAGGCCCTCAGAGGCGGCGAGGACCCCCAGGACCCAGCAAGCTGGGAGGGACGGGTACCCCACCCCCAATACAACGCGACCTTCCTCCTTGCTTTCCACACCGTCACACCAAGTACTGTAACCCCACAGAGGTGACCTCGGGCCCCCTCTGCCCGTGAGGAGCCCGAGGCCCAGAAAGACAGGACGCACGCGACTCCAGGATAACTGGCCGAGGAATGAGGCCGGGGTCCGGCCTGCGTCCTGACTCTGCGAGTCCGGCTCCTTCCAGAAGCCATCCAGTGGGTGTCCCCTCCCGAGCGGCCCAAGTTCCCCCTGGAGGGACCTGGCTTTCAGGGGCTTCTCCACGTTTCCAAGGCTCTCCTGGTTCTGTCCCGGTCCCGCTTGGTCCTGACCACCCAGAGGGCGTGCTTGACCGCGGGGGTCGCGGTGTGGGGCTGCAGACAACGGAAGGGAGAAGCCTGGGGAGGGAGCCTGCAGGTGTGTGGAAGGGCGCGTGTAGAAGCGACCCACTGGGAGCGGAGGGAGAGGCCCCTCCCCCCGATATTTGGGGGAAGGTGAGCGCCCCCGAAGCGCTCTCTGGACTCGGCCTTTGAAATGCTAGAGCTGGACTAGCTGGGGATGAAAGACCGCCCGCAGGGCTGCGCCTTAATGGCCTTTGTCTGGAGGGAGGGCGACCGCGGCGGGGGCAGGGGTTTAATCCACAGGGTTGGGGGTGACGGCTGGGACGGGCTGAATTCTGCTTCATTGCCCACCCACGGGAGCGTCTCCTGGTTTCCAGGGGCCTAGGCCGTCTAGCCTCGGGGTCTGCCACCCTGCTGGACCCAGTACGAGGGCGCGTAGATCCCCTGGCAGGGCACTAAACCGTAGTCAGGGTCCAAATCCTCCTGGTCTAGGGAGGCGAAATCCATCCCGCCCGGGCACACCCGCCCTTTCTCGGCGTGGGAGCCGTCTAGCCACGCTCAGACCTCGGCCTCCGCGCGCGTTCCTCCCCCGCATCGCGCTCTGAGCTGCGCCTCGGCCGGAGGTGGCGCTCTGTGCGCCCCGCGGATCCCGACGCCGGAGGCTCAGAACCCGGGGGACCCTCACCCGTGGCTCCTTTCCCTTCCATCCCCTCGACTTCCCGGCTCAGGGCGCGGCCCTGCCTTCGGCGCGGGAGTGGGGGACTGGGGGGCGCGGGTCCCAGGGTGGGGACGAGGCGGGCTGCAGGCCGGTCCCCCGACCAGAGCTCGCTCCCAAGTGGAAATGTGGGTGGAGGGTCCTCATTCAGATGCCCCAGGCTTCGGATCCTGGGCGGGGGCGCGTGGCAGCCGCCAGGTGAGTGCCCCAAACCCGCCCCCCTCCTTCCCCAAAGACTGACTCCCCCTCCTTTTATGGAGAGGGTAAGGCTGGGGCCCTGGATCCGAACCGTGGAGAGCGGCCGGAGCGCCGGGGCGGGGGCGGGGACCGGCTCTCTCGCCCTTTTTGGCGCAGCAGCTCTGGGCGCTGCCCGCTGCCGCCGCTGGGGCCCGAGAGAGGCGAGCCGGCGACGGCGGCGCTTCTGCGGCGGCCTCCTCCCTCCCCACCCGGTGCCGCAGGATTGCAGCTGGCACTGGAGGGTGGGCAAGCTCGAGGGAGGGGCGCGGAGCCCCGGCGCGGAGCCGGGCGCGGGGCTTTGATGGATTTAGCTGCTTGCGCGAGCGCGTGTGTGCTCCCTGCCGCGGCGGCGGCGCCCGGGCCCTGCCGGGTCCGCACGAACCCCGCGCGCTTCCGAGGTGCGGGTCCCGGGCCCGGAATCCGGGGGAGGCGGGGGGGGGGGGCGGGGGAGGGGCGCGGCGGCGGCGCTATAACCCTCTCCCCGCCGCCGGCCGGCTCCACACGCGCGCCCTGCGGAGCCCGCCCAACTCCGGCGAGCCGGGCCTGCGCCTCCTGCTCCTCCTCCTCCTCCTCTCCCGGCGGCGGCTGCGGCGGAGGCGCCGGCTCGGCCCTGCGCCCGCCCTCAGGCCCGCGCGGGCGGCGCAGCGAGGCCCCGGGCGGGTGGCGGCTGCCAGGCGGCTCGGCCGCGGGCGCTGCCCGGCCCCGGCGGGCGGAGGGCGGAGCGCGGCGCCGGAGCCGAGGGCGCGCCGCGGAGGGGGTGCTGGGCCGCGCTGTGCCCGGCCGGGCGGCGGCTGCGAGAGGAGGCCGGAGGCGAGCGCGGGGCCGGCGGTGGGCGCGCAGGGCCGCTCGCAGCTCGCAGCCGGGGCCGGGCCAGGCGTCCAGACAGGTGATCGGTGGTGGCGGCAGCGGCGGCGGCGGCCCCAGCTTCCCCCCGGAGTTCTTCTCGGGGCTGATGCCCGCAAATATGCAGAATTACCGGCCGGGTCGCTCCTGAAGCCAGCGCCGGGGAGCGAGCGCGGCGGCGGCCAGCACCGGGAACGCACCGAGGAAGAAGCCCAGCCCCCGCCCTCCGCCCCTTCCGTCCCCACCCCCTACCCGGCGGCCCAGGAGGCTCCCCGCGCGGCGGGCGCGCACTCCCTGTTTCTCCTCCTCCTGGCTGGCGCTGCCTGCCTCTCCGCACTCTCTGCTCGCGCCGGGCGCGCTCCGCAAGCTCCGTGCTCCCAGCGCCACCCTCCTCCGGGCCGCGCTCCCTAAGGGATGGTACTGAATTTCGCCGCCACAGGAGCCTGGCTGGAGCGCCCGCCCCGCGGCCTCGCCTCTCCGCCGAGCCTCCAGCGCCTCGGGACGCGATGAGGACCTGGGCTTGCCTGCTGCTCCTCGGCTGCGGATACCTCGCCCATGCTTTGGCCGAGGTTGGTGCCGCCCCCGCGCCCCGTCCCTGCGCCGGCTCCTCCGGCGCACACCCCCCGCTGGCTGGGGCGCCGCGGGCTCTGCAGAGAGCGTTTTGGTTTCTGCTAGGGTGGTCGATGTTTAAATTTTCCCAACTGGTTTCTATTTTCTGCCATGCCTAAGTGTGTGTGGGGAGTTTCCAGCGTGTTGCGTCGCTTGCTCTGCCTTGTGGGGACCGGGGAACAGCGAGGTGGACGAGTGGGGAGAAACTTCGGGGGGCGCAGGGTCCTCTCCGGGGAAGGGGAGCTGGGGCGCAGCGGGCGCTGCAGCAGCGGGGTGCGGGGAGTGGGGAAGGGGGTGTGTGTATGTGTGTGTATGTGTGTGAGCCGGCGAAGCCTGGGGAGGAGAGAAGGGCGGCCGATAAACAGGTAGGGGCGGCTGCTGCGGAAGCCCCTGGCCGGGCAGGGTAGGCAGCGCCAAGCCACACCGGTTCCCAGTCCCCAAGCCCGGCGGGGCGCAGGGCCGGCGCAGTCCCGCCCGCCCGGGCCTGCTTACAGGTGGCTGAGCCAGGCGAGCTGGGGCCGGGCCAGGCGTCCGCACCCTCCCACCGCGGCGTCCCCGCCCCCCCATCCTCATCCCCATCCCCGGGAGCTTTGCTGTGATGAATGACTTTCCGCAGCCCCCGTCGTGGGAACTTAGTGCTTCAGGCTCTCCAGCGACCCCCGACTCTCCTTAAAAATCGGGGAGGGGAGTGGGGGAGGCCAGAGGTGAGGGTGGTCTCCGCAGGGCCCGGAGAGCTGTGCGAGGTGGAAGTTTAACCCTCGCTTTCCCTGGAGGTTTCTTCTCCCGGCCGCCGGCTGGATTTGGGCGTCTTAGTCGGCGCTAGGGCCGCGGCTGGGCCGGAGCCCGGGGTGGGGCGAGTGTGTGAGTGAGATGTGTGTGCGCGTGTGTGTGTCTGCGCGCGCGTGCGTGTGTTTGTGAGACGGAGAGACCTCTCCACGGGTTCGGCCCGGGATTCCGGGGCGTGAAATTTAAGCCCTGCCTGGATTAAAGTGTTAGGGCTGCCGTGACTCTCGCCGACCCGTGACGCATTTTAACTTGATCTTTCTAGATGTTGATCTCACTATTAAATCGGAAACTCTCGGCCCCCTCGCTGCCCCTAGACCTTCTGTAACTGACACCCCGGGCGGAGGGGCCGGAGTGAGGGGGCTTTTGTCTGAAAATATAAAGGGGGGGGAGGCTTTGATTTTGCAAAGGGCGGAACATGGATGGGGTGGAGAATTTGGGGTCTCTTCCAGCCCCACCCCCGGCTTCTGGTTCCAGGGCCGGGGCGAGGGCTCCGCGGGGGCTGGGGCGGGGACTGCGGCCGGCGCTCGCGGGGTGTCCTCGGGCCCGGGGCGGCGGCACTCCTGGCGGCCGGGGGCGCGTGCCGGCGGGGTCGGGGCCGCGGGCACTGACCGTGTGGCCTCTGCTTGCAGGAAGCCGAGATCCCCCGCGAGGTGATCGAGAGGCTGGCGCACAGTCAGATCCACAGCATCCGGGACCTCCAGCGACTCCTGGAGATAGACTCCGTAGGTAAATCGCGCCCCTTCCCTCGGCGCGCGGGGAGGGCGCGGGCGGGCGGCCTGTGCGCCCCGAGCTGGGGCCGGGCGGGGCGCCGCGCAGGAGCGCACCGAAAGGTCAGAATCCAATCCCCGGCCATAAGCGCCCGGGCGGATGAGTCAGGAGTTTCTCTTCCAGTCTCCACTTTCTCTCCCAGCGGCGGCCGAAGGCTGCTCGCTCGCCCCAGGATTGTTTTCGCCTTTAAGGAAAACGCCGCGTGTGTCATACAAAGTTCAGCCGCGGCCCCCGCCAGGTGTGCGGGCCCCGCGCCTGCCCTCCGGCCGGAGGAGCGGCGGGATCCGGCCCAGACCCTGGGCGCAGAGCCCTGGCCCGTGCGCCGGGCGGGCAGCCCGCGGAGTGAGGCCCCAAGGACAGGCGCAGCTCCCGGTCCGACGGGCGGGCGGGGCCGGCCCCCGGGTCAGGGCCCGGCCCCTTTGTAATCCCTGCGAGCTGGTACCGCGTTCTTGCCGCAGGGCTGGGCCTCTGTGGCTGCAGAAGCCGGTGTCTTACTGTTTTCACGACCCAATAAAAAGCCTTAGACGCATCTGCTGCCTGAGGCTATTTTTGCGGCTCACCCTCGGGCCCTGGGGCCGGGCCAGTAGCGAACACAGTTTATTTGCAAGCACAGAGTTTTGGAGCGAATGTCAGCTGCAGAGTTGGACCCGGGTTGGCAAGGGTTAAAGGGGCTTCTCACCCCGGGGGGACCACGGGTGGGTGGGAGGGGCGAGGGTGTAGGGTGGCCGCCCCTCAGGGCCAGAGAGCCCCTTCCAAGAAGGCGAGGTCTCTCTTCCAGGCCTTTGTGGCGCCCTTTTCAAAATGCGCACTCGGCCTGGGAACTCCCATCTGAGCCTGAACCTGGTTTAAAAAGGGGGTCTGCGATAAACTTATTAAAAAGAGTAACTGAAGGCCGCAGAATTGGAAGAGTGTATATGACATGAAGATTTTTCTCTCTCTCTGCAAAGGACTCTGGAAAAGGGGGGGCCTGGGGGGATTAAGTGAAATCACATGGTCTAGTCATTTGGAAATTTGTACCTAATTACGGTGGTGGAGAGGCGTGAACTATTTTCGTTTCATGCCAAAACCATTTTCTAACAAGGCCGATGGTTTCTGTAGTTTCTTGACCCAGGAAATCCCTGGGCTGATCCTTATCGGGGGCGGGGGCGGTAGAGTTTCACCCGGAGAGCACAGCTGGGCGGGGGGGTTTTCACCCGGTCCCTCCATGGGTAACTCTGGGGAAAGGGATTTGGCTCTGGTTTGTGGTGGGGAACCCTTGCCTGAATCTCGCTGGTCCTGGATAGGTTTGGAAAAGTTGGGGGGGGCTGCTTCTGGGAGAAGGTTTCAGGCCTTTTTTTGGGGGGGGTGCTAGCAGAAGGGGGGCCTGTGGAGAGCTGGGCCTCCTCGTGGGACTGGCTTTGGAAGCCTCAGGGAAATGGGCCATTCACTTTCTGCTGGGACTATTCTTATTCTGGTCTTGGCGCCCCGCCTCCTCCACCCCCACCCATTATCGCCTTTAGCATTGCAGCTCCGTGGCGTATGCTGATGGCATTCCTGACCCGGGGGCTTCTAGGTTGTAGGGTCCAAACAGAAAAAAACAAGGATGCCCTAAGCTAGTCCTCCTAGTCGGTTTCAAATTCCCCCTGCAGCCATGTGCCCGGAGCTCTTTCCTCCTGCCCCAGGGAAGGCAGAGAGCGCCGATCTCAGCCCGCCTGTCTTGTGAGAGGTTTTGGGGTCTGAATAGGATTCTGCTAGTGTCTGGGAGGCTTTGGGTGTGAGAATATGGGGGTGGCATCTACCTCCTCTCTCGCCCCCAGCCTTGCCCCTGGTGGGGGACCTTTTGTAACACAGCGGGGCCTCCTTCGTCCTGTTCAGTCCCCTCCCCAGGTGTGGCTGGAAATGGAACCAGAGGGACCCACAGTCTCTCGCCTGAGGACGGGAGAGGCAACGGCTGCTTCTCCAGCTTGTAGGGGATGCCTTTTCCTTAACTCAGGTTCTCTCTCCTAGGGAGGGTTGTAAACTGGTTGAGGTCAGTTCTCCTGGGGTAAGCCTCCCTCCGGGTCCTGTACTCCCTTTTTGATCCAGAGGTGCTTCTGGTCTCTTAGGGGCAGGGGACAGTGTAGGGCTCACGAGGAAGGGGCTGGGTGCTGGGAGAAACGCAGTGTAATGAACTTTCCCTCGGGGTTCCTTTATAACCCTTCCAGGCTGATGTTCTTGGCATTAGGTGCCTCTAAGGCCAACACTGTAGGAAGTAGAAAGAGGCCTGGAGGAATCCCAGGTGTGCGCCGCAGCTATGCTGACTCCTCCTCCAGGTGGGTGGGGCTTTGTGACTGGCATTTGGCTCCTCCCAGCATGCAGGCTGCGTCCCCATTGTACAGTTAAGGAGACTGAGCCGGGCACTGTCTGGGGACTTGGCCGCTCCTTGGCTGTGGCTGGAGGAGCAGGGGTAGAGCCCGAGCATTTCATTCGGAGGGTGTGCTGGAGGGAAGAGTGAAGGTTTGTCACCTGTGGCTTTTAGAGCCGGAGGCCAGCATGTGGTCTTTTAATGACCGGCAGCCGGCGTTTAGGGCCTGTTTGTCCCGTGTGCAGTGGCAGCTGAGGCGTTTTGTTCCCCAAAGCAGTCTGGCCCGCTGCCTGTGGTTCATCCAGCGGCTGATAACATAAATATCCCCATCCCCGTCTCGGGCCAGTCAGACCGGGATGGACGGTTGGGAGATTCTCCCTGTCCTGGAGTTGTCACTGGGACATCTATGCCTAAAAGGCAAAAAGGAAAGCCTCCTGATTAGCTGTCCTGGGAGCAGTTTCAGGGGTGATTCTTGCCAGTCAGGCCGCCTGGGCCTGGTCCTGGGCTGCTCAGAGCTGTGTTTGCTGAGCTGTGGGCAGCTGCTGCTCTGAGCCACGTCTCAGCCAGTGTAGATCGAAAGGGCGGCTTTGGGGAGCATGGTCCACTCTTGGCTTCTTGAGCTGGGGGCAAAGGGTGGGCTTGTTAGACTGGGAGCTGTTCCCCTTCTGTCCCTTGTTTCAAGAAATTCTCCAGCTCAGGGTATCTCGGGGTCAGTGAACTAGCAGGGCTGCCGTCTTCTCTGTTTATTAAGCCAGGGCTAGAGGGCCCATGTGCTGTGGACGCAGACCGCAGAGGCTCCTGTGAGCCACTCCTCCTTGTCTTGTTATATTTCTCTGGGCCTCAGTTTCCTCGGATGTAAAGAAGTGATAGCACCCACCGCACACACAGGAACTGTCATTGGTAAAGTGACCGATGCAAACGTGGCTATCTCAAGGCATCGGAAAATGGGAGCGGGTGTTACGACTGAATTTTCTCCTACGAGTGGCGAGTGGACCGGTTGCTCTTTGGTTTGGTCATGGCAAGATGGGCACCACCAGGATGTGACTCAGAAGTGTCACTTTTTCATGAAAAGAAGTGCTGCTTGTAACAGTTGGTTGATGGGAAATTCCTACTGCGTGAGTCGTTCTGTTCTGATCTTATTTTGAGCCTCAAAAAAAAATTAGTGTCATTGGAACATTGAGTCATTTTCGGTAAAAAGTTGGGCTCTGGGCGGGCTTCATCTTTGCCTGCCACCTTCTGTGAGGTTTGCGGGACTTAATTTTAAATGTGCGGGTCTCAGGCTCCTCGGGGTGCGGAGGAAGCTGAGGTTTCTCCGGTTGGTTTGTGGACGCTCACGGATGCCTCAGTGGGCTGGGAAGAGACACTTCGGGCTGCTAGTCCTGAACCCAGGAGGTGCAGAGCCCTTTAGCTGTCTGGGCTGGTGACTGGGACCTCCCAAGCTTCCCAGGAGGGGGTGGGGAGATCTCTGTGTCTCTGGTGCACCCTGGCTGTGAGGCTCACTGTCTCGGCGCCTGTTCTCCCTTGGTTATATGCTAGAGAGGCAGGAGGGAGGGAGATGGGAAGAGACTCCCCAAGCTGGGACCAGGGGGCCAAGTCAAGGAGGCCCAGAGCCACCCACAGTGTCCAGGTGCGGGCAGTATCCATGGGCAGGACTGTGGGTCCTCTCCCTGCTGCAGGAATTGGAGAGACCTGAGACTCCCCCAGCCTGTCTGCCGTAGCCATCAGCGCCTGTGAATGGGGTGGTGTGTGCACTGGGTGGGGCGACGGGGATAGGGTTCTCAGTTCTGCTCCCCGGTCAGTGCTGGTCTTGGCTCTGGGCCACTGCCCCACCTGCACCTGGCCGCCTCGCTGTAAACACGGCTGGCAGATGCCAGCCTCTCTCAACCCCTTTCCGCAGGCCGCCTCCCTCTGTCAGGCTGCGGGAACTCCTCAGTGCGGGCTCCACGAGAGGCCACGTGCCCTCCTGCCTCTCCTTATGGCTGCTGGCCCTAGAGTAGATTCATTTCAGGAATGAGTGGGGTCTGGCCCACAGCCCAGTCTGGCTGTTTCCAGTGCCCCTCAGAAGTTAGGCCACTTGTTCGGGGAGTGCTTTCGTGAGGGGGAGGGAGGGAGACGTACAGGCACCTGCAGAAATCTCAGCGGCCTCTGCTTCTCCTTTGCTGCAGCCCCCAGACAGAGGTGGGGCCTGGCTTCGCCCTGTGCCCCTCGGAGAGGTGCACCGAGCCGGGCAGCCTCAAGCCCCTCCTGACCCAGGCAGCGCTCACCGGGGCTACCTCGGAGGAGGCATCAGAGGAGAGGCTGCCTGCAGCCTCTTCCCCGAAGGGCCCTCAGCGTCGTCGCCGGCCCCTGCGTTTGGGGCTGTCTGTGCTAATTGGGCGTTTTCTGCAGTTTCAGGCGTTTTTCATCTCCTGCGTATCTGAAAAGCCCTGGTGGGAATCACGGTTCTCCCAGGGGCGCCCCCTGCCCCTCATGGCAGGGAGCTGTGGGGGGGCTGTGCTGTCAGGTGCCTGTTCCCCAGTGGCTCCCAAAGCTGGTCTGTGGGAAGTGTGGCTGGACAGGCCCAGGGCACAGCGCACAGGCCTGGAGCAGTCACGGTGCTCTCCTTCCGCCTGCAGGGAGTGAGGATCCTTTGGACACCAGCCTGAGAGTTCACGGGGTCCACGCCACCAAGCATGCGGCTGAGAAGCGGCCCCTGCCCATTCGAAGGAAGAGAAGCATTGGTGAGTGGAGGAGGCCGCAATCGGCAGGGCAGGGCCGGGTGGGGAGGAGCTGCTGGCTCTCCCAACGCAGTGGCCTCAGGCGAGCGACCCGTTCCCTCCTCCCTAAAATAGGCCTGGCCCTGGTGCCTCTGGCTCTGGCCTCTCCCGAGGCCTCCCTCCTTCGGGGGTGTCTCCTGCCCCAGCCCGCCTGCTCCTCCTGGAGTCCCGGTCTGGGCCAAGAGAACTTCCAGGGGAGAAAAGCCATCATAAATTCCTTAAGTGCTCCGTCTTGTTGGGGCCTGTCCCCAGGAGCCTTGCTGGAAACATGGTTGTGCCTAATTTCGCAGTGTGGGCACCGTGCTCCCGCGCCGGCTGCTGAGCCGCTGGGGACGCGCGTGCCCAGGACGCCCTCACCACACCATGCATGCCTGCCCCACTCACGCCTGGCTCCACGGCTCCACCCCCGCATCCATTTGGGGGATATTTTGTCCCTTCTCACAGGGCAGCCCCGTGGCCCTCCAGCCCCCTGAGGAGGAGCTAGCAGGTTTGGGAGGTTCCTGGGCCAGTCGCTGCTTTCTACCCCAGTCCCACGTCCTCTGGGATCCCACCTGATGGAGTTGAGCCCTGGTGCTGCTCATTGCTCTGTGGCCCTGAGCAGGTGGACCCCCCTCTCTGAGCTGTGGTTTCCTCCGTGAGGATGGATTTTGTATCTTCCACCTTAAAGTGTGATGTGTGGGTGGCTGGTCCCAGCTGATGCAAGCAGGCCCTCCCCAGGTGACATTTGCTGTGGGGGTCTGCATTTTGCTCCCTTCAGACTAGTCTTGAAGGTCAGAGCACCCCAGCGAGTGCTGTAGGATTCTCTGCTAAGTCCCGCTCTGCCCCCCCCAGTCACTGGCCCCACCTGTCCAGGTTCCTCCAGCCTGCAGGCACCGGGCTGGGCTCCTTTGGATGTGTGGTGCTCCTGCCCACCCAGCCCATGAGCCTCTGCTCCCAGCTCAGCCTCTGCTGCCGTGGAGGAATCCTGGCCTGTGGCACACCCTGGTTGCCCTCCAGGCCCAGCTGGAGCCGCCCCAGCCCTGGGGTGGGGCGGTGGTCGCAGAGGCCAGTCCCTGCTCACTGTGTCCCCGCTGTTGCAGAGGAAGCTGTCCCCGCTGTCTGCAAGACCAGGACGGTCATTTACGAGATTCCTCGGAGTCAGGTTGACCCCACGTCCGCCAACTTCCTGATCTGGCCCCCGTGCGTGGAGGTGAAGCGCTGCACGGGCTGCTGCAACACAAGCAGTGTCAAGTGCCAGCCCTCACGTATCCACCACCGCAGCGTCAAGGTGAGCCCGGCCCCTCCCTCCCCACCCCCGCCCGAGGGCCGCCCCTACCAGGCAGCCAGGGTCCCTCCCAGGTGGCCACAAGGTGCTCTTGGCATGGCTGGTGGGGGGGTGCACGGCTGTGCTCCCATCTCCCTGGCAGGTACACTGAGGCCCAGGGAGGAGAAGGAGCACCTGGGGGTGTGGGAAAGGCAGGGCCGGCCGGGCCTTCCACTCTGATGCTCTGGGGATGAGTCTGACCTCCTTTCCACGCTCTAGGCCACAGTGCGGGGGCTGTTTGGGGCCTTGCAAGGTGTCGAGCTGCTTAGCAGGAAGCTGTCTGGCGTCCTGGGACCTGAAGCGTCCTCTGCAGGCTCTTCAGTGGGGGCCGTGGTGCGTGGCAGGAGGAGTGGGGGGTGGGTATTCAGAGCCTGCATTGCCTCTGGAAGTGCCTGACCTTTGGAGGGTCCCCCGGCTTCCCCCCTAGAGCAGCCCAGGAGAAGGAGAGGGAGGGCTTGGGGTGTGCTCCAGGCCAGATAGCAGACTTCCCTCTGCGGAATCCCAGGGTGAGCCCCGCTTTCGTTAAGTTGGGGGTGGTGCCTGTCTTTTTCAGGCTACTTTAGCAGAATTCCATCCACTAGGAGCTGATTAGCAACAAATGTATTTCTCAAAGTTCTGGAGGCTGGAAGTCCAAGATCAGGGCACCCGCAGACTCTCTTTGCTGGGGCCGTGTTTTCTGGGTTCGTAGATGACGCCTTCTCACTCGGCCCTCAGTGTGAGGCGCGGGGTGAACGTGCTCCCTAGGCTGCTTTCTAAGGCACTGATTGCATTCATGAAGGCTCCACCCCTAGAACCTAAGCAGGCCGGGCGAGGTGGCTCACACCTGTAGTCCCAGACACTGTGGAAAGCTGAGGCTGGAGGATCGCTGAGCCCAGGAGTTCAAGACCAGCCTGGGTAACATGGCAGGACCCCGTCTCTACAAAAAATACAAAATTATCCGGGCATGGTGGCACGTGCCTGTGGTCCCAGCTACTCTGGAGGCTGAGGTGGGAGGGTCAGGGTCACCAAGTCCTCAGCTGACTTGAGGCCAGGGAGTCCAGACCAGGCTGGGCAACGCAGCGAGATCCCCAACTCTACAAAGAATTTTAAAACTAGCCAGGCGTGGTGGCGTGCACCTGTCGTGCTCGGGCGGCTTAGGTGGGAGGATAGCTTCAGTCTGGGAGTCCGAGGCTGCGGCAAACCGGTGCACCGGTGCAGTCTCAGTGCCTTAGAAAGCAGTCGGGAGGTTGAGGCTGCAATGAGCTGTGATGGCGTCACTGCATTCCAGCCTGGACAATACAGCAAGACTCTATCCTTAAGGAAAAAAAAAAAGGACTTCATGCCTTCCCTAAGACACCCGCCTCCTAATGCCATCCCTTGAGCTGGGATTTCAGTGTGAGAAGCCTGGGGGCACTGGCGTTCCTGCCACAGCAGGGCCTTCCTCCCTGGGGTTGCGCTGGGGGAGGAGCAGCACCCGGGTGAACTTGCTGAAGGTCTTCTTTGGTTGCTGAGGTCCCGGGGCCAGGGCTGCGTGGCTGGGCCTCCTCTCCCTGCGTTCAGGGAAGTGTGCCCAGAGACCTGTGGGATACAGCGCCCTGGGTGGGCTGGCTTTGGCCTGTGTGTTTTCCTCCCGTGTGCAATGGGTCTGAGGCAGGGCCTGGCCCTTCTGAGAGAGCCGGGGCTGCTGCCATCCTGTTTGCAAGGGAGGTCTCCTGCCTGTTGGGGCATCAGTCTCCAGTTTTGGGGACGGGGTTGCAGGGTGAGTGTCTAAGGTATCTTCTGGCTTCTGTGAGGCCTCACACCTCCCTAGGGCTCCCATCTGGGAGGGGTGGGCTCTCTTAGGGCTCCTCTCCCTGGAAACTGTCTTCAGTTGGTTTAAAGTGCTGTTAATGCTCCCACCTGACCTGCAGGACCCACGCGTTTGAGCAGCAGGCGCAGGCGGGCGCGGCCCCCCTAGTCCAGGAGGCTGTTGCTTTGACTCGGAGCCTCCTGGCTCGGCCTCAGCTGAGGACTTTTTTTTTTTTTTTGACACGGGGTCTTGCTCTGTTGCCCAGGCTGGAGTGTGGTGGTGCGATCACGGTTTGCCGCAGCCTCGGACTCCCAGGCTGAAGCTATCCTCCCACCTAAGCCGCACGAGTACGACAGGTGCACGCCACCACGCCTGGCTGATTTTAAAATTCTTTGTAGAGTTGGGGATCTCGCTGCGTTGCCCAGCCTGGTCTAGACCCCCTGGGCTCAAGTCAGCTGAGGATTTGGTGACCACTGAGCCTGCTCTTCCTGGAATATGGGGTCACTGAAATTATGTTTGAGGATTTCAGTTTTGGGGTTACATTAGTAACCATTCTTTGACTTTAGAAAATAATTATTTCACATCCCCCACCCCCCACTGTTGTGACTCCAGGCCCCTGGAGGGAGATGGGGCAGGGAGAGAAGGTTCTCCACAAAGGACTTTGCAGCCAGCCGGGCCGTTTCCTCGTCACACGACCAGGCACTTTAGACCCGTAACTGGGAATTATCTTGGCCTCTGGGGACTTGGTCCTCCGAGGTGCCTGGGTATTGAGTAAGCAGATTCCACATCTTACTACCCGGGATCTCCAAGGCCACACGATCCCCTTTCGAAGCCCCGAGTTTTTCCCAGGGCCCTGCGGGTGCTTGTCTGGGGCACTCTTCTGTCCTTAGAGGGTATTTACTGCCAGGGGGTCAGGGAAGGAGGGGAAGGGAGGACCTGACTCGGGCCTCCAGGTCCCGGTGGCCCGGGTGCCCCGGCCATGAGCCCAGCACCATCCCCTCTGTCCTGTGTGCCTCCCTGGGGCACAGCCTCTGCCTTTCTGTGGGCCTTGGCATCCTCCCAAGTTGTATGTTGGAGGCCCTTGTGAGCTCTGAGTCCGGGATACCTGTGGTCTTGTTCTCATTAGAGATTCTCATGTCAGTTCTGGGTGTTGGGGGAGCCTTGGAGGTAGGGGGAGAGTCTGTCAGCCCATGGCTCAGTCTTGGGCAGGCCCCACCCTTCCCGCCCTGGCTTGTCATGGGGTGAGGATAGGAGGGCTTGGCCCCACAGGGCAGTGCTGCCTCCCTCCCCCGGCCCCCGGATCAGGCTGGGTGGGGTCTAGGGGCTTCCAGCACCCTCTGGCCCGTGCAACATTGGGGATGAGGGCAGTTCCCCCTCCGGGAGTGGCCCCTGCTTTGCTCTGTGCAGTGGGGGAGCCGGGACCAGGGCTCTGCCTCTGGGTCTCATCTGGTGGGACAGGGTCCTGGTCAGCCCAAGCGGGGACGGGGTGTCCTAAGACCTCAGGGCTGTGTCCTGCAGCAGAGCCGGGCGGCCCAATTCCCACCTCCTCAGACCCAGGTCCCCCTCATGTTTCCGCTTCTGGGAGGCGTCTTCTCCCTGCCCACCCATCCGAGGGTTGGAGGAAAACATCCAGCTCCGGACACAGGGGGCTCTGGCTGAGGGGACAAAGGTCGGAGGAAACAGGAGCCCCACTGCGGAGGCTGAGCCAAGAGGCTGGTCCTGCCACTGCGGATGGAGGTGGCTGTCAACCTGGTGAGAAGGAGATGGGCCCCAGAGCCTCAGACTCCATGCCTGTGAGTGGGCATGGAGTCAGCTAAGGTCAGCGGGGTTGGGGATGACCGGGAGGGACCCCCATAGTCTGTCCACCCAGGCTGGGCGTGGCACCTCCCATTTCCATTTTTTATGCCCTTCCAGTCAACATTCAGATGTCTCTTGTTAGAAGATGGTAGTGAAGCCGGGAGTGGTCACTGCCTGGCACAGGCCCTGCTGGGATCACCAGGATGTGACTGACCGGCAGCCTCGGGGAGAGACTGGCCGGGGTCCCCAGCTGGGTGGGTGTTTCCTTGCACTCTGCCTGGCACAGTGAGCTCTTGGTCCCTGGACGCCCGACTCTTCCCCCAGACCCAAGCCTCGGGGGTAGGACAGGAGCGTGGGCCTGGACGTGGACCATGGGGATGAGATGCCATTCCGAGGGCTGCAGGGGTCTAGCCGGGATGGAGCTGACTCTGAGCCCGCCTTGCTGGGCTGGAGGCTTCCAGAAGGTGTGTGCTCACCTGGTGCTCGGGATGGGCCTCTGCTCCCTGGAACGGAGTGGCTGGGGTGTTCTGGGTGAGAAGCTCCCAGCCACGCCTCTGTCCACTCTCTGGGGTCTGGTGCAGGAGTCTCTAGGTGGGCGGAGTGGGGGTCCTCTCGAGCCAGGCTGGGCAGGGGACTCTTACACGAGCTTGAGGCCTGGGCATTGCTTCCATTCTTAGTGGATGTGGGGGCGGTGCTGAAGGAGGCAGGATCTTCTTTTTTTTCTTTTTTATAAAGACTGGATCTTGCTTTGTTGGCCAGGCTGGTGTCAAATTCCGGGGATCACAGGTATGAACCTCCATGCCTGATTTGAGGGATTTTTTTTTTTTTTTTGAGACAGAGTCTCACTCTGTTGCCCAGGCTGGAATGTAGTGCAGTGGCCCGATCTCAGCTCACTGCAACCTCTGCCTCCCAGGTTCAGGTCATTCTCCTGCCTCAGCCTCTCGAATAGCTGGGATTACAGGCACACCCCACCATGCCGGGCTATTTTTTGTATTTTTTAGTAGAGATGGGGTTTCGCCATGTTGGTCAGGCCGGTCTCGAACTCTTGACCTCAGGTGATCTGCCCTCCTTGGCCTCCCAAAGTGCTGGGATTATAGGCGTGAGGCACTACGCCCGGCTGGGATCCTCATGACGCAAGTCAGCATCTGGATTGAGTGACATTCCAAGTCTCTGTTGAGAGACCCCTAGGTTGGGCTGTGGGGCGATGGGGCCAGGGCTCTGCTCTTTTGGAGTCTAGGCTTCCTTTCTGTGAAAGAGATGAGAAGGAGTGCAGGCTAGGAATGGAGATTCAACACTGTGTGACCCTGGGCAAGGGGCTTCCCTTGTCTGTGCTGTGTGTTCTCATCTCTAAAATGGACCACGATGGCGTCCTCACAGGGTAGCTGTGAGGGTTACAGTGACGGGCGTGTGCGGTCCAGTCACGTGTCTTTCATGGCTGATACTCTGTCTTGGAGCTTTGAAAGGGTCAGGACATAACCTGGAGTTGGGGTGGGGTCCCCTGCAGGGAGTGACTGTCCCAAGCCCTCCTCAGGGCGTGTCTGCAGCCTCTAGGCTTTGTAGCAGCAGGGACTCGGCATCCCAGGTCTAGAGGGGTGACGGCGTCCCTGCATTATAGTCTCGGGTGAGTTCGTGCCGGGAGTGTTGCGGTGGGCAGGCTTACGATGCAGATGAACTCAGCTGTGGGGAATTGGAATGTCTGGTGCAATGAGGTGCAGCCCACATCTCTGGGACAGAAAAAGGGGAGGGACATGGAGACCGCCCCCATCACTTGGGCTCCAGCTTGGGGTCTGGGGGCCGGGCCACCTACCGTGGGGGTCCTGAGGACATTGTAGTCTCTGTTCTTTGGACTTGGCCTTCTTTTATCGAGGAGGTTTTTGTGAGAATCCAATATTCATTTTGTGTTCTTGGGAGAAAAATGCAGCTATTTCCTGGCCAGACAGAGGTGGTGGAACGGCCCAGAATCCTGGCATACTCCGAAACAGGTGCAATCATAAATCGCTGTTTGTTTTTGTTTGATAAAAATGGGCTTGTCTGAGGAGACAGTGGGTTCCCAGACGAGTGGCCGTGCCGTGTGCCTTTCGCACGGTGCCCAGAGGGGTGGCATTTCTGCTGTGTCCTGGGAGCCCACATACCTGCGGCGGCTGGCCATCTTGAGTGGATGAAAGCAAGCCTGCCCCTCGCCTGGGCTTCTGGTGTCTGGCCAGATGGGCCTGCGGTCTCTGCCGAGCCGGGCCCTGGTATCTGCCCTGCCGAGGGAACTAGGTGAGGCTGCTTGTTGACCAAAGAGGCTGTGCCACCCGGAGGGTCAGGGCCGGGAGCAGAACAGGGCGCCCTGCCCAAGCCCATCCCCACGAACCCAGATTTCAGAGCCCACCTGCCCCATGCCTCACTTGGCCACCCCTGCAGAGGCTGAGGGTGGGTGGGAGCAGCAGAGTAGGGGTGCTTTGAGCCCAGGAGGTGGCAGGATGTGAGGCTGGTGCTGTTCCACCTGCTGGGACCTGTGTCCAGGGCCTCCAGGGGAGGGGAGGAAGGAGCTCGGCCCCTGCCAAGGCAAGAGGGGGCTGGGTCTGGTTTTGTGCACTGGGATCCCTAGTTACTACCCGGCAGTTCTTGACTCAGGGAGGGCTAAAGACATGCTTGGAGGGCTGGGGTGGCTGAGGTCCCAGGCAGCCCTGCTGCTCCTCTTGAGGCTTTGCTGCAGTTCATCCTTAGGCTGGGCCTCTCCCACCCCAGGCCCTCAACAGGAGCATGACTCTAGACCCACTCTCTGCCTGTGGTGGGTGGGGGGTGGTACTGTGCTGAGGCTGGGGACCAGCGGGCGGGTTGGTTTCGAGGCTCTGTGTTAGAATAGACGCCGGTGGCAGCCCGCTCCTGAAGGTTGGCTTTGTCCTCAGTTCTGGGGGCTTCTGCATGTGCAGCCTCATTTATTCCTCAACCCCTGAGTGGGTGTGATCGGCTTCCCTTTTCCAGATAGGAGGTGGAAGTGTGTGCACAGCTGCAGAAGCCTCTCTGGAGGATTCTGTCCTGGGGAAAGGGGCAGATTGCCGCGGGAGTTGGGGGACTGGTCTGAGGCCTCGTGAACGGAACGGAACCCCATCCAGGAAGTGGCGGTGTCCTGGCCGCTTTCTCTCACGCTTTGTGACGTAGCGAAACCTCCCAGGCCAGGTCCTCTTTCTGAGCTGGCTCCTGACCCCGGGCGTCCCACGCCCTGCACCTGTTGAGCTCATACTTGGCTGTCTGTTCATGCCCCAGGCAGGCCAGACCACTTCACACGCCTGCAGGCACCCTTTGCACTGTGGGTTAACCATTAACTCAGCCTTGGACAAGCCTGGTCCCCAGTGCCTTAGGGACCGGCTTACCTTCGGAGCCTGCCTGGTCCCAGGGTGCAGAGCTGACCTTCTGCCTGGGGGTCCTGCTGATGCCCAGTCTCCAGAGTCCCCCACCCCACCCCCCGAAGAAGGTTGGGAAACATTCCCCTCCTCCCTCCTTTACCCTCCTGACTGCCTGGGAGGCAGGGCCACTGGGCTGGGGGCATCTGACCTTGTGCTGAGGTCTCCTCATTCACCCAGCAGCGTGCATTCCCCCACACCCCTGTGCTCAGGAGGTGACCCGGCCTCTGTTTCCTTTCTAGCCTCAGTTTCCCCATGAACCGTGAGGGGTGAAGTGGGGGCTGTTCTTGGACTTAGACCCTGTATGCGGCAGGGCTGGTTCCGTGGGCACAGATGGAGCGCCTGCTGGGTGCTCGGCTCCCCAGGGCCTGGGAGGGCAGGAAGGTGGTGGCTGTTCCCTGGCATGTGCCCCAGGGGGCAGGTGGGACAGCCTAGCAGTTAGGGACAGGTTTAGTTAGGGCTTGCCTGTGTCTCAGTTTCTTCTTCTGTGAATGGAGGTGCCAGTCGTGCCTCCTTATAGGGTGGTTGGGAGGATGACATGAGTGCTGGGGTTTGGGCTGGGAGAGCCGGTGCTCGACTCACGCGGTCCCTGGCCGTGCATTAGGGGTCTGTTGATGCCAGGCGTGTGTGTAGTAAGATTCCCATAATGGGGCCCATGTGTACATTATGCCTGCATGAATGTGTGTGTGGGGGGGGGGTGGAGTTGCCTCCCCATGACAGGGTATGTGTGTGCATTATACAGGGGTGTGTGTGGGGTGGAGTTGTGTTCCCATGACGGGGCTTGTATGTGCATTGTGCATGTGTGCGTGTGTGTTTCTTGCCTCCCTTGTTGAATGCCTGAAGCTCCCCTCTCTGGCCTGGACTGGGCCATTGTCTGCCTTCAGCTCCCCCAGGAAGGGGCTGTGGAGGCAGGACCCCTATGTTGTGGTTCTGTGCCTGGAGAATTGGGGGCAGGTGTGGCTTGCAGACAGGCAGAGTCCAGTCTGAAGAGGGACACCCGGCTGAGGTCTGGTTCGCTTTTGAGCTGCCTGTGCCTGACAGCCACAGCCCGCCAGCCTGTGCTCCTCCCAGTTCCTCTTGTGGAGCCTCAGTGATGGCCCAGGGTTCCTGGCCCTGGTTTCCGAGGTCAGGCCTCTCTGAGCCCAAGGAGAGCCTCGGACCTGGGGGAGCCATGAGGGGACCCCGGTTGTGGGTCTGCTGGCCCTGCTGCCTGGGGGCTGGCAGGGAGGTGGAGACCTCATCAGGCCAGCAGCTGGGATTATCATCTGGACTCCACAACAACCTCAGGCTAGGATACAGCCACGAACCCCCCATTCCTAGGCCATGGCTGTAAAATTTTTTTTAATTAATAGAGATAGGGTCTTGGTGTATCGCCCAGGCTGGAGTGCAGTGGTATGATCACAGCTCACTGCAGCCTCAAACTCCTAGGCTCAAGTGATACTCCAGCCTCAGCCTTCTGAGTAGGCTGGGACGACAGGTGCCACCATGGCTCGCTAGTTTTTAAATTGTTTTTAGAGACAGGCTCTTACTATGTTGTCCAGGCTGGTCTTGAACCCCTGGAGTTAAGTGATCCTCCCGCCTTGGCCTTCCTAAGTGCTGGGATTACAGGCGTGAGCCACCATGCTCAGCCTGGCTTTTAAAATGTATTTAATAACAACATGATCATTTGAAAACATTTTCCAGCTGCACATCCACACACAAGCAAACACTTTCCCTGGCCACCTGCACCCCAGAACCCCCAAACTCCCATACCTTAGCAGTGTGCATCCTTCAGACCCCCCAGGCACATGTGAACCTTTGGGTTTATTTTAAACAAAAATAGGATGAATCTACAAAATGCCATGCTCCAACGCCAGGTGTGGTGGCTCTCGCTTGAAATTCCAGCACATTGGGAGGCTGAGGCAGGAAGATCACTTGAGTCCAGGAGTTCAACATCAGCCTTGGCAACATAGCGAGATCTCATTTCTACCAGAAAAAAAAAAAAATTTAAATTAGCTGGGCATGGTGGCCCGTGCTTACAGGTGGGAGGCTGAGGTGGAAGGATCATTTGAGCCCAAGAGTTCAAGGCTGCAGAGAGCTATGATTGGCCTGGGTGACAGGGTGAGATCCTACTCAAAAAAACTAAAACACACACAAAAAAACTGCACTGCAGCTTGTAGGTTTTTCACCTGGTACTCCTACACTCCCCGCCACAAGGTAGCGCTCCTGGGAGGAGGTCAGAGGTCAGGGGTCAGGCTGCTGTCTCCTCCCTCCCAGCCTGTCCCTGGCTCCCAGCACGTCGTGTTGTCTGAAGCTCCGTGCAGGCATTCATGGCTGGGCTGTGTTCTGTCGGACAGGTGGCCAAGGTGGAATACGTCAGGAAGAAACCGAAATTAAAAGAAGTCCAGGTGCGGTTAGAGGAGCATTTGGAGTGCGCCTGCGCAACCACCAGCCTGAATCCGGATTATCGGGAAGAGGATACGGGTGAGTGGCTGCCTTCGTTGGCACTGGTGTTTGAGAACAGATCCTCGGAGCCTTGCTTTTGGGGTGTTAGGTGGCCCCCTGGAGCGCGATGCTCACGACTGTGTGCATCTGGGCTGCTGTTGAAGGACGTGTTGGCCTGCTCCTGGGCCAGATACCTGCTGAGGAGCAGATCCCACGCCTGCAGGTGTCCAGTGGGGAGCCCAAGCCGTGGCACTGACAGGAGAGGAGGTTCAGGCTTCACTGAGAGGGGCTGGGAGTGCATAAGATGCCCAACTCATCAGTGGGCCACGGGGCTGAGATGAGAAGAATCTGAAGAAGGGCCCCTGCCGGGATGGGCGGGAGGAGCAGGTTCGAGGACTACAGCTGCCCTGGCTGGCTGGGGTCTCTCCTTCACCCCACTGAGCAGACTCCACCCAGGAGCAGAATGGCCTCTGTGCCCTGCTGTGTCTGGGCCCTGGGAGCACGAGGGGACTCAGAAGTTTCTCCATGCCAGGGTGCTGGTCTTCTCTTCTGGAAAGATAAACACCGTAGGTATTTGTTGCTTCGGTTCTTCACCCCGACGGCCATCCCTTGGCCCACTCACCGCCGTGCCCTTTTGTTAACAGGAAGGCCTAGGGAGTCAGGTAAAAAACGGAAAAGAAAAAGGTTAAAACCCACCTAAAGCAGCCAACCAGGTAGGATCTGTCCGCCGGACATGCTGAGTCCTGCAGGGCGGGGAAGTGCAACCAACTGATCACACCAGCAAATCACGCTTCCTGTCTCGCCGGGTGCGGCAGGGACGTGGCCCTGATTGGCCTTCATGGTGTCTGCTGGGCTTGGGTCTCCTTGCTCCCCGTCTGTTCCTGCCTCGCAGAACGCCCTGGCCCTGCGGCTCACTCCCACTCTGGGAGCCTGCCTTCAGCTTTGTCCTTCTCTTTGTCATTGATTGGGGACGCAGGAGCATTGCACATGAATGGAATGGGTTGGGCGACCTGAGCAACGGTGGGGCTGCTCTGACCGCCTGACCATTCTGGGATCACCCACCCCATTTGACAGATGAAAAAACTGAGGCTTAACTGAGGTTACAGATAAGGACTGTTGGAGGCTGAATATATCTGGAAATCCTTTATAAGCGCGCAGGGCTGTTGGCTCCTGTGTTGGAAATTGCATTTGGCTGCTAGTGACACCAGACAGCACAGGGATTGAGATAAGGTCGAGCGTCATGACTTTCATCTAAAAGTGGGATTGCAGAGCAGGGAGGGTAGTCTTGAAGTATCATCAGGGTCTCCCTTCTGTCTGGCTAGTGGCATCCATCTGCAGTTGCCTCATGGCCCAAGGTGGCTGCGAAAGCTCCAGAAACCACATCTGTGCTCCAGGCTGGAAGAAGGAGTGAGGGGGGAAAAGGGCAAAATAACACCCTTAGAGAGCTATCCTGGAAATTCCACCCAGTGACTTTTGTGTTTTTCTCAGCTGCCATCCCTCCACTGCAAGGGAGCTTGGGAAACGTCTCCTAGCCACACATGTCACTTCCCAGATGGATATGGGACCTAGGCAGTCCCTGTCATCACGGAGGAGGCAGTTTCAAGCCTTACTGGTCCTTGGCATTGGCCCGCCTGGCTTGGGAAAGTTGGAGCCCTGTCTGGCCTGGTTCCTCCTCCTGGCACGTGGGACTCCATGGCGGCCAAAACAAATAGTTTCTTTA
Organism: Chlorocebus sabaeus; assembly: GCF_047675955.1. NCBI lineage: Eukaryota > Metazoa > Chordata > Mammalia > Primates > Cercopithecidae > Chlorocebus > Chlorocebus sabaeus. The sequence goes on from NC_132931.1 coordinate 21,223,303, forward strand.
GAAGAGAGGAGGCTCTCAGAGATAGGGTGTCTGAGAACCCTGGCTCCTGTTTGCAATGTGGGACTTGGGCCTGCGGGTGAGGTCCATTCATGAGGAGCCTCTTGGGAGGAAAGTATCCACTTGGGCGGGTCTTTGAAGTAGTCCAGGACTGTTGGTCAGCCAGCCTTGGCTTCATTTGCCCAAAGTGTGGTGTGATGGGTGGTTTCGTGCCTGCCTGCAGGTTCCGTTTCTACAGAGCGTTAGGCTCTGGCCTCCATGGGCCTGCTGGTGACAGACCCCATGGTGAGAGACTGGCACTCCTGTTGTCCCATGCCTGACTGGCACTCATGCTCAGCCTATAGTTGGCCCAAGTGTTGGAGTGTGTGAAGGAGCGGCAACATAGGATGCAGAAGAGTTGTTCTTAAAGAATCAGCATAGGTCTGCTTAGGTGCAGACTCTTCTGTCTGGCTGGTGGCCTCCATCCTCAGGGTTGTCTCATGGGCCAAGGTGGCTGCCAGAGCTCCAGAAATCACATCTAAGCCCTAGGCTGGAAGAAAGGAAGGCAGGGAGAAGGGCAAATGAACCATTCTTGGCCTCAGTTTCCCCCATCTGTACAATGGAAGAATGGGGCTTGGTCTCTAGACATGTTCTGTGAGATGCTGGGAGCCTAATCCCAATTCCTGTCAGGGTACTGCAACATGGCTAATGTGGCAAATGTGATTCTGGAAATTTCATGAAAACTTGAAATCCATGTGTACCCCTGATTGGGTTAAATGTTTTCACCCTGTTTGCCTCCTATGCAGTGATGTGTGTGCTGGGTGGTTCACTTGGTCGGTGGTCTCAGTGTCTGTCTTTCCCTTCTCCCTGCAGATGTGAGGTGAGGATGAGCCGCAGCCCTTTCCTGGGACATGGATGTACATGGCGTGTTACATTCCTGAACCTACTATGTACGGTGCTTTATTGCCAGTGTGCGGTCTTTGTTCTCCTCCGTGAAAAACTGTGTCCGAGAACACTCGGGAGAACAAAGAGACAGTGCACATTTGTTTAATGTGACATCAAAGCAAGTATTGTAGCACTCGGTGAAGCAGTAAGAAGCTTCCTTGTCAAAAAGAGAGAGAGAGAGAGAAAACAAAACCACAAAACATGACAAAAACAAAACGGACTCACAAAAATATCTAAACTCGACGAGATGGAGGGTCGCTCCCATGGGATGGAAGTACAGAGGTCTCAGCAGACTGGATTTCTGTCCGGGTGGTCACAGGTGCTTTTTTGCCGAGGATGCAGAGCCTGCTTTGGGAACGACTCCAGAGGGGTGCTGGCGGGCTCTGCAGGGGCACGCAGGAAGCAGGAATGTCTTGGAAACCGCCACGCGAACTTTAGAAACCACACCTCCTCGCTGTAGTATTTAAGCCCATACAGAAACCTTCCTGAGAGCCTTAAGTGGATTTTTTTTTTTTTTTTTTTTTTTTTACACCATAAAGTGATTATTAAGCTTTCCTTTTTACTCTTTGGCTAGCTTTTTTTTTTTTTTTTTTTTTTTTTTTAATTATCTCTTGGATGACATTTACACCGATAACACACAGGCTGCTGTAACTGTCAGGACAGTGCGACGGTATTTTTCCTAGCAAGATGCAAACTAATGAGATGTATTAAAATAAACATGGTATACCTACCTATGCATCATTTCCTAAATGTTTCTGGCTTTGTGTTTCTCCCTTACCCTGCTTTATTTTTTAATTTAAGCCATTTTGAAAGAACTATGCGTCAACCAATCGTATGCCGTCCCTGTGGCACCTGCCCCAGAGCCCGTGTTTGTGGCTGAGTGACACCTTGTTCCCCGCAGTGTACACCTAGAATGCTGTGTTCCCGCGCGGCACATGAGATGCATTGCCGCTTGTATCTGTGTTGTCGTGCCCTGGTGCCGTGGTGGCGGTCACTCCCTCTGCTGCCAGTGTTTGGACAGAACCCAAATTCTTTATTTTTGGTAAGATATTGTGCTTTATGTGTATTAACAGAAATGTGTGTGTGTGGTTTGTTTTTTTGTAAAGGTGAAGTTTGTATGTTTACCTAATATTACCTGTTTTATATACCTGAGAGCCTGCTATGTTCTTTTTTTGTTGATCCAAAATTAAAAAAAAAATACCACCAACAAAACCCATGGACGTGAGAAGCGTTTTGTGGTACGTTTTTCTAGCACTGATTCTAGACCCTGGTTGCCAGGTCATGCGGTGTTTTGTTGGGTGGAAGCGGAGGTCAGAGCTTCCTGGGTGGGGTCCCTGGACCTGCCTCCATGGTTTAGCACCTACGGGAGTTAGGCCAAGGGCATCCTCCTGCAGGCTCCACTCCCTGGAGCGGATGAGGAGTGTCAGAGTAGCCAGAAGACCATGAAGAGTTTCATCCAAGAAGGGAGCCCACCTGACCTGGTGTGTCCATGTGCGGCGCCCACCATACCCTGCCCGGGCTGGCCCCTCCATCACCTCCAGGCCCAGAGATAAACCATCGAGGTCGCTTTCAATCTTGACCCCACGTTCTCCGAGGACCATCTGTGGACCGGTGGCTGGCTGGCATCTGTTGTCCATGTGCTGATGGAAGGTTCTTACGAAGGATTGTCTTCAACAGCTTATCTTCATGGTGCTGTTTTCAGCCTCATCAGGGCAGCCTGGAGGCTGGAGGGGAAGTGCAGGGCCAGGTGGTTGCAACCTGGTTCCTGTTCCTTGGTCGCCTGCTGGGGCCCTGCCTGGGCCTGTGGGCTGCTGTCCAGCTCTGCACCGATTACAGCACCTTGCCCAGGAATGTGCGTTGGATGTGACGTGTGACAAGGTAACATGTATTTGTTTCCGTGAGATGCTGGTGACAATGCTCCGTTTTTCTTTCTTGTGTAAAGTCGTCTGGTGTAACACCGTGTCCATTAAAGTGATGGGGCAGAAAAGCCAGGTGTGCTATTGGGGAAGAGAGAATTCCATAAGAATTCCATAGGTCTCGAGCCCAGGGGTGGCTGAGGTAGCAGTAGAGGTGGGAACTCAGGCCTCCTTCCTTCTCTCCCTCCTTCCTCCTTCCCTCCTTCTGTCCTTCCCTCCCTCACTCCCTCCTTTCGTCCCTCGTTGGTTCATTCATGCAGGTGAGGGCCCTAGTGCCAGCTCCTCCTGTCCCTGCGTGGGGAGAGTCCTGGGGAGGGGCAGGCAGGGTGGAGGCTGTGGTCTGAGGCTGGATCCTTTCCGAGCCTCTCCACCCACATGGGCCTGCAGCCTTTGTTGCGGCTCTGCCCTGCATTCCTGGGATTTCTGCTTCTGCCTGGGCCCAGGAAGATGGCTTTCTGCCCAGGGTCAGCTCTTCATGTCTTGTGAGCCCTGTGACCTTGACCGAGGGGCCTCCATCTGCATCTCTACATGCACATCTGTGAAATGGAGCTGCAGCTCAGGCAGGGTGAGGAAGTCACTCCATTGACACGCCTGGTGCAGGTCTTGTCTGCTGCCTCCTGCTGGGACTTCACTCCGGCCTGTAGTATTTCTAGGCCCCAGTATGGCATAGGACAAAGCCCTTGGGCACAGGGATTGCTGAGCAGTGATGGTGCCGCCTGTGAAAACAAAGTTCCTGCACCTGCCTGGACACCTGAACGCACCTGCTCGCACAGTGCCCTTGCCAGGGTTCATGAGAGCTGGGGTCCAGCCTTTGCTGGGCTTCTCCTTCAGCTTGGGGGCATTTCCTTTTCTTTACCCAGGCCTCCATGTCCTGGCTGTGGAGGGGGTTGGAACTGGCTGGGAGAGTCAATGACTGCAGGTGGTCTCCAGCCCTGGGTCCCTACAGCTGTCTTGGGATTCCCAGCGGCAGGTGAGGCCGAGGCCTGGGTCTGGGCCAGGCGGGCCTGGGTCTTTGCCTGGGTCCTGTGCACAGAGTAGTCGCTGGGCTGGGCCAGGCTCGGAGACCCCGCTCTGCAGAGAAGCCCTTCTGGTTTGTTCCCTCTTGTCAGGCACAAGAAGCCGCAGCCCTCCTGGGGGCTCCCCGGGGTTTTTTGAGCTTTTCATACTTAGCCACAGGTTCCTCCAAGGATTCTAGGGATGGGAACTTGAGGGCGTGGCTCCCATTTTAAAGATGAGGGAACTGTGCCCCTGGCATGCCCTGAATGCCTGAAGGGTCTTAGGACACAGAGCAGCAGGACTTGTGCTGTGGTTGGGCATCCAAGGGCTCTTCCATCTCCTGGGCCTTGACTCTGCCTCATCCCAGTTGTGTGCTGGGCCCCAGACTCTGGAGGAGCATTGGGGCTGAAGCTCCCAGAGTGCCTGCAAACAGCAGGGCCAGCCAGGCTCTTCTGGGGTTGTGTCCTGGGCAGGTGCTGAGACTGACACTGAAGGTCCTTGCCCTGCAGTTATCACCAAAGGGCCAAGATTCACAGAGAGATTTGCCTCTGCATGCTCCCTGGAAATGGGGTCAGGAAGGACCAAGATACAGACCCCAGGGAAGGCACGGCCTCCAGGTCCAAAAGGAAGAGCAGGTATTAGAACTCAAGTGGCAAAAATCACAGGTTCCCTCCACTCCACACACAGAGCCCCATTCCCTCACAGAAGCCCCCCATCCTCTCACAGAACCCTGGTCCCCTCATAGATCCACTGTCCTCTCACAGATCCCCCATCCTGTCACAGAACCACGGTACCCTCACAGATCCCCCGTCCCCTCAAATCCCCCATCCCCTCATAGATCCCCCTGTTCCCTTACAGATTCCCCTGTCCCTTCATGGATTTCCCATTCCCTCACAGATTCCCCTGTCCTCTCACAGATACCCCCATCCCCTCACAGATTCCCCATTACCGCACAGATCCCCCTGTCCCCTCACAGACACCCCCGTCACCTCACAGATGCCATCACCTCACAGATCCCCAATCACCTCACAGATGCCCCATCCCCTCACAGATGCCCCATCCCCTCACAGATCCCCCCATCACCTCACAGATCCCCTGTCCCCTCACAGATCCCCCCATCACCTCACAGATCCCCTGTCCCCTCAGATTCCCCCCAGCCCCTCACAGATCCCTACCGTCCCCTCACAGATCCTCTATTTCCTCACAGATACCCCCATCCCCTCACGGATCCCCCTCACAGATCCCCCCGTCCCCCTCACAGATGCCCCATCCCCTCACAGATCCCCCTGTCCCCTCACAGATCCTCCCGTCCCTTCACAGATCTCCCTGTCCCCTCACAGATCCTCCCGTCCCCTCACAGATGCCAGGTCCCCTCACAGATCCTCCCATCCCCTCACAGATCCCTCCGTCCCCTCACAGATTCCCCTGTCCCCTCACAGATCCCCCCATCCCCTCACAGATCACCTGTCCCCTCACAGATCCCTCCGTCCCCTCACAGATTCCCCATCATGTCACAGATCCCTCCCATCCCCTCATAGATCCCCCCGTCCCCTCACAGATCTCCCCTCACATCCCCCATTTCCTCACAGATATCCCTGTCACCTCACAGATCCCCCTGTCACCTCACAGGTCCCCTATCACCTCACAGATGCCTCATTCCCTCACAGATCTTCCCATCACCTCATAGATTCTCCGTCCTCTCACAGATCCCCCTTCACAGATTCCCCTGTCCCCTCACAGATACCCCCTCACAGATTCCCCATCCCCTCACAGATCCCCTGTCCCCTTACAAATCCCCCATCCCCTCACAGATCTCCTCATCCCCTCACAGATCTCCCCATCCCCTCATAGATGCCCCATCCCCTCACAGATCCCCCAACTCCTCACAGATCCCCCAACTCCTCACAGATCCCCCATCTCCTCAGATACCCCGTCCCCTCACAAATCCCCCGTCTCCTCACAGACACCCCTGTTCCCTCACAGATCCCCCGTCCCTTCACAGATCCACCATCACCTCACATATCCCTCCCGTCCCCTCACAGATCCCTCTGTCCCCTCACAGATCCCCCGTCCCCTCAGAGATCCCCATGTCCCCTCACAGATTCCCTCCGACCCCTCACAGATTCCCTCCGACCCCTCACAGATCCCCCTCTCCTCTGTACAGCCGCTTCCAGCGGGTCCTGGTCCTGAGGTCTCCGGGTTTCCGGGATGGGCAGGGGGAGGGGACACAGGCCCAGGGCTGAGAATGGCGACCCCAGGCTCCTGATGCTCAGACGCTGCCCGGGGCCAAGGCTGGACCGGAAGTGGCAGGTTCCCGCCGCCTGTGGGTTCCACCGGTTCCCGGGGGCGCCCGGCGAGGGTGACAGGCCCCGGGAGCGCTGTGACCGCCACCCGTGCCCACCGATGGAGTGAAGGTAGCCTCCTCCGTTTGCGGGGAGAATTTTGGTTCAAGGCTCCGGCGCCCCGGGGACAGGCGGGCTAGGAGGGTCGGTGCAGGGGAAGGAGGCCGGGCCCTCATGGCTCCGGTGCGGGGGACTCTGGAGGTGGGCACGCCTCGGCCCCCAGCCCCGCGGCCGACACCGGGCTCCTCCCACGGCCCAGCCAGCGCCTCACAGCCCGGTGGCCCTGCCCCTGCGGCCACACTGGCCGCCTCCTGACGCCCCAAAGCCTCAGTTTCCCTCTGGCCGTCGGGAGGCGGATGCCCCGCAGGGTGAACCCGTGGCTGTGGCAGCCTCAGCCCTCCTTCGCTCTGGCAGCTCGGGAGGACGTGGGTCCCCAGGGTGCCTAGCGGGGAGGAGAGTCCTGAAGAGTATCTGGGAGGGGTCGCCAGCTCGGGGAAGTGGTGGGGCCTCTGAGCCACCAGGGGGCCGAGGCCTCTCCCGCGACCTGTCCGGGGCGGTGCCTGGTCTGCGTGGCGTCCGGTTTCCGGGTGCCTCCTTACCCCCGCCCTCTCCAAGCTGCGGGGCCTGGTGCGGGGCCTGGCCTGGCCTCCTGCCTCCTACTCCTAGGTCCAGGTGCGTCGTGAAGCACCCCCCAGCCCTGCTGCGGGCTCATGCTCCACTGTCCAGGGGACTCGCCTGCCTCGCCCGGCCTTTCTTTTCTTTTTCAAGACACAGTCTGGCTCTGTCCTCCAGGCTGGAGCGCCCTGACACGATCTCTGCTCACCGCAGCCTCCCGTCTTTCGGGCTCAAGTGATTCTCCAGCCTCAGCCTCCTGAGTAGCTGGGACTACAGGCACCTGCCACCACGCCCGGCTAATTTTTTGTATTTTCAGTAGAGACAGGGTTTCACCATGTTGGCCAGGCTGGTCTCCAACTCCTGGCCTCAAGCTCCCGTCTCAGCCCCCCACGGTGCTGGGATGAGAGGCCTGAGCCACTGTGCCAGGCCCCGCCTTCCACCTTGGCTCCATCCCGAGTCCTGGGGTTGGCTGGTTCTGAGTCCCATGTACCATTTCTGTTGTTAGATAGATTTCCATCAGAAGCACAAGACAGAAAATGGAGGAGGACGGGGTTCTCCAAGGAAATCAGGGTGCCGTTCATAGATGGGGCTACTAAGTGGGATGCTGGGGGTGCTTTGGCCTGGGTGCCCCAGAGGCAGAGCCTGAGAGACAGAGTTGTGGGCCTATGGTTTGCGGGAGGGCGGATCCCAGCAATACAGGGAGGGAGGGGCTAGGGTGTGAAATGGTCAAGTGGGAGACCTCACTGAGTCAGCTCTGGGCTCCAAATCCTGGGACCTGGAGCCTGCACACAAGAATGCCAGGAGGTTCCAGGATCCCCCCAGAGGCTTGGAGAAGGCCTGGATAGGAAGCCAGGTGGCAGAGGCAGGAGCTGAGCAGAGGTGGGCAGGAGGATGCATGCAGCCCCAGGGCAGACCACGCGTATGCATGGCCCCCACTGCGCAGGGCCCTGCACCAGCCTCCCCATGGCTGGCTGCTTCTCATCTGGACAACCTTGTTGCCCACCCATCTGCGTGCTGTCTTCAGCTACCTGCTCTCCCAAGAACAGCCAGGGTCATCTTCCCCAAACCCAAGACCACCCTGCTCTCCCCACCTCTCCTAGAGCCCCTGCTGCTCTGTAGGCTTAGAATGAAGTTGAGAAGCTTCCAGGGCTCTGGGCCCTGCCTGACCCCAACTGTTTCAGCCACACCCTGGCCCCGGTCTGCCACCTCATGACCTCAGCTGAGCTGGCTTGGTTGTGGCACGGGGGAATCGGAGCAGGTGGGGCTGCCCAGGCTGAAGGAACAGGGTCAAAGGGCAGGACTTTTCTGATGGGGCGGCAGCTGAGAAAACGGAGTGGCCGGGGAGGGCTGTTCATGGGATGGCCGTCTGCAGGGCCTTGGCAACCACAGCCCCCCGTCCAGGCCTCCAGTCTTGCCTGGTGACAGGGCCCGGTGTGAGCTGGACCACAGGACTTGGTGGGCCTGGTCTGGAATGGGGTCAGGGAGGCAGAGTACTTGGGAGACAGGTGCCCCCTTCCCAGGTTCAGCCAAGCATGGGGCGAGAGAACTGGGCTCTGCTGGGCTCTGCCCAGCTGTTTAATGTTGGACGACCTCACTGTGACCTTGGGCTACACCACTGCCCTGGTTGGAAGAGAGGGAGGCTCGGTGGGGTGGGCTGAGCTCCAGGACCGCCAACCCTTGCCCCCCTTTGCCCACCTGTGAGTAGCTTCCCTAATGGAAAGACTGAGTGAGGGGACTCCTCAGCGGCCGGCCCTTGTAGGGGCACAGAGCTACAGGAGCTGCAGTGAGAGCCGGGACCAGGCAACCTCCAGACCCCAGGCTCTGTAAGCGTCCCTGCCTGCCCTCTCCGAAGGACTTCCCAGGCCACGTTGCCCAGCGCTGGGGGCTGGGTCGTTTTTGGGTACCCTAGGTCACCTGGCAGAGTCCCTGGCCCCGAACGGGCACTGAAGGAGGCCCTCCCACTTTTGGGGGCCCTGGGTCCTTGCCGTGAGCATTTGAGGCTGCCTCCATTCACGCTGGGGTGGGAGGCAGGACCCAGCATGGCCTCAAAGGTAACTGCAGCAAGAAGGAGCTGGCCTGTCCCCTGGACTCCCACCCTGGCCTGGCACAGCTGGAGTCCACCCCCACTCCCTGAGGGTACTCAGATGAAAAGCGTGTGGTTTCTACAGAATAAAACAGCCACTGTTTCTACCCTGGCCTTTGAGCCACCAAAAAATGTGCAGTATTTGTGATCCGGCCCCCAGCCGCCCAGCCACGTACCAGCATCCAGTGGCCGAGGCCCGTGCTCGCCCCTCCCTGGGTGATAGAAGCCATCCCGAGCCTTTCTGGCTTCTGAGCTGGAGCCTAGTGGCCCCGAGGTCCCAGGCATGGGGCTCCACCAAGGCCCTTAGTCGTCTGGTGTACAGGACGGAGAGACAGACAGAAATACCCCTCCCTGACTCTGACTTCTAGGCAACCCCAGTCAGGCAGGGAAGCCCATTGCAGGCCCTAGACCCAGGCTGCAGAAACCACTGCCGACAGACCTTCCATCTCCCGCTGGCCACGGAGCACCAGCTACAACCCCCATCTGTCTCCCTCAGGGGACTCTGGGAGGAAAAAGCCCAGAGCGCACACGGGGCAGGGCAGCCTCACAATGTCTGTCCTCCACTAGGGCCATTGGTGCCAGGACTGTGACACCCCTTCTGGTGAGGGCTGGGAGATGTGGCTGTGGGGCAGAAGCTGGGTTGGGAGCCCCATTTTGGCACTTTCTGCTGCGCTTCCGTACCTCCTCACCAGGGAGGCCTGGCTGTGAACCTTTCCGTCTAGGTGCTCCCAGTACTGAGGCTTCCTTGTCCCGGCTCAGCCCCAGCAGGTCCCCAGAGGCACCTGGGGAATGGCACAGGTATCCCCACACATAGTCCCCAGCACACCTGCCCCAGTGTTTCTGAGATCTCACTGAATCCCCAGGGAAGGGTCAGCGGTCGGAGCTTTGGGTCTTTCCCTACAGCTGCATTTCAGAAGGGAATGTAGCCTCTCTGACGTGCTGGGGCTTGTGGTCCAGAGAGGCAGCTGCCACCTGGCGTGGGAGGCTTCTCAAGCTTGTCAGGCAGAGACTCATAACTCAGTGGTGAACCCCACCTGACCTCAGGACCACCTGCCTGTCTCTAGTCCAGGCTCTGCCCTGTCCTGGGCTCCCCTGGACTCCCCTGGCACAGGATTGTGCTACTCAGCATCCACTGGCAGGGTCGACTCCCAAATCCCCTCTCCCAGGAACCAAGAGCTAGGACTTGTCCACACAGCCAGACCTCCAGCCCTGATGGATGGAAAAGCCCAGACCCTGCACTCTGGACGGCAGGGAGGACTTATGACTGATGGGTCTCAAGAAGTTCTCTTGTTTATTTTTATATGTATTTATTTGAGACAGGATCTCTCTCTGTCGCCCAGGCTGGAGTGCAGTGGTGCAATCATGGCTCACTGTAGCCTCGACCTCCTGGGCTCAATTGATCCTTCCAGCCTCAGCCTTCTGAGTAGGTGGGACTGGTGTGGCTTCAGAGCTTCTCTTTGTTGCCCAGGTTGGTCTCAAACTCCTGGGCTGAAAGGATCCTTCCACCTCAGCCTCCTAAAGTGCTGGGATTACAGGCATGTGCCATTGCACCCTGCCGAGAAGTTAATTTGTTTGTTCATTCTTGGTTCAGCAGAGAGTTGTGCACCAAAATGGCTCAGTGAGTTGGCCTGGTGCAGGAAAGGGAGGGGTATTCTGAAGGTCATTTCTGTTCCTGGTGGGTCAGTGACCTCCTTCAGCAGAGCCTCACCCCTCTCTGAGCCACAGTTTCCTCATCTGTAAGGCCGTTGAAATGTTGGATCAAACCAGATTAGACTAGAGTTGCTCGGAATTTTGTACGCAAGATGCATTCATGAAGGTTTGTGACTATGATATTTTTCTAAGAGTTTTATAGTTTAGTTCTCATATTTAGGTGTTTGATCCACTTTCAGTTAATTTTTGTATGTGGTGTGAGGCAGGGGTCCACCTGCATTCTTTTGCATGGTGGAAATCCAATTGTCTCAGCACCATTTGTGGAAGAGACTCTTCTTCCTCACTGAGTGGTCTTGACACCCTTGACAAGTCAATCAACCACGAATGTATGGCTTTTTAAATGAACTCTCAATTCTGTTCCATTGATCTGTATTTCTCTCCCTATGCCTTGGGTCTTCCTTACTGACATTGTGGTAAGTTTGAAATCCGAAAGTGTGAGTCCTCCAGTTTTGCTCTTTGTGAGGACTGTTTTCTTTTCATTTATAATTGCCCTGGCTAGAAAGTACCTCCAGTAGAATGTTGACTAGAAGTGGCTGAAGCAGACATCTTTGTCTTGCTCCTGATCTTAGGGGAAGAGTTCTAAGTCTTTTGCCTTAGCTAACTGTGGGTTTTATGTAGATGTCCTTTATTAGGGTGAGAAAGTTCCCTTCTATTCCTAGTTGTTGAGTGTTTATTTATTTATTTTTATTATGAAAAAATACTGGATTGTCCTTTTTTGCATCAATTGAGATGATGATGTGATTTTAATTTTTATTCTGTTAATATGGTGTATTACACTGATTTTTTTTTTTTTTTTTGTATATTGAACCACCTTTGCATTCCTGGAATAAATCCCACTTGGTCATGGAGCACAATCATTATTTTTGTATGTTGCCGGATTTGGCTTTTTAATATTTTATTGAAATTTTGTAAGTCCATATATGAGGGATATTAGTCTGTAGTTTTCTTTTCTTGTGATGCATTTGTGTGGTTTTGGTGTCAAGATACGACTGGCTTCACAGAATGAGCTCTTTCCTGTTCTGTTTTTTGGAAGAGTTTGGGAAGCATTTGTGTTAATTCCTTTTTAAATATTTGGTAGCATCCACTAGTGAAGCCATCTGCTCCTGGGCTTTACTTTGTAGGACATTTTTTGATTACTAATCCAATCCCTTTTCTTATTATAAGTCTTCATATTTCTTCAGGCCTCTTTTCCTTGAGTCAGTTTGTGATTCTAGGAATTTGTTCATTTAATCTATAGGTTATTTAATTTCTTGGTGGACAATGTTCACAACATTCTTTATTATTTTTATTTCTGTAAGGCTGATACTAGTGCTCCCTCTTTTCATTCCTGATTTTAGTGATTTGATTCTTCTGTCTATTTCTTGGTCAGTGTAGCTAAAGGTTTGTCTATTTTATTTTTTTTCAAGAACCAACTTTTGGTTTTGTTAATATTCTCTATTGTTTTTCTGTCCACTATTTTTAAAATATATTTCCCCTGTGATTTTTTTTTGAGACAGAGTCTTGCTATGTTGCCCAGGCTGGTCTTGAACTGGACTCATGTGATCCTCCTGCTTCAGCCTCTCAAGTAGCTCTCTAATCTTTGTTATTTCATTTTTCTGCTTGTTTTGGGTTTAGTTTGTTCTTTTTTCCATTTTTTAAAATATGGAAGATTAAGTTACTGATTTGATATCTTTTCTTTTTTATTTTAAAAATTTAGGAGTTTCTAGCTATAAATGTCCCTCTAAGCACTGTTTTAAGCTGCATCCCATAAGCTTTGTTAGTTGAGTTTTCTTTCATCTCAGAGTATTTTCTAGTTTTCATTGGGATGTCTTCTTTGACTTATTGGTTATGTAGGAATGTGTTATTTAATGTCCACATATTTGTGAATTTCATAAATTTTCATCTATTAATGATTTCTAATTTTATTTCATTATGATCAGAGAACATACTTGGTATGATTTTAATTATTTTGAATGTATTGAGACTTCTTTTATGGCCAAATATATGGTCTATCCTGGAGAATGTTTCACGTGCACTTGAAAAGAATGTGTATTTCTGGCTGGGTGCAGTGGCTCACACCTGTAATCCCAGCACTTTGGGAGGCCAAGGCAGGCGGATTGCTTGAGGTCAGGAGTTTGAAACCAGCCTGGCCAACATGGTGAAACCCTGTGTCTACTAAAAATACAAAAATTAGCCAGGCATGGTGGGGCATGCCTGTAGTCTCAGCTACTCAGGAGGCTAAGGCATGAGAATCGCTTGAACCTGGGAGGTGGAGGCTGCAGTGAGCTGAGATCATACCACTGCACTCCAGCCTGGGTGACAGAGCGAGACTCCATCTCAAAAAGAAAAAGAATGTGTATACCTTTATGGTTGAATGGAGTGTTCTGTAGATGCACATAAGGTCGAGTTGGTGTATGATGTTGTCCAGGTCTTCTCCTTGTTGATCTTTGGTCTAGTTGTTCAATTTCAGTTTGTTTTTGGATATCGTCCTTAAATCCTGCAACCTTGCTAAATTCACTTATTAGTTTTAGTAGAATTTTTTTGAAATTCCTTTGTATTGGCTAGGACGTCCAGAACAAATAGAAGTGACAATAGAATGGACAATCTTGCTTTATTCCTGTTCTTAGTTAGAAAGCAATGAGCCTTTCAACATTGAGTAAGATGTTAGCTGTAGCTGTTTTGTAGATGCCTTTAATGAAGTTGACGAGGTTTGCTTCTACTATTAGTTTTCTGAGAGGGAGTTTTGCTTTTTTTTTTTAAATCATGAAAAGTTGTTGAATTTTGTCCAGTTTTTCTTGCATCTATTGAATTTTATTGTATGGTTTCTGCATCTATTAAAATTACCACGTGATTTTTTTCCACATTATTCTGTTATTATTGTGAATTACATTGATTAGTTTTTCAAATGCTACATTAACCTTGCATTCCTGAGATTAACCCACCTTGGTCATTAAATATTTTTCTTTTTATATTGATTCTACTTGTTAATCATTTGTTAAGGATTTTTGTGTCCATGCTTAAGTGGGAAATTGTTCTTTAGTCCTCTTTTCCTGTGGTGTCTTTGGTTTTGAATCAGGGTTTTTAGAGAGTCACAGAAAGTTGAAGCCACACAGAGACAAACACATAAACACAAAAACACATGGAGCACCACACACATGCACGCACAGGCACACACATTCACATATAGGTTCACACATTCACACACAGGCTCGTGCATTCACAAGCATTCACACGCAGGCACACTCATTCACGTGCAGGCTCACATAGACTCACACAGGCACACACATTCACATGCAGGCTCACATAGACTCACACAGGCACACACATTCACATATAGGTTCACACATTCACACACAGGCTCGTGCATTCACAAGCATTCACACGCAGGCACACTCATTCACGTGCAGGCTCACATAGACTCACACAGGCACACTCATTCACGTGCAGGCTCACATAGACTCACACAGGCACACACATTCACACACAGGCACGCACACATTCACACACAAACTCACACACAGGCTCACACGCAGGCTCACATATACACCCTCGAGGATGCTTCGGTCCAACGCGGAACAGGAGCTTGGACTCACTGAGGACCCTGCTATGGTCTGCACCTGTACCCATTTACCAGCTGGGACAGTGTGGGGTGCCCCTTGGATGCTGTCTGTTTCTCCCACTCTGAGAAGAGCCCTCCCCCGGTTACAAATCCTTCATGACCTTGATTTCTGCCACTTCCCAGGAGTCATCAGGGTGCAGGGGCCCCGCCTCCTGACAATGCCCTTCTGCAGCCCTGTGCCTGTTCTGTGGATGAGGACACAGCCTTCCAGGGGTGGGGCCATGCATTCCGGGGCCCTTATCCTGTCCAGTCACCCCTCCCCGCCCCACCTGGCATTGGCCCCGACCCCCAGCACCCTTCTTGGTGGTGGGTGTGGAGTGCACAAGCTCGTGGTGATGGAACACTGTGCTGTGGCCAGCCTTGGTGAGAGGCCACGAGAGCTGGCACTGAGGGGCCCTCGCCGCGGGATGCCTTGCCAGGCTCCTGGGGCCACGTCCTTCCTGCAGCTGTCCCAGCCCCACAGACGGCGATGCAGTGTGTGTGTCCCGCAGTTCCTCGCGGCCTGGCGAGTCACAGCCTGCCCTGTGTTGATTTTGCTGCTCAGAAAGGGGTGTGGGCAGATAGTGTCACAGTTATGAGGAGGCAGAGAACCCCAGGCAGAAGCGAGTCTTGGGGAGGCTAGACAGAGCCCCAGTCTGGGAGCTGTGCCTTGCTGGCCTGCGACTGTGGACCTCAGCCCCTGGGGGCCCTGGAAGCCTGTTTCTTCACGATCAAAGGCCATGTTTTGCGAGTATTTGAGTATTTGCAAGGGAGGAAGGGCTTCCTGCAGGATCTTCCTGTGTGATGTCTGTATGGGTTTTCTCCTGGGACAGGGACCCGCCCAGGTGGGAAGGGAGGGTGCTGTCCAGGGAGGTGGGTGAGGGGACCACAGTCTGAGGTCCAAACTGCACAGGGATCACTCCGTTGCCCCCTCTCTCCTTCATCCCTTCCTTTCTTTTTTTTTCTCTCCCTCCTCAATTCCCCATTCATTTTTTTGGAGCTACTGGGGCTGGGGACCGGAGCTGCCTCCTGGGATTGGGGCAACTTTGGAAGATGGGTCCTCCAGTGAGAGCCTCAGGGGGCTGGGAGGAGGGGCCCAGGGTGCCGCAGTCCCGGTCCCAGGGTCATGGGGGGCCCTTGAGCATTGGGGACCCCAGGGCCTCTGTGCAAAGGATGGCTCTAGGGCCCTGTGCTGATGGAGGACTCTGTGTTTACCTAATGCGGGGGTGCACGGGGTTTGGCAAACAGCCCTTGACTGCTGGCGGAGGCTGTCGGCTTGGGTGGCGTCCAGAGGCCCCTCAGCCCTGCATACTTTCCTCCCGGGCTGCAGTCCCGCCTCCCCCACCTTCTTGAACACTGACCTGCAGCGACCCTGAACAAAAGGAAATCCCTAAAGCTAAAGCTAACGTCCTTGGGGGTGGGTGGGAAGTGAGCAAGAGTGGGGGTGGGGTCAGGGCCCTCGGAAGCCAGGCTCACGCCGGGGTGGGAGTGTCCCCTTTCCCGCCCCAAGCCCAAGGGGAAATACCTGAGTGAGCCCTGGCCTGTAGGAGGCGCGTGAGGAATGTTCCGAAAATCCTAGGCTAAGTGAGTGGGGCCCTCACCCAGGCAGGGTGTAGGGCCAGAGACAGAAAGGCTTGTCTGAGGACACACTGGGAGCCAGCCCGTCTTTGGGTGACCCCAGACGTCACCCCAACCTGGATTTCCAAACCAGGTCCCCCAAGGCTCTGGCCCTGAGCAGGTGGAGGAGGGGAGGGGCGGGGAGGCAGACACGGTGTCGGCTGGGGGGAATGGGGGTGGGGGGTGCGGCGGGGGGATGGTCCCACATCTAGAGGCCAAATTCATGACAGCCTGAAAAACACCCTCCGGAAAAAGCAGCCCAAATCATCTCATGTGCTACTGAAATTCTGGCATTTTCCCCCTCAAAATCTGTCCTAGTTATGCTTGAGATCTCCTGACCCCAGAATACTTTTATTTATGACAGAAAATTCATCTCCATGGCAACGCCTTAGGAAGCTGCAGCCTCAAGATTATAACTTCCCAAGCAATGAAGACAATAAATGGATTTTTCACAAAACGGTTAAGAGCGACTCTGGAAAGAACCAATCCCTCTTTCAGTCTGGGGAGAGGGCTTTGGAGTTGGGTGAGGGGTGAGGGGACTGAAGGAGGGCCTAGGGCTGAAGTAAAGCCCACCAACGTGGTGGGTCCCAGGGAGTAAGTCTCGCATTGTCTGTCTTCCGGCTTTTAAAGAGCAGCGCACTTAACGCCTTCATCAAATCAAACATGACCCTGGGCTGCCCTAGAGGCCCTGAGTGAGCATCACCACATCAGGCCTGACAGACGCCTGCACACTGCAGTGTCTGAGGCCCCCAGCTACCTCTAAAGCACACATTTGTGCCTCATCTTCGCTGTCTGAGAAACAGGCATGGAGGATGGAAGAGGTTTCCTTGTCCTAGGGAACCACAGGAGCCTCTCTCTGGCAGCCTTTAGGGATCCAAGGCTGGAAACCCTACAAATAGCTTGGAGCAGCTTTCCAGGCTCAGCCCAAATTCCACAGTGAGGGGGCAAGTACTGGCCAGTTCCAGCAGAGATACTTCCTCAAATCAGATGGTGCCCATTGTAGGGGCCTCAGTTGGACATCAAGGTGGAGCCATTCCCCTAGTTCTAGATCCTTCGTCCGTCCATCCATCCATCCATCCATCCATCCATCCATCCATCCACCCACCCACCCATCCTACCATCCATCCATCCATCCACCCATCCTACCATCCATCCCTCCATCCATCCATCCATCCATCCACCCACCCATCCTACCATCCATCCCTCCATCCATCCATCCATCCAGTCTGTCATGTGTTCAACCATCCATCCATCATCTATCCATCCATCGAACTATCCACCCATTCATCCATTTACCCATTCATCCATTCACACATCTATGCATCCATCCATCCATCCATCCATCCATCCATCCATCCATCCATCTGTCCAACCATCTATCATTCATCCAACTATCCACTGTTCCACCCAGCCCAAATTCCACAGTGAGGGGGCAAGTACTGGCCAGTTCCAGTGGAGATACTTCCTCAAATCAGACGGTGCCCATTGCAGGGGCCTCAGTTGGACATCAAGGTGGAGCCATCCTTCTGGTCCTAGATCCTCTCATCCATTCATCCACTTATCTGTCTGTCTATCTATCTATCCATCCAACTATCCATCCGTCCATCCATCCATTCATCCATCCATCCATCCATCCATCCTCTATCAATCCAACCAATCATCTATCATCCATCCAAGTATCCACCCACCTACCCACCCACTCATCTGTCCAACCATCTATTATTCATTCAACTATCCACTGATCCATCCATCCATCTATCCATCCATCCATCCATCCATCCATCGATTCATGTGTCCACCTATCCATCCATCTATCATCTATCCATCCATCGAACTATCCACCCATTCATTCACTTACCCATCCATCCATTCACACATCCATCCATCCATCCATCCGTCCATTTATCAATCCATCCAACCATCTATCATCCATCCAACTTTCAACCCACCTATCCATCCACCCATCTGTTCCAAACATCTATCATTCTTCCAACTATCCACTGATCCGTCCATCCATCCATCCACCCATTTATCCATCCATCCAACTATTCACTCAATCACCTACCCATTCACCCATCCATTTATCCAACCATTAATCTGTCCAGCTATCTATCATTCATCCAACTATCCACCTATGCACTTATCCATCCATCCATCCATCCATCCATCCATCCATCCACCCATTCATCCATCTGTACATCCATCCAACTATCCTTCATCCAACCATCTATCCATCCTTCCATCCATCCATCCATCCATCCATCCATCCATCCATCCATCCAACATAAGTTCTTGAGAACCTAACAGGGACCTGTCACTCTGCCAGACACCATGAAGTTCTTGCCTTCCATTAAGAGGGAAAGTTAGGCATTAATCATACACAAAAAGGAACATAATTGTAGACTGAAGTAAGTGCATGAAGGAAATGACAGCAGTGACTAGTGCTGCTTGGGGGTAGATGGTGTGTTAGAGGCTTCAGGTTTTAATTCTCACAACCACCCATGGGTAGGTGCTGCCAGAGACCTATGCTTCAAAAATGCAGAAGTTGAGGCACAGGCTCAGGAAGGATCTTACACCAAATCTTGTAAGTGGAGGAGTCAGAATGTGAACTTGGCCCTTCTGAGTTTTTAATCTCTAGGCTATTCTGCTTCTCAGGTGGGTGGGGAGGGTCCATAAGGTGCCCTGATCTGGTCTAGTGGGATCTCTGGAGACTCCCCACAGTGTTACTGAACCCAAGGACCAGCAAGGGATGAAGGTGAAGCACAGAGAAGGTGGGTCGGCAGGAGGACCAGAACTTGGACAGTGCTAGTTCAAGGCAGGAGGGCACTAAGAAGCAGGACTGGCCCCATCAGTGGTGGGGGGAGAAGGGTGGGAATGGAGGCACAGTAGGGATGGGAGGAGGGTTGCCCACCGTCCTGACCCCCGAGAGGCACCAAGCCTTGCAGATGAGCTGTACATGAGAAGAAGGAGAGAGAGATTTGTTAAGAGTGGTTTGCCATCAGTATCCAAACCGTTACAAGTTAGACAGAGTCGGTCTTCACTGGAGGGGCTTTCCTGGGCCCAGATGTTTTTCAGAGCCTGCTGGAAGCAATTAATTAGTGGGACCAGGTACCTGTGTCCTGCCAGGCTGGTCCCACCTCGGCCTTCCTCTGGAGCTCCTGCAGCCCCAGGGAACCTGTCCCCAGCTCATGGGTCTGAGATCCGCAGGGGCTTACGCTTAAACTGTGGTGCCCTCTTACCTGGTCCGATTTCCATGGGGGCCCACGGCCTGAGGGGAGAGGAAGGACGGTGCCAGACTTTGGAGAGGGGCTGTTTTCTTTTCTGGTTCCCTGGAGCCCTGGCCGCCTGCCTCCCCTCCCAGGTTCTACCTGGACTTCTCTCTGCCCTCCGCAGGACCCTGCCTGGCCCTCTTTTCCTATCAATCAGAAAACAGTGACCTGGCCTGAAAGGTGAATATGAATAATTCACCTCTCTACTTGCTCTACTCCTCAGACATTTTGGGGTCAGGAGAAATGGCTGAATTAATTTTGTGTTTTAATGTGACAAAAACAGCAGCAAGGCCGGGGACGGTGGGTAACGCCTGTAATCGCATCACTTTGGGAGGCCGAGGCGGGCGGATCACCTGAGATCAGGAGTTTGAGACCAGCCTGGCCAACAGGGCAAAACCCCATCTCTACTAAAAATACAAAGATTAGCTGGGTGTGATGGCGGGTGCCTGTAATCCCAGCTACTCTGGAAGCTGAGACAGGAGAATCGCTTGAACCCAGGAGGCAGAGGTTGCAGTGAGCCGAGATCAGGCCACTGCACTCCAGCCTGGGTGACAGAGTGAGACTCCGTCTCAAAAAAATAAAACAAACAAACAAAAAACTGCCACAAAACAAAAAACAAAAACAAAACAGCAGCGAAACAGCGCCGTGGTCCCCCCACCCAGCCATGCATGTAGGCTCCTCCCCCATGGCCGGGCGGAGGGTCTCATGCAGCCCCTGACCCCTCTGAGACGCGCGCCCAGGGTGGGAGGCAGCTGGAACATGCGCTTCTCCCAGGGACACACACCGGGGGGCCCAACTCCGCTTGTCCCGTTTTCTCTGAAGCCCACGCTGGCCGCTGGCACCACTCTCCTAAAAGAGCCCCAGGGAGGCTTGTGATGCCTCCTGCCGCCGTCCGAGGGCTCGGGCGCCAAGCCCGGAAACCTCTTGCCTGTGTCGTTAGGACTCGTACAGAAAACAGGGTGCTCAGCAATGTCCTGGGGGCAGGTGAAGCAGCTGCGGGCCCAGCGTGTGGCCTGTGCAGTGCTGAACCCAGCACCGTGGGGATGGGAAGGCGGACGTTTGGAGGCCTCTGAGAGATGGATTCTCTCACGTTCTGAGGGCCGCAGGTCCGGGGCCCTGGTGTTACAGGATGGACTCCTTCTGAGGGTTGAGGGAGAATCCGTCCCGGCTCCTCTCACTGGCTTCTAGATGGCCGTCATCTCCTTGTGTCTCTTCCCATCTTCTTCCCTCTGTGCGAGCCTCTCTGGGTCCAGGTTCCCCCTTTCCATGAGGACAGCAGTCCTACCAGATCGGGGCCTCCAGTGACCTCATCGTCCCTCGATCTCGTTTGCAAGGGCCCTGTCTCCAAGTGAGGTCACATTCAGGGGTCCTGGGGGTTAGAATTTGGACATATTTATGTTTTGGGGGACACAGTCCAGCCCATAAGAGACATGAAGTGGGGGACAGTGGAGTCAGGCTGGGGCCCTTCAGAGCACCTGGCGTGTCCCCATCTTGCTGTCTCGCCACCTCCTTAGCCAGACCCCTGCAGGACAGCCCGGCCCTTGGCTGTGGAGCATCCGTGCATCTGGCCTAGGGTGCTGAAGGGCTGCGGGGTGAGGCCTGCAGGAGCCAGAGGTGCTGGCTGCTCTCCTGAACCACCCAGACGACCAGCAGACCCACCCACAAGGCCCATACCCACTCCAGACACCAAACAGCAGCTCCTTCTCTCAAGTCCAGGCCACATCCTCCTGTGTCCAGCCCTGACCCGGAACCACATTGGGAAGGGGCTTTGGGAAATATCCCAGCTTCCCTGTGCTGCTGTGGCCTCCCACCCCGCCATCCCTTGGTGCCGGTGGTGTAGCCTCCTGCCTCGGCCTCCCACAGTGCTCTAGCCTCCCGCCTTGGCCTCCCACAGTGCTCTAGCCTCCAGCCTTGGCCTCCCTTGGTGCTGGTGGTGTAGCCTCCTGCCTCGGCCTCCCACAGTGCTCTAGCCTCCCGCCTTGGCCTCCCACAGTGCTCTAGCCTCCTGCCTTGGCCTCCCACAGTGCTCTAGCCTCCAGCCTTGGCCTCCCTTGGTGCTGGTGGTGTAGCCTCCTGCCTCGGCCTCCCACAGTGCTCTAGCCTCCCGCCTTGGCCTCCCACAGTGCTCTAGCCTCCAGCCTTGGCCTCCCTTGGTGCTGGTGGTGTAGCCTCCTGCCTCGGCCTCCCACAGTGCTCTAGCCTCCCGCCTTGGCCTCCCACAGTGCTCTAGCCTCCAGCCTTGACCTCCCTTGGTGCCGGTGGTGTAGCCTCCTGCCTCGGCCTCCCACAGTGCTCTAGCCTCCCACCCCGGCCTCCCTTGGTGCTGGTGGTGTAGCCTCTCGCTCCGGCTTCCTGAGATGCTGGCAGTGTAGCCTCCTGTCCTGGCCTCCTGTGGCTACACCACCAGCAGCACGGGAGGCTGAGGTGGGAGGAATGCTTGAGCCCAGGAGTTTGAGACCAGCCTGGGCAACATAGTGAGACCCTGTCTCTACAAAAGACTACAAAATTAGCCAGGTGTGGTGGCGCGTGCTTGTGGTCCCAGCTACTCGGGAAACTCAGGTGGGAAGATTGCTTGAGCCCGGGAGGTCGAGGCTGTAGTGAGCTGAGATTGAGCCACTGCACTCCAGCTTGGGCAATAGAGCGAGATCCTGTCTCAAAAATAAATAAATAAAAATTCAGAACGATGCACAGGGTTTGCACATCCTCAGTAAGGAAAACATGGCATGCGTGTGCCATGGCAGCTCCCTGGCCTCCCTCAGCACTGGTGCTGTAGTCTCATGCCCGGACCTCCCTCACGCCCCGGCCTCCCGCAGCACTGGTGCTGTAGCTGCTGCACCTGGTCCCTTGTGCATCTTGTGTCCTTTCCCGGATCTCAGGTGACCCAGCCGTGCTGCACCCTCCCCAGCCTCGCTGCGAAGCCTCCACAGAGCCAGGGCCAGAGCGTGTGATCCTGAAGCTCCCAGAACAGTTCCAAGTCAGTCTTACTTCACTCACCTCCTGTCCGCCGGGGCTCTTGGTTACAAACTACGAGAGTAGATGGTGGTGGACAATGGGACAGCTGATGGCAGGAGGGCTGGGTAGGTGGCAGAGCCACGTGACACGGCCAGGGTGGGGCCGTCCCCCGGGTGTCTTTAGGACGACACTGCTGTTGCTGTGAATAATTTCCAAAGTGACCCGGAGCCTTCATCTGTCCCTCAAGATTCAAATCCCTGGACAGAAGCACGTGAGTGACCATACCAGAGAGAGAGAGGGAGGCTCCATGTCCGAGGGGAAGCCCAGCTCCTCCTGCCCCCCCACGCATGCTCCATGTGCATGGCCAGAGGGCGTGGGTGTGTTGGGAGGCCAAGACCCTGACAGCCCAACTGGCAAAATCCCACGCTTGTGTGGCCAACCTTGATCCTCCCCCTCCCGCTCCTAACACACATCCTGCATGCTGAGTGCGCTTCCTGGTTGCCTGACCTTTGGCCTCTGGCACAGCCATGTCCTTGGGCTCCAGCCAGTGGGATTCGGGGGATTTCCAAGCCTGGCCCTACTCCTGCCCCCACCATGATCCCTCTTTCTCTGTCTGAGTGGAGAATTCGGAGGGGCCTGAGTCACGTAGAGCCTGGATCCCTGTATGACCACGTGGACTCTGCCCACCATCTGGGAACAATCCAGGTTGGCCTTCCCCTGAGTGAGAAATAAACTCTACTGTGTCAAGCTGGGGAGTATGAGGCTCTATTAGAACAGCTAGAGTTACTCACCTCAACAAACACAACTCGTGAGCCAGCTAAGGGCACGATCCACTTTATGGATGAAGAATCTGGCAATATGACAATTCTTGTCTTCAAAAACTATCACACAGCCAATTCGCGGGAAAGGTCGTACCTAACCCCGGTCTCAGGGTGCTGGAGTGTGGGCTGGAGGGGACAGTGGGGGAACCCTGAAGCAGAGGCTGCAGGCACAGCCAACTGTCCCCAGAACTCGCTTTGTCCTGGATCTTCTCAGCAGGACCTGGGATTGCCCCAGAAGGAGCCGAGCCCACGTCTCTGAATTCAGATCCTGTGCTCTATTGACAAGAGGACTTCTTATCAAAAAGTTAAGGTTTTTGATTGTAAAAGAAATACATATTCACTTTAGACAGAACAGCACAAAGAATAAATGACAAACTTCCTATAATCAGTCTATCCAGAAATCATTATTGTGAACATTTTTGGGTATTTCCCTCCATGTCTTGTTTCTTTCTTTTAGAGATGGGGTCTTGCTATGTTGCCCAGGCTGGAGTGCAGAGGTGCAATCACAGCTCACTGTCATCTTGGAGCTTAAGTGATCCTCCTGCCTCCACCTCCCAGCAGCTGGGACTACGGGCATGCACTACTATGCCTGGCTAATTAAAAAAAGGTTTTTAAAAAGAGATGGGGTCTCACTATGTTGCCCAGGCTGGTCTTGGACTCTTGGGCTCAAGTGATCCTCCCGCCTTGACCGGGATCACAGGTGGGAGTCACTGTGCCCAGCCCAGTCTTTACCGTATCAGTCTCTTTATCTCTGCTTCAGGCACTTCTGATTGTTCCCCGAATTCGACACCCTCCCCTTTGCTGACTGACGGACTCCTGTGGTCATTTCGTCGGCTGTGGGGTGGGGTATGCGGTGGACAAGGGGCTGAGCTGCCCAGAGCTCCTTGAAGGAGGGCAGGCTGTTGTTGCCCGGTGGCTGGGCGGCGTGGGCACCTCCAGGATCCTTGGCTGCAGGGAGCCTCACGCCCTTCCCAGGGCAGCCCACGACCACGGATGCATCCAGGCGGGTGCACAGGCCCAGCAGTCCTGGCCCAACCCACTGGCGGCAACTCCGCCAGCTCCTAGCCTCAGAGCTTCTTGTGGGCAGGCGGCCCAATGTTGGACCTTCCTCGCTCACCCCACCTCCTCCCTCCCTGCCATGGGTGCTGACCGGGGAACATCCTGACACACCTCCTGGCTGCTGGGCTGCACCTCGCTCTGCCTCCTGGACCCAGGGACGTTCTCAGCTTGCCTGGGCCCCTGTGCAGCCCTGTGGGGCAAATGCCAAGCAGTCCAAAGCGGCAGCCCCCGTAGCTCCATTTGCCTGGCCCGCCACCGACTCACACGTGGGCAGGAGACAATTCTGGCCACGAGACTGGAGGGAAGCCTACCCACGGCTCCTGGGAACATCTTCCCGGCTCTCAGAAAGGGGCCCAAGGCCAGGTGCGGTGGCTTACGCCTGTAATCCTTGCACTTTGGAAGGCCGAGGCAGGAGGATCGCTTGAGGCCAGGAGTTCAAGACCAGCCTGGGCAACATAACAAGACCCCATCTTTACAAAAAAAAAAAAAAAATATATATATATATATAAATAAATATATATTATATAAATATATAAAAATAAATATAATAAATATATATAAATAATTTTTATATATAAAAATATATAAATATGAATAAATAAATACAAATAAATATTTATATATATTTATATAAATATAAATATATATAATATATATAAAAATATATATATATCCAGGCGTGGCAGTGCATGCCTGTGGTCCCAGCCACTCAGGATGCTGAGATGGGAAGATTGCTTGAGCCCTGGAGGTTGAGGCTGTAGTGAGCTGTGACTGTGCCACTGCACTGTAGCTTGAGTGACAGAGCCAGACCCCCATCTTTAAAAAAATAAAATAAAAATAAAAAATCATAAAAGGGGCAGAAGGCAGGGATGCCTTTAGAGGGTGGTGGATGAGGACGTGATGCCTGGAGCTATGGCAGTCCTCTTGTGACCATGAGGAGACAATGCTGAGGTCTGAGGCCGAGTGAGAACGGCAGGGTAGAGAGGAGGAGGAATCCCAGCTCCTGTGGCGTCACAGAATCGCTGAGCGCACACCCTGAACTTCTTGTCATGTGACATAACGCACCGCCTTCGTGTAAAGCCACCGTGCGTCAGTGCCTCTGTATGTGTGTGCATATGCAGCGGCTTGTGTGCTAATTGTCCACTTAACATCGAAACAAGCTAAAGGTCACTCCTCCTCAGGGGTAAGGCTATGGAAAGGCAGCTCCAGGAAAGGAAGCATCAGGATGAGGGGGCCGGGGGACCCGCGCTGAGTCCCTAAACCCCAGGCCCGCCCAGCTCCACGAAGATGGCACGGCGGGCGCCTCTAAGCTGTGTCCCCTCCTTGTCACCAGGGACAGTTCAGGGTGGGCTTCAGGGCTGCTCACCAGCTACCAGGTGTCACCGCTCGGGTCCCTCCCATGCCTTCTCCCCGGGCTGCAGGAGCCGCGAGTGAGCCGGGGCCCCTGGGGTCAACCCTCTGGCCGACGGACTCTTTCCCACAGAACTTTGGGAAGGGACTGACTCAGCAGAGCTATTTCTGATGTTTTCAGTCACTGGAGTCACTATCTTAATTTGTAAGACATAGTTTATGCTCCTTCGAAACTTGAGCCTGCCCTGGGAGTCCCTGGGGAGCTGCCAGGACAGATTTTGCACCGGCTCTGGCCCTCCCTTCCTTGGAGGGGGAATGTGGGCCCAGCCTGGACAGGCAGTGTGAGGAAGTTCCAGCGACCGCTCCCACGTGGCTGCGTTCCGGAAGCTTCCTGGGCAGTCGGCTGCAGGCTCCATCAGGCCCCCTCTCGTTCCAGCCCCACTGTGGGCCCCTCGGGGACAGGCAGGAGTGACGAGGTCCCCAGAATTCAGCACTGCGCCGATCCAGCCGGGCCACCCCTCTGGTCAAATGGCTCAGTGCAGCGGGTTCCCCAGGACTGCTCAACACGGACGCCCCTGGCTGTTGCATGGCTCGTGGGCTGCTGGGGAAGACGGGGCCGGAGCTCCTCTGTCTCCCCTGCTTTGATGCCTGCCCTTGTCCGGGGACATCTGGGAGACCTCAGTGATCCCCCATAGACCCTGGCCACGGTCATATCTGGCCCCCACCCAGGTCAATTGGAAAGGTGATGGGGAAGAGAGGGCGGTGCGGGGATCCTCCTGTAGTACAGATGAGAAATGGGGGCTCGATGGGTGAATGCGCTCAGCCCCACCAACACAGCCAGGCCTCCAGCCCAGGCCCAGCTCACGCCACGGCACCTCCCTGGACCCAGAACGCTCCTGTTCGAGGCTGACACCATGACTTGGGAGGTCAGACCCTGTGTTTCCTCGTCTGCTTGTCTGCCGAGTGTGCCCAGGCTGGGCGTGTGCAGGGGTGCACGGGGTGCTGGAGGTGGAGCCAAACAGTCAACTGATGGACAGGCCCCCAACAGCATGAAAGGGGAGAAGGGGCACGGGGAGCTACGGGGTGGAGGAGGGGTGTGTTGGGGGCAGAGGGAGATACAGGGTGGGGGAGGGGTGTGCTGCGTTGAGCTGTCCCCCAAATTCATGTCCACCTGGAGCCCGTGATGTGACCTTATTTGGAAATAGTGTTTGCGCTTGTAACTAGTTAAATGCATGTCTTAAATGAGATCACGACAGATTAAGGTGGACCCTAAACCAGTGACTGGTGTCCTCATGAGAGACAAGAAACTCACACATACGAGGGGTGGGTGAAGACAGAGGTGGGATGGCAGGTGCACCTGCAGGTCATGGAACACAAGGAGGGCCGGCTGCCACCGCCAGACGCTGGAGAGAGGCCAGTCAGACTCCTCAGAGCCTCCAGAGGGAACCAGCGCTGCCGATGCCTTGATTGCAGGCTTCTGGCTCCGGAAAGGTGAGAGTCCGTTGCTGTGGTTTAATCCACCCAGTCTGTGGTGCTTTGTCATGGCAGCCGGAGCCAACTAAGACAGTGTTCGGACCCTCAGCTCTGGACCCCACCACAGTCCCGCAGGGCTCCCAGCCTGTGGACCAGCGCTGGCCGATAGAGCTTTCTAGGAGGTACCCTGGATCTGCACCGTCCAACACGGAAGCCGCTGGCCACGTGTGTCTACTGGGCACCAGACATGTGGCTGGTACAGCTGAGGGTCTGAACGTTTAAAATGTCATCCAACTTTAACCTAAGTACCCACACAGGGTTCATGGCTCTCCTGTTGGACCAGCCACCCTGGGGTCCCCTGTGAGACACAGTTGTGCAGGGAAGTTAGTTCCCAGAACTTTGAGAGGTGCCCACGTGGGGAGGACTGTTGGGTGGAAGCTCAGCCCTTGGGCCTCCCATTCTCCATGGCACTTGTGCCTATGCGTGCCGGTCACTGGGACACCCTGGGCACTCCCCACAGGCCAGCCTTTCCGCTCGTATTGGTGTCTTCAGGCCCAGGCAGGGTCCCAGACAGAGGAAGGAAGTCCTCGGCTGAGCTTTGTTGAGGCGATCTGGCTTTCCTGACATCCAATTTTTCTTTCTGCAGTTTACAATACCCCAGGGCTTCGCTGAAACCTCCGTCTTTACTTTGCAGGCTGCCCCAGATCCTAACGAGCATTCATTTCCCAGGGATTTGCAGAATTGTTTTAAATATAGACTCTACCACCAACCCCATAAAAAGTTTTATTGGCGGTAGTCATTCTTCAGCAGGCCGGTCATCGTGCGAGACTTCCTCTGAGGGTTACGTAAGCGTGAGTGTGGGGTTCTGGGAGTGGGAAGTGGCCCTGTGTCGGCTCTGCAGGCAGCCAGGGTGCTTCGTACCAGTCATGCCATCACTGTAAAGTTAACACCTTTGACTTCATTAGGAAAAAGGAGGAGGTTCCAGATATGTGTGGCTTATGTAGAGGTTTGCAAACTGGATTTCAGAAATGACTTTTAGCTAGACTTTCGTTGACCATGTCTCAGCAACTGGGGATAGGGCCTTTGGCCAGGGGCCTGGTGGGACTGTAGGACCCGGGACAGAGGGGAGAGAGCGTGCAGTTGGCATCTGAAGACCTGGGCTTGAGGTCAGGGTCTTCTGCCAGCCTGGTCCTCAGACACTAGAACACTCACCCACATCTCACTAATTAAGGAAATAGGCTATGACGGAGGTGATGACAGCCATGACAGTGACGTGGCAGTGGTGGTCGGACAGTTACAGGAATGAAAGAGACGGTGATGGTGACAGAGGTGATGGTCGTGAGGAGCTGATGGCCATGGGAGGCGATGGTCATGAGGAAGTGATAGTCATGAGAGGTGATGGTCGTGAGGAGGTGATGGCCATGGGAGGCGATGGTCATGAGGAAGTGATAGTCATGAGAGGTGATGGTCATGGGAGGTGATGGTCATGAGAAGTGATGGTCATGAGAGGTGATGGTCATGAGAGGTGATGGTCATGAGGTCATGAGGAAGTGATAGTCATGGGAAGTGATGGGAGGTGATGATTATGAGAGGTGGTGGTCATGAGGAAATAATGGTCATGAGGAAGTGATAGTCATGAGGAAGTGATAGTCACAGGGGGTGGCAGTCATGGGAGGTGATATTTGTGGGAGGTGGTGATGGTTGTGGGAGGTGGTAATGCTTGTGGAAGGAGGTGATGGCCATGAGGAAGTGATGGTTATGGGAGGAGGTGATGGTCACAGGAGGTGATGTTTGTGGGAAGAGGTGATGCATGTGGGAGGTGAGGGATGTGGATGGAGGTGATGGTTGTGGGAGGAGGTGATGGATGTGGGAGGTGATGGATGCGGGAGAAGGTGATGGTTGTGGTAGGAGGTGATGGTTGTGGGAGGAGGTGATGGTCACAGGAGGTGATGGTTGTGGGAGAAGGTGATGGTTGTGGGAGGTGATGGATGTGGGAGGTGGTGATGCTTGTGGGAGGAGGTGATGGATGTGGGAGGAGGTGATGGTTGTAGGAGGTGGTGATGGTTGTGGGAGGAGGTGATGGATGTGGGAGGAGGTGATGGTTGTGGGAGGTGGTGATGCTTGTGGGAGGAGGTGATGGTTGTGGGAGGAGGTGATGGTCACAGGAGGTGATGGTTGTGGGAGAAGGTGATGGTTGTGGGAGGTGGTGATGCTTGTGGGAGGAGGTGATAGCCATGAGGAGGTGATACTTGTGGGAGGAGATGATGATTGTGGGAAGTGATGGTTGTGGGAGGAGGTGATGGTTGTGGGAGGTGGTGATGGTTGTGGAAGGAGGTGATGGTCATGAGAAGTGATGGCTGTGAGGAGGTGATGGCCATGAGGAGGTAGGATAATCTCCTTTGTAATACTCTAGACTTTCCTATATTTTTCCTGTGTCAGCAAGGGCCAGGGAGCCCCCATCTAGTCTGAGGGGCCTGGTATGTTTTTCCCTAACGTCACATGGCTGGGAGACCTGGGGTCAGCTCTTGGTCTCCACCTTTAAAGACCCATTGTGACACCCTTGGCCTGAGGCTCAAGGTGGACTCACATTTGGGCTTGGCCTGAAGGGCCACCTGCCTCACCTCTCTGTTGTGTAGGCAGCAGTGGTCAGCCCATTCTCCCCAAGGCTGGCCTCTGCCTCCCACTTTGTTTCATGATTTGAGGCTCAATGGAAAGAGGGATGATGGTGAGGGAGGAGGGTGAGGGAGGAGGGTAAGGGAGAAGGGCAAAGGAGGAGGGTGGGGGTTGAGGATGAGGGTAAGGGATGAGGGTGAGGGAGGAGGGTGAGTGAAGGAGGGTGAGGGATAAGTGTGAGGGAGGAGAGTGAAGGAGGAGAGTGAGGGATGAGGTCAAGGGAGGAGGGTGAGGGTGGAGGGCGAGGGGGGGTGAAGGAGAGTGAGGGAGGAGGCTGATGGAGGAGGGTGAGGGAGGAGGGTGAAGGAGTGGAGGAGGGTGAGGGAAGAAGGTGAAGGAGGTGAGGGAGGAGTGTGAGGAAGGAGGGTGAAGGAGGAGTGCAAGGGAGGTGGGTGAGGGAGAAGGGTGAGGGAGGAGGGTGAGGGAGGAGGGTGAAGGAGGAGGGTGAGGGAGGAGGGTGAGGAAGGAGGGCAAGGGAGGAGTGCAAGGGAGGTGGGTGAGGGAGAAGGGTGAGGGAGGAGGGTGAGGGAGGAGGGTGAAGGATGAGGGTGAGGAATGAAGGTGAGAGAGGAGGGTGAGGGAGGAGGGTGAGGCAGGAGGCTGACATTCCTCAAGCATTTACCTGGCTTTCCTGGTAGTCTGTTGAGACAGAATTTCCACGTGGTCAAATCCGTGAACCCGCGGGTGTGGCTGCAGGGCTTCCTCCTCGGGTAAACACCACCTTTCCAGGTCAGGCAATAAAAGTCTTCCTAGAGCCCAGAAAGCTTTCTCTGCCCTTAGACCAATCCCCACATGGAGGATGCCGCTCTCCTGCTTTTCGTCAGCACCAGTTAGCACGGCCTGCTCCCGAACACCAAGGTGGAGGAATCCTGCAGGCGCACGCTTTCGGTTTGGGCCTTGTTCACTTGCCATAATCCTTTTGAGGTTAATCCATTTTGCATTTATCGATAGGTTAGTCTTTTTTAAATTGTTAGTGTACTAGAGATGGAGTCTCACTCTGTGGCCCAGGCTGGGGTGCAGTGGCACGATCTCGGCTCACCGCAAGCTCCAACCTCCCGGGTTCAAACGATTCTTCTGCCTCAGCCTCCCGGGTACCTGGGATTACAGGCGCCTGCCACCACGCCCGGCTAATTTTTTGTGTTTTTAGTAGAGACGGACATTGGCCAGGCTGGTCTTGAACTCCTGACTTCGAGTGATCCACCTGCCTCAGCCTCCCAAAGTGCTGGGATTACAGGCGTGAGCCACCGTGCCCGGCTGTACGCCAGTTAAGTCCATGCACTTCCAGATGGACGTTGGGATTTTGGACCCTTATAAACAGCGGATGTGGATACTCTTGCATGTCTGTTGGTGCCCATGGGACACTTTACCTCTGACATCTTTCGTCTCTGTGGTGGTGGAGGCCACGGTCGGTCAGGATTGTGGGAGGGGCTAGGAGCCCCTTTATGCACCTGTGAGGGTCTCTGGCACGCAGCAGGGTCTCCATGGTGGTCTGCCGAACCGATCCGTGTGTGTGCGTGATAATGTTATGTTCCACGGCCCCGCAGTTCGCCTCTCAATAGCCCGGAGCATTCTGTTGTCAGAAACGGCCAGGATTCCAGCATTCCGCAGAAGCAGGAGCAGGCTAGCTGGGAGATGGCCTCGAAACACGTGTTCGCAGCCAGCAGTGCACAGCTGTTTCCTCTAGTGGCGTCCGCAGCCTCAGACGATTGGTTTTATTAGAGGAGAGTTGTGTTTGCTACCGACCGGCAGCCCCGGCGGCCCTGGGGAGGCGGATGCCCGGAAACCCTCCTAGGCCCCGGTCGTGTTTCTTCTGTGCGTGTGGATGGTTGCGGCATTGGGCACTGGGTGGCTGGTCAGCCCAGCTCAGCACTGAGCCACACAGGGGTCTGCAAAGAGCCAGTCCACCTGGTCTCCTGGGGACACACACGTGGGGGCCTCATTTGGCCACTGGGAGAACCAGGCACACATCTGCCCGTCTCCTCTACACAGCTGAGCCTGAGGATGGATCTGCTGGAAACTCAGCCCCCTCTACCCCCCCCTACGGCCGATGACCTGTGTCCACGCTGCAGGGACAGCCGCAGGGGAGGCAGGGCAGCCCCGAGGCGCCAGGGTGGGCAGGAGTGCTGGGGCAGAGGGAGTGGCTTGGTTCGGGGCCCTGTCTCTCCGTTTCTAGTTGGGGGCCTTGGGCGAATTCCAGTTTCCCAGGCTCTGAGCTTCCATCCGCCTAAGACAGGGTCATTCCTACTGTGCAGGGTAGGTGAGCCCCGCGTGTGGCAGGCCTGACACCTGGTAGGAGTGCAGCCGCTAGACCAGCCGCGGGTCCTCGAAGCCCGCAGAGGAGAGGGGCCACCCCGGAGGCGTCGGCTCTGCACTGCCGAGGGTTTGGCTGTTGTTTTGGGGATGAGCCCTTCCTCGTGGCTTCAGGCCCAGCTCCTGGTGCTCGGCTCAGCAGCGTGGCTGGCGCGGTTTCAGCTCAGATGTGCAGCTGTTTTTGAAGAAGACGCTTGTGGGTGCTGCCCCACCCCCCACAACCCCACAGTACCAGGGGCCGTTTGGTGTACCTTCCAGGGCAGGGTGGGGCGAAGGTGGACTGTTTGGTGGGGCTGAGGGCATCAGATGGACATGGTTTCCTCCGACGTTGGGGTCAACATTTGCTTCAAGTGCCTGTTTCAAATATTTAACTCAGAAGTGGATTTTAGAAAGTGTGTCGGCTTTCCTGGTGGTGTGAACCTTGCTCAGAAAGCTGGATTTGAACACTGTCTGGGTTTGGGGTTGGCCTTCAGGGCCTGGCGTCCTTCCCCAGCGCTGGGGCCCAGCCTCCGGGGAGCTGTGAAGCCCTGCAGTCTTGTGGCTCCGGGGAACCGAGACCCGGCGGCCGGGGACACGGCAGCACCTGCCCGCCTGGACACAGCCACGCCTGCCGAAATCCTCCATTTCACGCTCCCTCCCGGGCTGCGGACGCCAGCAGAGGGTGTTCTTCAGGAATCGCCCCCGCCGTGCCCACCACAGCTGCCGTGCACCTGGCTTGATGGGAAACTGTGAAATGAGATTTTCTCAGGATTCTTTTTTTTGGGGGGACGGGATGGGGAAGGGCTGGGAGGAGCCTTGTGTGACACAGTGAAACCCCCCAGTGGAAGGATTTACTGCATAAATATTGCACAAATGCTCCGGCCATTAAATCCCTGTAGGAGAACGTGTCAGCGGCTTTGCTCCTCTCCTCTCTCCACGCTGGCACCCGCTGGGCCTCGCCCCAGGCTGGCTGGCCCGGAAGCCGGCCTCACATGGAAAATCCTCCTGCTTACTCCCCTGGGTTCGGGAATCCTACTGGAGCGCGTCCGGCAGGGAACCAGTCCTTCCTTACCGTGTTCTGTGTTCTCCCGGTTGCCCGCAGCGGGGCCGGGGTCACGGGACATTCGCTGCCCTTCCTGGAGCCCCCACTTGGCTGGGCGGGAGGGCACGGGCCCCACCGAGTGGGTGAGCAGGAAGAGCAGAGTGCTGGGCCCGGCGTGGGCATGACCTTGGGCCACCCCGTCCCCTTTCTGGGCTTTCGTGGGTCCCGCGTCTTCCAGGCGAGTCTTGTGCTGTGTGAGGCAGCGTTGTGATCACGCTGGGACGAGGTCATTGGTGTCACGGGCAACGGGGTTCAAACCTGCAGACACTCCGCAACAAAAACAGCACCCCCATTTCAACCACGTGGCCGCCTCCCTGGGCCCTTCTGGGCTGGCCTGGCCTGGGGCTGCCTGGGGGCCGTTCTGCCAGAGCAGGACCCCACTATATCAGGGCCAGGCCAGGGGGTGCCTCCCCTGACGGCTTTTCCTCCGGCTTGTGGGACTCACCGGGAAGCAGCTTTGGGAACTGCGCCGAGGAGGTGGGGTCTCCGGCCCAGGTCTCAGGCTGCAGGAGCCATCAGGTGTGTTTCTCAAGGGCCAGGTCCACCCCACCCTTCCAGGAAACCGCCAGGCCTTAGCGTGCTCCTGGAGGGGTGGGTGGCCGGGGCTCTCTCACCCATCCCCGGAAGCCCAGCTGGTCTCCTGCACCCCAGGGCAGAACCGTCGGCCTCATCGGACATCACGAAGGGTCCTTCCTGGCAACTGCAGGCCCAGGCCAGGAAGGCACCTGGATCAGGTGAGCACTGCCCGAAGCCACCCCGTCCACCGGGCGTCACGAGTGTGCAGAGCTGTGGGGCCGACTCCCTCCCACCGCGGGCTGGGCTCTCGGCTCCTGGCAGCCGACAGACTCCAGCTACTTGAAGCCAAAAAACCATAGATGGAGGGTGGGCCCTAGACTCTCTGGATAGGGCTTGAACAAGCCCTGGATACCCTGCTGGGGGCTCCCTAAGCCACAGGGCCACAGCCCACAGCCGGCGCCCAGCCTGGACATACCCGTGGACCTCGGGAGGGGCTCTTGGGCCACAGCGTTCCTCAGAACCGGGTTCCTGCACCCACCTCCCCGTAAGAGCCTGTCTGGTTGGAAGAGCTGGAAGGAGCCACTTCTCTAGTGTGAAGGAGGCTCGGGAAGCCCTCGTTTCGTCTTGGGGAGCCCCGTGGTCATTAGGCAGGACATCCCCAAGCCTAGGGAGGGTGTCCTGCAAAGAAACAAACTTGTCCTCTTCTGGGTTTCTGACCACTGCCAGCCTGTCCCCGGATCTGCTCAGGCCGGTCAGCTCTGGGGAGCGGGGCCTGCTGGGGAGCCGGCCTCCGAGTGTGGGGACCTGGAACAGGTCAGTGCCTCCCGTCTGGGCTGGTCCCAACTCCAGGCCTTTGCTCACACCTCACACGCTCCCCTTCCTAGAATCCCTTTCCCAAGTGTGGACCCAGCTCCCTGCAGGGAGTGCCTGTGCCCCAGGTGTCTGCAGGGAGAGCCCGTGTGCCATGTCCTCCCCTGGCCGTGTCTCATGTCTGAGAGGGGCTGGCACACGGAAAGTGCTGCATATGTGCCCATTGAGGTTAGGCACACAGCTGGGGTGGCGGCACGGGGGCTGGACCCCGGGTGCCCCCCGACCCCGGCTCTGCCCCGTTTCCTCACCCTCGGGCCTCTTGGCTCAAGCAAGGGCAGGACTGGGTCCATGCTGAGCTGGCAGGACAAGGGCCGTCCTCTGTCCTCTGGTCAGCACAGGGCAGGCGGCGGGCAGAGACCGGAGGTGGCCCGGGGAGGAAATGTTGAAATTTGCAGCCAGGCAGGAAATGGACAGATTGTTGAGGAGGAGTTGGAATGCCATCTGGAACGCCGCCCCTCGGTACCCCCCGTTCGAGCCCAGAGTCAGGAAGTGCCTGCTGTCTTGGCTGGAGAAGCTTGTGCCCCCGCTGGGAGGGTGCCTGCCCAGTGCTACCTCCGGTTCCCAGCTAGCGGCATTGAGGGGGAAGTTTGGAAACAGACAGGGGGCCGCAGGGCAGAGGAGAAACTGGGAACTGGAGCCAGGACAGTGGGGTGCTCCCTCTGCTGCTGCCTGCGTGGGGCTCCCTCTGGGCTGCCCTGCTAGTGAATGAGGAGCTTGAGAACTGGGTCACGATGTGCATGGGATTCTGCACGCTCTTTCACACTTTGCACACAGCCTTCTCCACAAGCAATGCTCTTCCCCAGTAGAAAACTCCTATTCAGTCTTCAAAACCCAGCTCTGGCAGCAGCTCCTTGATCAAGCTGTCCCTGAAGCTCCCCATCCTCACAGGTGCTTTGTCCCCACCCATCCAGTTTTACAGGCCAGATCCATGCCTTGGGACCACCCACCCACTCTCTCTCTTTCCGACTAGGCTGAGGGGTCTCTGTGGACAGAGGACCTGTCTGACACCCTGTGTCCCCACACCCCAGCACCCAGTGGGACACACGGTTGGCCCCCAGTGTTTGCTGGGCTTGGAAGTGCAGCTCTTGAAATTTCAGCAAACTTCCCCTTGGCCACCTGGGAGATGGCTGTTGGGGTCAGGGCACACTTCCCAGCCTCCGGGGATCTGTGTGGACTCAGCCTTCACTGTACACAGTGGCTGTTTCTGACATCACCCTCCCTTTGAATGGGAGGTGCTTGAAACCCCAGCTAGAAGTCAGGAAGCCTACGTTTAAATCCTGACTCTGCCACCCTGAACTCTGAATTTTGGCTCCCGAGCCTCGGTTTCCCCTTCTGTAAATGGGCCTGACAGGCCAACCTCAGAGCAATGTGGAGACCTGGAGATGGAGAGGGTGGTTCAGAGCCCGGCCCTACAGGCACCCAGCCATGTGAGCTGTTACCATCCATCCCTCACAGGCGCTCTCGGCCCTGGAGAAGGGAGGGCCCCAGTGGCTTCAGATCTCCAGGCTGGAGTGGCCCCCCTCACAGGATTCCTCTGTCCCCGCGGGGGAGGTAATTAGCATTCCGGCCCTGGAAGGACAGTGAGCTCCTTGGAGTGGCCCATACATGAAAGTGTGCCCAGCGGTTTCCTCAGGCCAACTCCTCCCGCCTCCTCCTGCCTGCCCCACCGTGGCTGAGCCCACGCCCAGAGGAGACGATGCCTTCTGGGGAGCTGCTGGTCCTGGAAGCTGTGGAAGAAGGGCTTCCCTCGGGATGGTGAGGAGTCAGGTTCACCCTCAGAGCCGGAGAGCCCAGCTGGGAATAATTCAGCCCTAGAAGCAGCTCCAATCACCTGGGGCACGAGTGCGGGGGGCAGCTGGTGGGACCCAGGGGTCCAGTGGGGTCTGGGCAGGTGCATAGTCACAGCCTCTCTGTTGAATACTGTGGTGCAGACAGGCAGGCTCAGTGTGGTCTGGGGTCACCTATCAGACAGCATGTGAGCCAGCTTCTCTCCTTAGGCCATCCTGGACCCATTATCCTGTGCTGCTGTGCACAGGGGCTGGGTTCCTGTTGAGGCCGGCGAAGGGGAGGCACTGATCCTGTTGAGGCCAGCGAGAGGCACCAGTCCTGTTCAATCCAATGGGAGGCACCAATCCTGTTGAGGATGGCCAGTGGGATGCACTGATCCTGTAGAGACTGGCTAGTGGGATGTACTAATCCTGTAGAGGCTGGTCAATGCGAATCACTGATCCTGTTGAGACTAGCCAATGGGAAGCACTGATCCTGTTGAGACTGGCCAATGGGAATCACTGATCCTGTTGAGACTGGCCAATGGGAAGCACTGATCCTGTTGAGACTGGCCAATGGGAATCACTGATCCTGTTGAGACTGGCCAATGGGAAGCACTGATCCTGTTGAGACTGGCCAATGGGAATCACTGATCCTGTTGAGACTGGCCAATGGGAAGCACTGATCCTGTTGAGACTGGCCAATGGGAAGCACTGATCCTGTTGAGGCTGGCCAATGGGAATCACTGATCCTGTTGAGACTGGCCAATGGGAAGCACTGATCCTGTTGAGACTGGCCAATGGGAATCACTGATTGTGTTGAGGCTGGCCAATGGGAAGCACTGCTCCTGTTGAGGCTGGCCAGTTGGAAGCACTGATCCCATTGAGACTAGCCAATGGGAAGCACTGCTTCTGTTGAGGCTGGCCAATGGGAAGCACTGATCCTGTTGAGACTAGCCAATGGCAGCACTGAGTCAGAGACTGGAAGGCAGGAGGAAGAGAGGTGAGGGTATTTCTTCCTCTGCTCTCTCTGCATCTTGGTTTCCCACAGTAGCCCTGTGTCTCTAGGATACATCTCCTGCTGACTGATGCTCTTACTAAGGTAATGGCTTCCTGCTGCTGTGGGCCCTGGACTTGTCACTCCTGGGTGCTCCCTGAGCTGCCCAGGCAGCATGGAGTCTCTTCTGTAAACTCCCCCACCCCAGCTGAGCCAGCCTCTGCTCCCTGCTGGGCCTGGGTCACACCAGCTGATGCTCTGGTTGGAGCCCTGGGTGCAGCATCTGGGGACGGGGTGCCTGGCCAGGTGAGAAACCAAGGCACAGCACAGCAAGCCCACAGGAAGCCTCCGGATCATGGGGGGTGGGGGCGGCCACTCACACACACAGGCTCTGCTCCTGATGGCCAGGTCTCCAGTGTCTGGGGACAGCTAGGCCCGTGGAGCCCCGTCCCTGCTGTCCAGGCTCGGCCCACGGGAGCCCCGTCCCTACTGTCCAGGCTCAGCCCACGGGAGCCCCGT
Organism: Chlorocebus sabaeus; assembly: GCF_047675955.1. Taxonomy (NCBI): domain Eukaryota; kingdom Metazoa; phylum Chordata; class Mammalia; order Primates; family Cercopithecidae; genus Chlorocebus; species Chlorocebus sabaeus. The sequence goes on from NC_132931.1 coordinate 21,260,736, forward strand.
CCCTCCTGTCCAGGCTCGGCCCACGGGAGCCCCGTCCCTACCGTCCAGGCTCAGCCCACGGGAGCCCCGTCCCTACTGTCCAGGCTCAGCCCGGGGACCCCACCCCTACTCTCTGGGCTCAGCACATGGGATCCCCATCCCCACCATCCAGGCTTGGTCCAGGGAACCCTGTCCCTACCATCCACATCCAGGCTTGGCCCAGGGGAACCCTGTCGCCACTGTCCGGGCTCGGTCCAGGGACCCCCCGTCCCCACTCTCTGGGCTTGGCCCAGGGGACCCCCGTCCCCACTCTGGGCTCGGCACAGGGGACCCCCGTCCCCACTGTCCGAGCTCAGTCCAGGGACCCCCATCCCTACTGCCCGGGGACCCCCATCCTTAGCATCCAGCAGGGAGGGCGGGACGTGCGCTCACAATTCCTGACGTTCACCGCCGGCCATGAGATGTGAGTTGAGGAAACATTTATTTTAAATGTAAACTGAGAGCAGCAGAATTCCTGGATGGGCTCTGTGGCTGCAGCCTGTGGACCTGAAGCCAGGCAGTATAAATAGGAACAGTTGTTGCTGCTCTTAACCCAGAGGGGCCCCCGTGGACGGTGGGGCCTAGGGGAGGGCCCTACAGGCAGCGATGTCCTCGCGGGGCAGGGTCAGACCCGGACCCGTGGCCCTCTCGACCTCACCCTCACACCGCTGGGAGTCGGCGGGAGGACGAGGCCCCACTGCTGTCCCCAGCCCCTCATCCGAGGGCTGGTGCTGAGTCCATTCTGCCCGCCTTCAGTTCGGGAGTGCCCAGCAGCACCCAAGGCCCCTTGTGCTCCCTCTGCCTCTTCGAGGAGACGACTCCCACCCCACACTGGGAGTCCAACATCAACACAGTGCCCCCACTGCCACCCTTCCTCCGTGGACCCCGGAGGCCTGGGGGGCCCGGCGTTGTGGTGGGAGGTCTGGGGGTCCTGCCATTGCGTCGCTGACTCTCCCTGACCCCCTCCTGCTCTGGTCTCTCCCTTCCCAGTGGACCCAGCGTCATCAGAAACAAAAGCCAAGAATGCTGAGGGCCCCCCCGGGGCCAGTGACAGCGGCGGGCCGGGTGCCAGGAATCACCACAGGCAAGTCGGGGAGCTGGCGGGCGGCCAGGAAGTGTCCCTACGGCTGCCTGGTGGGCGTGTGGGCGGCCGGGCGGGCGGGCAGCCCAGGGAACAGGCTCCTTCCGGGGGAGCCCACCGGGAAGCAAGGTCACCCTCAGACCCCAGCCCGGCCGTGCACGTGTGGGCGTAGGGGTGGGGGGCAGAGGGAGCCCCACTCAGAGGTGGGGAAACTGAGGCTCAGCAGGGAGCAGCGACTGCCTGGGATACTCACAATGGCCCCTGTGCTCCCGGGGACAGGGTCACAGCTGCCCCCACATCCTGAGTCCCGCCCAGGCCTGGCACAGAGAGGAGGGAAGGGCCAGGTGCTGTGAGAACCCCGTGTGGTGAAGCTGCCCATGGCCTCAGGTTCAGATGGAGGCTGCCCATTGTGCCCACGTGGAGACGGGCCCCAGTGACACTCCAGGGCGGGAACCTGGCTCTGGGCTCAGACCGCTGCTGACTTCTGAGCTTCCCACCTGTCCGGGCAGGGCCTGTGTGGGCCGGTGGAGGTCAGGACAGGCAGAGCTGGGCTGGCCGGGCCCCCGAGGTCACACAGGCGACAGGGTGGATGCTGACCTGGGGCCCGCATCTTGCCCAGGCTGGGCCAGTGGAGAAGGCCCTGGTGGAGGCGTCCACCCCTCCTGGGTGCCCAGGGCACCTCCCCATCTGCAGCCCAGCGGACATGCGGTTCTGTCCCAGCACAGGGGCTGTAACCTCGGCACTCGGACGGACTCAGGATAGACGCCGGCAGACCCACACCTCACTGAGGGCCGGGTGACGAGGCCCCTTCACCGGGAAGGCCTCCCTGCTCTGGCTGTGTGGCCCGGGCTCAGCAGCCCCCGGCAAATTTTTGTGGGTGCTGTGGGTGCCGTCTCGGGGGAGACGCCTGGTGCTGCTGTGGCCTGGGGCAGCTCCTGGGAATGGAAACACTGCAGACAGGGAAACTTACAGTCCCTCTTACAGACAGTCCCTCTTACAGACAGGGAAACCGAGGCCTGCCTGCAGCTGTGACAAGAAGGGCTCTAGAGGGACTCACGCATGAAGGTGGGGGCCTGGTCACCCCAGCTGGTTGAGCTCCCACTTCATCGGCTCCGCAGGCCCAAGGCCCAACCAGGTGCAGGAATCCTTACCCCGTCCTCAGCTGGCCGTGTGGACGCATGGGGAGAATTCTGACTTGGAGTCTGCATAGAGTCAGAACCAGGATCTGCCACCAACTTGGGAGCCTCTTCCCCGACCTGGGCTTGTTTGCTCAGCTGTTGGGGGCGAGAGACCCCTCGCCCCCCGGTGTGGGAAGGCTGGAGGATCCAGGGGTCTCCCAAACCTGTCACAGCAGCTCAGGACAGCGGCGTCAGGACCACGAGGGTGGTGGGCGCTCCTGTGCTGGGTGGGGGTGCTGAGGGGGTGGTGTTCTCCTCTCTCCCTCCCCACAAGAGCCTGAGGAGCACTTGCCTGTCGGGCCTGGAGATGCAAGACAAGCATCGTTTTACTCCAGGGAACAGCAATGCCGGCCGGGAGCGCCCGTCCATGGCGGGACAAGCATCGTCTTACTCCAGGGAACAGCAGTGCTGGCCCAGAGCGCCCGTCCATGGCGGGACAAGCATCGTTTTACTCCAGGGAACAGCAGTGCCGGCTGGGAGCACCCGTCCATGGCGGGACAAGCATCGTTCGACTCAGGGAACAGCAATGCTGGCTGGGAGTCCCCGTCCATGGGAAGATGCTGGAGACTCGACGTGATTCCCGGTCCTCCTGCCCCATCAGGACCTCAGAGGCCCCTGGAGCGTGTGCCTAACCCATCCAACCCCAGGCCCTCGCCTTCCATAACAAACTCAAAATGAAAACAGGACCAAACCGTACAATAAAAACATGCCATTTTAACAGCGGGGGAGTTTAACGTGGACTGAAGGGACGGGCTGCCCGGGGTCAGATTCCGGGCCTTTCCTTACTAGCCACACGACCTTGGGGATGCTGCGTCCATCTCCCTGTCCTTGATTTCTCTGTCTGTGAAATGGGGAGATCACAGAACCTCTGTCAAGGTCCCTGCGAGTGTGTTCATAGATACAAACCCTTAGAACGACGTCTGGCATTAGAGAAAGATCAATAATCAGGTGTTATTGAAGGTGAGGCACGGAGTGCGTGTCTGCCGGAACGAAAGCAGGTTCATTCTGGGTTCAGGCTGCTCGTGAGTTTGCTTTGTGCCTGTGGATCTGGACAGTCCCGGCCTCTGGGGCCTTTCCCCAGGGCTCCAGCCGGACGATGGTGGACACGGCACAGGGGCAGAGGGTGTTGGCTGGCCTCAGTGCAGCAGGAAGACCTTCTACCCAGAGGATGGGGACGCCTGAGCCACGCCATCCTGCTGTGAGCATGGCCGGTGCAAACGCAGCTTCTCTACGGAACGATGCCCACCTGGGCCCCAGCCCCCACTCAGGTCCTCATATTTCCAAGCCACATCAGAAGCCCACCTGCAGAGGGTTGAGAGCACGGACCCCCTCCTGGCCTGCCCTCTTCCCCTGCCCAGGCATTTCCCGAAGCCCCAGTGCCTCCCTGTGGGTGGGAATTCCCCCTCCAACCCCCGGCTCGCTGGGGCCCTGGGCCGTCCTGCAGGAGGAACCTGACACCCCCGTTGTCTTTCTGGGGCCCAGGGAGGGCCAGCTCAGCAAGGAAGGACCGAGGGGGCGGACGGAGCTGCCAGGCCTCCTCCCTCTTGCTGACCCTTGACGGGGCCTGAATGGCCTCAGAGGGTGGGCCCTGCTGGCTCAGGCCTCGGTGATATTAGCAGTGATCTCCACAGACTCTTTGCTCCCTTGGCAAATTCCATGCAACCCCACCCAACCCTTCGAGGTGGAGGCTGAGGACCAGTCCCGTTCTACAGATGCAGACACTGAGGTGCAGAGGCGTGAGGCGGCTGTCTGAGGCCACACTGCGCACAGCGGAGCTGGGGCGAGGCTCTGCGTCCCATCTGCCTCGGGGTGGCTGTGTGGCCTGGGACAAGTCCCGGAAGCTCTGCTGCCAAGAGTGAGGATGGTCCCTCCCTCGCTGGGGCGTGGGGCCGGGAGCCACAGGAATGCACTCTCCCCCGTCGGAGGCCAGAAGTCCGGTTTCAGAGTGCACAGGGCTGCATCCCTCGGGGCCCTGGGCAGGGCCTGTCCCTCCCCCGCCTCCCCGCTGCTTCACAGGCTCCTTCCCTGAGCCATTCTCACAGGCTCCGGGGGCTGCCCCCAGCAGAGCCTGGTCTTCCGGATGTTCTTCAAGTCTCCCGTGGGCTTCAAAGGCCCAGGAGTCGTTGCCCTCTGTCCTCCCCTGGCCTGGTTTCTGGGCATGACGGGGGTGGCAGGCGGCCCTTTGGGGCTATTTCGGGATCACCGCAAATCTCGCCTTCCTGTGAATGGGGAACTTTTCCTCCAGCGTGGCTGAGGAGGGGGGTGACGTCACTCCCAAATTACAAGGGAGTGGGGCCCGGTGGGGAAGGGTGTGACCCTGCCCTCTGCTCTTCGGGCCGGAGGCCTCGGGGCGGTCACCTGTGCTGGGCTCTGCGCAGGACGCTTCCCCCAGAGACCTCGAGGCCGCTCAGGCTTCAGTGCGCGTCTGGGAAAATCAGAAACTGGGCAGAATGTTTGTTTGTTTCTTTGTGGCGGGGGCCGGTGGAGCAGCTGGATGCAGCTCTGATTCCAGAGAAATGAGCGAACCTGCCCTGGTCACTTCCGGGGAGGCCCCAGCCACCCTCGCCCAGCAGCCCAGCGGGGAGGGGGTTCAGCAGCCCCTCGGGGGAGGGCGGAGGGGCAGGGCCAGGTCCCATTTCCAGCCCTGCTAGGGTAACTCAAGCTCTTAATTAGGCCCCTGGCTGCTGAGTGATGCTGTGAAGGCACCTCCGGCACGACTGACCCTCCTCCGGGGCAGAACAAAGCGCTCAGAGACCTCATTCAGCTCTCCTGGGGCAGCCACGCCCTGCTGGGAACAGAGAGGAGACCAGAGAGAGGGAAAGAGATGGAGACAGAGGGAGGAGGAGAGAGAGGGAGAGAGACAGGAGAGAGACAGGAGAGAGACAGGAGAGAGAGACAGAGGGAGACAGAGAGAGATAGAGACAGAGAGACAGAGGGAGGGGGAGAGAAAGGGAGAGAGACAGAGAGACAGAGAGAGAGAGAGAGATAGAGACAGAGAGACGGGGGGGAGAGAAAGGGAGAGAGACAGAGACAGAGAGAGAGGGAGGGAGGGGACAGAGACAGAGAGAGGGGAGAGAGGGTAAGAGAGAGACAGAGACAGAGAGAGAGGAGAGAGAGACAGAAGAGAGATAAACAGAGAGAGAGGGAGGGGAGAGACACACAGAGAGAGGAGAGAGCATAAAAGAGAGACAGAGGGATAGAGGGGAGAGACAGAGGGAGGGGGAGAGACAGAGGGAGGGGGAGAGACAGAGGGAGGGGGAGAGACAGAGGGACGGGAAGAACAGGAGGCAGAGAGAGAGACGGAGGGGGAGAGATGGAGGGGGAGAGACGCAGGGAGGGGGAGAGACGGAGGAAGGGGGAGAGACAGAGAGAAGGGGAGAGATGGAGAGATGGGGAGAGAAGGAGGGAGGGGGAGAGACAGAGGGAGGGGGAGAAACAGAGGGGGGGGGAGAGACGGAGGGAGGGGGAGAGAAGGAGGGAAGGGGAGAGATGGAGGGAGGGGGAGAGACGGAGGGAGGGGGAGAGACGGAGAGATGAGGACAGAAGGAGGGAGGGGAAGAACGGGGGGCAGAGAGAGAGATGGAGGGGGAGAGACGGAGGGAGGGAAGTGAAAGATGGAATGGGCTTGAGAGGGAGCAGGAGGGCAGGAGCATGAGGGGGAGCAGAGGCCCCTCTGAGGCCGTGGAGGGTGGGAACCAGGGTTCTGTGGCCTCAGGGCCCTCCTGGTCATGAAGTGTTGGGGGGGGCGTGTCCTGCAGCAATGGGAGGCCGTCCGGACTTAGCGGAGGCAGGAAGGGGACTAAAGCCGACTTCCGGGCTGTGGGGGAGGCTCACTGTGCTCACTCATTCATTCAACAAACACCCCTGGGCACCCACGCTGGGCCTCCCACGGGCTGTGGATCCTGCTGCACGCGGTGGGGCCGAGGTGCAGAAGCTCCTGTCACGGTCAGCGCGGCTGTGGCTGTGGGTGGCTGGTCCAGCGGGAAGCTGCCCTCGCCAGGCCCCTGCAGGCAGGTGGGTGGGGGCGTGGGGGGAGGAAAGCTTGTCGGCCGATGGCACAGCCATGCTGTGTGGGCTCCGCTCCCCAGCTGGGCCCTGTGGGAGGGGCGGGGGTGGCCACCCTGTGGGCTCCACGCAGGTACAGGGGTGGGCAGAGCAGGGTCTCAGAGCAGGAGGGTGCCAGGGGCCAGGGAGGGACCACGTGGGGGTTCTAGAGTCTGGCCACAGAGCCCGGGCAGAGCTGCTTTAGGGAGAACAAGGGTTTAGAAGGAAGGGAGGGGGGCTTCGGCTTTGTTTTATCTTTTATATTGTATTTGCTTTTTAATTTTCTTTTATAGACAGGATCTCACTCTGTCGAACGGGCTGGAGTGCGGCCTCACTGCAGCCTCAACCTCCTGGGCTCAAGCCATCCTCCTGCCTCAGCCTCCAGAAGAGCTGGGACTACAGGTCCTCGTCACCACATCCAGCTAATTTTAACATTTCTTTATGGACAGCGTCTCATTCTGTCATCCAGGCTGAAGTACGGTGGTGTGATCACAGCTCATTGCAGCCTCGAACTCCTGGGCTTAAGTGATCCTCCTGCCTCAGCCTCCCGAGTGGCTGAGATTACAGGCGTGAACCACGGTGTCCGACTGAGCCTCAGTTTATCCCACCGTGGTGAGAGGGTGTGGCCTGGTTTGGGTTCCTAAATTTCAGCCACTGCCCGGCGCCCTTCTGACTTTCACTGCCTGACCAGCTACGATACTGTTTGCTGTTCACTCCGTGTGTTTAAAATAATTAACTCACTTTTTCCTCCTTTTTTTAAAAATTGCATTCTCCCTCCGATATAAAATTAGGTCACTTAAAAAAATTAAATAATTAAAGAGAAAGGCAATATCTCTAATAAAAAAACCCAACATCTCCTGCCATGAATTGAGGTTAATTTGAACAACACACAGGGACAAAATGAAGCGCTGGTACCAGCTTCCGGCTGCTGCTCCCGGAGGCAAGGCCCTCAGCTCCTAGTGTTACGGGGCGGATGAGCACCGAACAGCTGTGTTCTCTGTGAATAGGAACTTCCTCACTCTCAAACTGTCCTGGTATCTCCTAAAACCATCTCTCAACCCCCACACGTTTGTCTCCCGTTTTGGGAATTGCGGGAAAGCAGAGACAAGGCTTCGATGTCAGGAACTGAAATGCGAGCTCATCGGACACAAAGTAAAGAACTTTGTTAAGTAAGGAAGGAGAATGTGAGAGGGCTGGGACCCCGGGGAGTGCACAGTAGGAGGGGGACCCTGGGGAGCGCACAGTAGGAGGGGGGACCCCGGGAGTTCACAGTAGGAGGGGGACCCCGGGGAGTTCACAGTAGGAGGGGGACCCTGGGGAGCGCACAGTAGGAGGGGGGACCCCGGGAGTTCACAGTAGGAGGGGGACCCCGGGGAACGCACAGTAGGAGGGGGACCCTGGGGAGTGCACAGTAGGAGAGGGGACCCTGGGAGTGCACAGTAGGAGAGGGGACCCTGGGAGTGCACAGTAGGAGGGGGAACCCGGGGAGTTCACAGTAGGAGAGGGGACCCTGGGAGTGCACAGTAGGAAGGGGGACCCCGGGAGTTCACAGTAGGAGGGGGACCCCGGGAGTTCACAGTAGGAGGGGGGGACCTTGGGGAGTGCACAGGAGGCCTGTGGGCACCTGGGAGTGAGTGGCCAGCGAACGCTCCTTTTCAGAAGGGTGGGTGCCTGCAGGTGCAGAAGCAGCTGCTTGGTCCCCATTGTGCCAGTTTGGGGGACACAGACAATGGGAGGGTGACAGGAAGCTTCCAGCCAGGCTTGGAGAGAGGGCTGTGCTTTCTCCCTTCTGTAGTTTTTCTTCCTTCCCTCCTTCCTTCCTCCCTCCCTCCCTCCCTCCCTCCCTTCCTTCCTTCCTTCCCTCCTTCCTTCGTTCTTCCTTCCTTCCCTCCCTCTTTCCTTCCTTCCTTCCTTCCTTCCTTCCCTCCTTCCTTCGTTCCTTCCTTCCTTCCCTCCCTCCCTCCCTCCTTCCTTCCTTCCTTCCTTCCTTCCTTCCCTCCTTCCTTCGTTCTTCCTTCCTTCCCTCCCTCTTTCCTTCCTTCCTTCCTTCCCTCCTTCCTTCGTTCTTCCTTCCTTCCCTCCCTCTTTCCTTCCTTCCTTCCCTCCTTCCTTCCCTCCTTCCTTCGTTCCTTCCTTCCTTCCTTCCCTCCCTCCCTCCCTCCTTCCTTCCTTCTTTCCCTCCCTCCCTCCTTCCTTCCTTCCTTCCTTCCCTCCTTCCTTCTTCCTTCCTTCCTTCCTTCTTCCTTTCTTCTTTTCTTTCTTTCCTTCCTTCCCTCCTTCCTTCCCTCTCTCCCTCCTTCCTTCCTTCCTTCTTCCTTTCTTCCTTTCTTTCCTTCCTTCCTTCCTTCCTTCCTTCCTTCCTTCCTTCCTTCCTTCCTTCCTTCCTTCCTTCCTTCCTTCCTTCCCTCCTTCCTTCCTTCCTTCCCTCCTTCCTTCCTTCCTTCCCTCCTTCCTTCCTTCTTCCTTTCTTCCTTCCTTCTTTCTTCCTTTCTTCCTTCCTTTCTCCCTTCCCTTCCCTTCCCTTCTCTTCCCCTCCCCTCCCCTCCCCTCCCCTCCCCTCCCCTCCCCTCCCCTCCCCTCCCCTCTCTGTCACCCAGACTGGAGTGCCGTGGTGCAATCTCAGCTCACCGCAACCTCTGCCTTCTGGGTTCAAACAATTCTCCTTCCTCAGCCTCCCGAGTAGCTGGGATGACAGGCCCACACCACTATGCCCAGATAATTTTGTATTTTTAGTAGAGATGGGGTTTCACCATGCTGGACAGGCTGGTCTTGAACTCTTGACCTCAAGTGATCTGCCCGCCTCAGCCTCCCAAAGTGCTGGGATTATAGGTGTGAGCCATTGTGCTCAGCCCCTTCGATAGTTTTCTCATCTGAAAAATGAGGAAGTCCAGGTTGGTGCTGTCTGATGGAAATAAAATCTGAGTCACAGGCATAATTTTACATTTTCTAGTAGCCACAATAAAAGTAAAAAGAAACAGGTGAAATCAGTTTTAGTAATGTATTTACCAAACCCAATATAGCCAAAATGGTATCATTTCAACCTGTAATCAATAAAAAATTTGGTAATGAGATACTGTCATTCTTTTTTAACGCAAAGTTTTCAAAATTTGGTGTGCATTTCACACTTACGGAACATCTGAATTTGTACACGACATTCTCATCGGAAATACTCTAGCTACATTAAGATTTCATAAAACTTATAGTTGAAAAGAGGATCACTTAGCTGGGTTGCCTGAACTATACTCAAAACATTTACTAATCGATTAAAATAGCAACAAAAAAATTAATATTCACACTTCCATGGATAAAATTGCTTCAGTTTAAAATTCTTCTACTTGCTATTTTTTTTTTAGCATGTTTTCATATAATTAAAGGACACTGGAATTTTCCTTTTCTGTTATTCATTTCTTTGGGCCATTTTAAAAAATAATGTTTGCATTTTTCTTTATTTGTAGAAACTACTAATACATCAGAGCTATTAATCCAAACCTAAGTTTGGCCATGATATGACTTGAAAATGTTTTCCCATTTTGTCCTTCATCTGTTTAATTTCTTATCTTTTTTGTAAAAGCAAAAGTTGTTTTTAATTTTATTTAATTAATTACTTAATTTTGAGACAGAGCTTCACTCTGTCGCCCAGGCTGGAGTGCAATGGCACAATCTCAGCTCACTGCAACCTCCGCCTCCTGGGTTCAAGCGATTCTCGTGCCTCAGCCTCCTGAGTAGCTGGGATTACCGGCACCTGCCACCACGCCCGGCTAATTTTTGTAATTTTAGTAGAGACGGGGTTTCTCTATGCTGGCCAGGCTGGCCTTAAACTCCTGACCTCAAGTGATTCGTCCGCCTCGACCTCCCAAAGAGCTGGGATTACCAGCGTGAGCCACCGCGCCCAGCAAAAGGTGTTTTTTAAATACAGCAAAGCCCATTCTTGTTTCCTTCTAGGCCTTCATGCTTTGCTCATCCATTTCAAATGCTTTTTATTTGGAAATGGTTAGAGATTCCCAGGAAGTTGTGAAAATGGCACAGGAGGGCCCTCCTCCCCCAGTGGTGGCGTCTTGGGAACTAGAGGCTGAGTCACAGCCGGGAAATTGTCACTGGGATAACTCCGCAGTTCTGCGCCGTTTTTCACCACAGAATCCAGACACGGAGCTGCCCCTAGCACAGAGGACCCCTCGTTGTGGTTTCATGTCATTTTATGTTTCTATGTCTGATCCATTCACATTAGATCTCTGATAATTCACATATATTTCTGGTGTAAGGTGTAGGAAATTAATCCACGGTAACCTTTTTTCACTATGACTACCATCTCATTTCAATATCACATTTCTTTCTTCTTTTTAACTTTTTTTTTTTTTGAAAAACAGCTTTATTGAGTTGAAATTGTCAAACAACAAGCTGCACATACTTAAAGAATATAATTTGATATATTTTGACCTAAGTGTACACTGTGAAACCATCACTGAAATCAAGGTCAGGCAAGGTGCAGCGGCTCACGCCTGTCATCCCAGTGCTTTGGGAGGCTGAGGCAGGAGGATCACATGGGACCAGGAGTTTGAGACCAGCAACATAGTGAGACTCCCCATCTCTACAAAAAATAAAAAACTTAAAAAGTCAGCTGGCTGTGGTGGCATGGACCATGGGTGTCAGCTACTTGGGAGGCTGAGGTGGGAGAATCCCTGGGGCCCAGGAAGTCGAGGCTGCAGTGAGCCGTGATCTTGCCACTGCATTTCAGCTTGGGTGACTGAGCAAGGCCCTATCTCAAAAAAACCCCCAAAAGGGCAACAAACACAATAGCAACAAAAACAAGCCCAGCAGGCCACATGGGCTGGGGCGCCAGGGTCAGGGAAGGAACCTGGGCCTGGGCTCCCCGGCGGCAGCACCCAGTCCTCGGGAGGCAGCTCCTCGGTGCCCAGCCCTGCGCTGGGTGATGTGGGGCCCTCACTGACATCCAGGGAATGATGCCAGCTGCGCGGGCGCACACACTGTTGGCGCCGGGTGAGGCATTTGTTGCTGCTGGACCAGTGCAGTCTGGGGCCTTGGCTGGTGCCGGGTTGGGGGTGGGGTAGGACTGGGAGGTCTTGAGGAAGGCGTGATCCACCTGAAACTGCCCAACGGAACAATCGGGCTGGGTGCTCCAGACAGAGGGCGTCTGAGCCCAGGGCACCAGGGGCAGAGGACAAGAGAGTTGGCACGGCCCGGGGCTGCACGTGGAGCCCTCCCTGCCTCACCAAGGGCCATAGGGAGCCATGCAGGGTCCTGGGAAGGGGAGAGGCAGGTGGAGGCTGACCCCGAGCCCTGCTCAGGGCTCACGTTGGAGGGCACCGTCGACCGGGAGGTCAGGGAAGCCCCGGAACGTGGGGTTTATTTTTCTTACGAAGCTTCTGCAGCTGGGGCTGAGCCAGGCTCTGACTTACCTGCCTGCACATCCAGGCCCACGAGGCAGGGACATGGGAGGCCGGGCATCCTGAGCACATCCTGCAGGGCCCCTGCTCTGCTCCTGTGCTGGGGCCATTCCTGTCATCCTGGGGCCTCCCCCTCTGCCTGTGGACTCCAACCACTTCCGGTTCCCCTGGCCAGGGTGTCCCATCGCTCCCCTGGGACAAGAGGATCCGCTCTATTGAAGTAGTCCTCCCTCCCTCCATTTCTCCCTCCTCCCCCTCCCTCTCCCTCCTCCCTCTCCATCCTCCTCATTCTCCTACCTCCCCATTCCCTCCTCCCTCCTTCTTCCTTTCCTTCTCCTCCCTCTCTCCCTCCTCCCTCTTCTCTCCCTGCTCCCTCCTGCCTCTTCTTTACCTCCTCCCTCTCTCCCTCCTCCTCCTTTTCTCCATCTCTCCATCCTCCCTCCCCTCCCGCTTCTCCTCCTCTCCATCTTTTCCTCTTCCCTCTTCCTCCCCACTCCTTCCTCCTCCCCCCTCCCTCCCTTTCTGTTCCTTCCCAAATGCTCAGGTCACTCATTCCTGCATCCCTGAGCAGATTGCAGCAAATGCTCTGGGCACTTTGCCTCTGGGCAGATTGCTCTGTTGGGCTCTGGGATGCCGCTGTGGCCGTGAGGGAGGTGGGGCCTCAACAAGTCCAGACCTGGGCCCAGGCCCGCAGTGGGGAAGGGGTAGGGTGGGGGCTGCAGAGAGTGGGGTGGAGCCTCAGGGGCGTCTTGAGGGGACATCTGAGCCAAGAGCTGGAGGATGAGGATGGGGTCTAGGGCAGTGACCAGGACAGCATGCCAGGCAGGGATTGGGGGACTGGGGACCAGACGTTCGAGTGTTTGGCAGGCCGGGGAGGGGTGAGGGTCTTACTCTGAGTCCAAAAGGACCCACTGGAGAACCTGAAAGGTCACTGTGTGTACTGAGTAGGGAGAGGGACCCAGGGGGACAGGGCGAGGGCACGCAGGGTGACGGGGTGCTGGCTTGTGGGCCAGGCTGTCTCTCTCTGGCACAGGCCTGCCTCGCCCCTGCAGCACGTCAGGGGTGCACTGGCCACTCTGGCCATGGCACGTGCAGGGCAGCAGGAGAACCACGGCCACTGCCGGACTTGCTTGGCTCTTGGAGACTCCAGGCCAGCTGGAGATTGGGGTGCCCCCAGCCCACCTCGGTTAACCCCAACCTCTCCCCCAAACAAGCAGCTGCTGCCCTAAGGCACGGGGCCTCGCTCCCTGCTGGAAGTGGAGTCTGTGTGTGTTTGGGTGGAGTCAGGACCCCGGGGACCCTGGCTGGGGGCCATGCCCCTTGGATTCCGGGGGTCTCAGGAAGAAGCACGGAGCATTTCTGGGGGTCAAGACTCAAGGCTGAGCTCGCAGAGGGAGAAACACTCATGACTCAGAGGAGGCCTCTTGATGGGGAACCAGCGACTGCATTTTGAAGAAAGAAAAAGGAGAAACTTGGTTGCTTCTCAAGAATTGGCAGCAAGGCTAAAGACACATCCCGTGTATAGCTCCCGCTGGCCACGCCGCCTCTGCAGAGCTGGGCCCCGAGGCTGTGAGGCCGGGGAGGCCCTCCTGGGTCAGGACGGACGGTTCTGACTCTGGCTCTGTGAGTGCAGGGAAGCTTGGGGCGGGGCTCCAGCCCCTGCGTCAGGGTGGAGGGCCCAGGACCCTTTGGTATGTGGGATCTGGGAAGCTTTGAGCTGACCCTTAGCTGATGGCCCAGGCTTCATGGGGTTCTGCGTCTCTGCGTGTGCCTCTCCCTCACGCAAAGGGTACTGAATATCCCTGGAACGTCACAGGGCTCTGGCAGGTGCAGCCTCCTGGTGTGGAAGTGGGTGGAAGGAAAGGGGAGATGTTTCTCAGAGCCCAGCAGTGGGGTCAAAGACCCTGTTTCAAAGGCCCAGGGAGGGTAAGGGCTGCCTTGGGGGCACCCCAGATCCTAACTCAGTGGCCAGGAAGGTAGGTGGTGGCTGCAGGATGGACAAGGTAGGCAGTGGCTGCAGGATGGACCACAGGCTCTGCTGTGTAAACAGGATGAGAGTCCCCAGCAGGCTCTGCCGTGTAAACAGGATGACAGTCCCCAGGAGAGCCCCTGCAGGGTGCTGTGTGCCCACTCCTATGGCACAGGGAGCACGCAGTGGGTGCCTAGGGAGCAGCAGGGAGTTCTTCCCTGTCCCTGGAGCCATTAGGAGAGTGTGGAGGGATGGGAGGTGTCCATTAGGAGAGTGTGGAGGGATGGGAGGTGTCCATTAGGAGAGTGTGGAGGGATGGGAGGTGTCCATTAGGAGAGTGTGGAGGGATGGGAGGTGTCCATTAGGAGAGTGTGGAGGGATGGGAGGTGTCCAGCTCACCTGGGGCTCTTTTCCCTCAAGGAGAATCTGCTCAATTTAGATACCGAAAGTGGGTTGTGGCGGCGATTTGGGGAACTGACTTTCCCAACTGCAAAGAAGGGCCTGGGACTCCTCAGAGAAACAGAGGCTAAGAGCCCAGGCTGAGAAACCTCTCCCCTAGCTGCCCAGCTGAAGGGCTAGAGCCCATGTGGGCTATGCCAGCCTGTCCACATTCATCCACCCATCCATCCATCCATCGATCCATCCATCCATCCTCCCATCACCATCCACCCACCCACCCATCCACTCATCCATTCACCCACCCACCTTCCCATCCATCCATCCCCCCATTCGTCTATTCACCCACCCACCATCTACCCATTCACCTACCCATCCATCCACCCATCTACAATCCTCCATCCACCATCCATCTATTCACCATCTATCCTCTATCCTTCATCCATCCATCCATCCATCCATCCACCATCCATCCACCATCCATCATCCATCCATCCATCCACCATCCACCATCCCCCCACCATTTACCATCCATCCATCCATCCATCCATCCATCCACCATCTGCCATCCATCAATCCATCCATCCATCCACCATTCATCCACCATTCACCATCCATCCACCATTCATCCTTCATCCACCATCCATCCACCATCCACCATCCGTCCATCCACCATCTATCCTTCATCCTCCGTCATCCATCCATCCATCCATCCATCCATCCATCCATCCATCCTCCATCCATCCATCCTCCATCCATCCTTTATCTGCCAGCCATCCACCCATCCATTAGCCATTGTTACTTCCTCTGAATCAGATGTGGCTCTAGGTGAGGGGATGCAGTGACAAGACACAGCCCCACCCTATGAGGCTGATACTCCAGTGTTTTAAGACTCGGGGGAAATCAAGCACAGAAACCAGAGGAATTCATGAAATATTTTCCCCCAGGGTGGGGGCCCTGTGGGGGCGTTTCTGAGTGCTAGGCATTGTTCCACAGAGCCTTTGAGCCTGTGGCAGGCAACAGACTGGGAGCCACATTTATTATGCACCTGCTGTGCCCTGAGCACACTTTGGGCTCCTCACACAGCCATGAGCTCACCTGAACTCCTGTAAGGGAGATTCCGCTTTGCAGACAGGAGAAGAGCTGGGGGAGGAACCCACACGCTGGGGAGAGGCCATCTGGGGTCTGAACCCAGGCGGTCAGTCTCCCTGCTTCCGTTTCTCAGCAGGGAGCTGCCCCAGGGGCTGGGTGGTGGCCGGGTGCTGTGGGTGGACACCTGTGAGTTTCCTGGAGTCCTGCTTTCATTCAGAAGCTGGATTGGAACAACAGGAGACCGGACAGCCACCCTCAGTGTGACCTTTTATCTCGGCAGCCTTGCTGGCCCTGGCCGAGGTGGGTCTCAATTTCTTTCTGGCCTCCACCGGAGTTACTTAATGGATAAAAAATAACCATGTCCAGGGCTCAAATATCAACCGCGGGAACAGCCAGCATCGGCAGCCAGGGACCTCTCGCTGCCCAGCCAGCTCCGGAAAGAGCTTTCCCCTCCTCCACACAGCTGGCTGTGTGTGGGTGTGGCAAGGGTTAGGGGGTGGAAGGAGCACCGGACCTGGAGTCTGAGGGCCCTGGGTGCAAATCGACTTCACCCCAAGGAAGTCAGCATGACTCGAGGCAAACCAATGACTCTTTCTTTAAAAATTGGCCAATGAGGGCTCAGTATGGATCACCGTGAGGGTCCAATGAGGTCCAATGCTTGAGTGGGAGCAGTGGCGTCACTGTCATTTTCTCGTCTTCTTCCTCCTTCCTTCCCCCTCAGCAGTGCAGGGCGTGATGGTTTCCTCACCTGATGGTGACACAACCAGCCCCATTGTGATGGTGGGTGCCCATGTCACACAGGCCACGCTCCAGCTTCCCACGTGCCCACGTGTTTATGAACCAGTCTCATCATGGTGGTGGGTGCCCACGTCACACAGGCCACGCTCCAGCTTCCCAGGTGCCCACGTGTTTATGAACCAGTCCTCGTGGTGGTGGGTGCCCACGTCACACAGGCCACGCTCCAGCTTCCCAGGTGCCCACGTGTTTATGAACCAGTCCTCGTGGTGGTGGGTGCCCATGTCACACAGGCCACGCTCCAGCTTCCCAGGTGCCCACGTGTTTATGAACCAGTCCTCGTGGTGGTGGGCATCCATGTCACACAAGCCATGCTCCAGTTTCCTGGGTGCCCACGTGTTTATGAACCAGTCTCATCGTGGTGGTGGGTGCCCACGTCACACAGGCCACACTCCAGCTTCCCGGGTGCCCACGTGTTTACGAACCAGCAGTGAGACGGACGTGTCTCCCAGGGCCAGCCAGGCCTTCTCCGGCTCTTTCTACCTTGTTATGTGCTGCGGCCTGGATATGCTGGAGCTTTTAAGCAGAGAAGTTCCACTCTAGCATTTGATTCTGTTACGAATGGAATGGCATCCTCCAAATTCACAGGTGGACGCTGTATCCTCTGTGACTATATTTGGAGACAAGGCCTTCAAGGAGGTAATAAGACTAAATGATCCCATAAGGTTGGGGCCCTAATCCTAATCCTGTAGGACCAGTGTTCTTACTGGAGGAGGAAGAGACACCAGGGATCCCCGCTGTCTGTGCACAGAGGAGAGGCCGTGTGAGGATCTGGGGGAAGGCTGCCATCTAGAAGTTGAGGAGAGAGGCCTCTGGAGAAACCAGCTGTGCTGGCTCCTTGATCCAGCCTTCAGAGCTGTGAGAAATAAATGTCTGCTGCTTATGACTCTCAGCTTGTGGCTTCTGTCATGACAGCTGCCGAACCCTAAAATACCTTCCAAACTCCATGACAATGTGGGCCCCATCTCCCATTACCGCTCAGGAGTAGGAGAATGAAAAAAGAGGGCTGGCAGCGGCTGGGGATGGACGTTCTGGGATACTGGGCCCTAGCTGGCTTTGGACCAGTCTCTTTGGTCTCCCCACTGTAAGAAGGGGACCTTGGGTCCAGTGGTCTCTACACGATTCTCCACACCAGAAGCTCTCTGGCATCTTGGGTCTGGGGCCACTGCTCAGTGCAGGGAGGGCTTGGTCTTGGTAAGGGCAGGAGTATACTCTCAGGGCCCAGGACAAGGCCTGGTGCGTGAGCTGGGCCCTGGACCAGGATGAAGGCTTATTCTGATCCCGGCCTCCTCTTCACCTTCCCTTCTGCAGTGATCATGGCCAGCACCCAGGGCTCCAGTCCATTCCTGGGGCTTGGGGGCATGGGGACCCATAGAGAATGCCCAACTGGCTCAAATGAGGGTTATCGCTGCATGACCACCGTCCCTGAGATGGTCGCCCCCGGAGTGTGCAGAGGACACTCTCAGTACCACCAAATCCCAGCCTGCCCGGCAGGAGTCCGCAGGACAGTCACCCTTGCCTTCATCCTGAGGTGTCTCCGCCTCAGGGCCAGGCTCCAGCACCCGAGAGCCCCTGGTGGCTCAGCCTCTTCCCCACAGCCCTGCCCTCCACGAGGATGCTTTCGGCCTTTGGTGCTCTCTGTGTTACGAATTGATAGGGCTGTGCCCTGGGCCTGGACCTAAGGGGGTCGGGAGCAATGTCTGGACTTCCTGTCACCCTGAAGGTGCATAGACAAGTATGTGTGTGTGTTCAGGATGATGTGTGTGTTCAGGATGATGTGTGTGTTCAGGATGATGTGTGTGAAGGGAGCTTAGTGGAAACTCCTTGCAAATAAACCTCTGAGATCCTACAGACCTCAGGGGGATGCCAGCAATGGCCTGAGTCCATTTCTCAGTCTACAGATGGAGAAACTGAGGCTCAAAGAAGGCTCTGGCCTCTAGGTATGCCCTTGATTTCTGACCCTTAAGAGAGGCGGAGACACCAAGGGTCCTATATCAGTCAGCGTCCTTTATGGGGAGAGAGACAGAGACACAGACACAGGGAGACTGATTTAAGGAGCTGGCCCGTGTGATGGTCCAGGCTGATGAATCTGAAATCTGCCGGGCCGCCCGCAGGAGGGCAGGCTGGGAGCCTGGGCAGGATTTGATGTCGCAGTCTTGGGGCTGAGGTCCTTCTCCAGGAAGCCTCAGCGTTCATCCTCAACTGCAGCTGAGGCCCAGCCACGTCTCGGAGGGTGACCTGCGGCACACACAATCAGCCGATTGCGCGTGTTGATCACATCTGCAGCACGGTCACAGCGACATCTGGACGGGGCTTGACCGCACCGCTGGGCACCGTGGCCAGCCGAGTGGACATGGGGGAGTGTCCATCTCCATGTCCACGCTGTTGTCCTCCCCTGGCCGTTGTGGTGGGAATGCCAGCTGACCTCCAGCCGTTGGCATCTGCAAACTGCAGCCAAGGGCTCTCCAGAGATCTAGAGGCCCTGGGAGCAGCCTGCGACCTCTGACCCGGCTCTCATGGCCCTTGGGTTGGATGATTCTGAGGGTCCCGTGCCGGCCCCCTCACTGGAGCAGTCCCCCATAGTGGTGACAGCAGCCCTTTCCCGCCTCAGCCCTCGTTCCTGCGAAAGTTTCCTGGGATGGCCTCCCCATAAACCTATTTCTGGGTGACCCCAAGTTAAGACAGCCCTGAGGGAGAGGGGTATGTGGAAGGTGTGGGAGGAGAGGGAGCTCCTGCGGTCAGGGACCATCCCTGGCTCCGACACAAGGGCTGCCTGGGCCCCTCCCGGGAGGGGGAGCCTCCCTCAGTCTCACAGCTTTGGGACACTCCTGATGACCTGGAGCCGCCTGCCAGGTGGAGCGTGGTGCCCGCCTCCCCTGGTCTCTGAGCTGAGGGCTCTGTGCATCCACGGCTCCGAGCAGGCCCAGCAGAGGAGAGTTTCCAGGCCTCAAGCTCGGACTGTCTCGTAGATGGATGAGTCCACATGACCTAGTGAAGGCAGGTGGGGCACGGCCCCAACTTTGCCACCTGAGGCGACCTGGATCCTGAGGCCGGCAGCCCGCAGGACCAGGGAGGAAGGGCGGCGGGCACACGCAGAGAAGCGATCTCTGGGAGCACCTGCCAGGTCCTCCTGCCGTCCTGGCCAGCAGGGGCTGCGGGGACACAGAGGGAACTTGGGAATGAGGTCGTGGGGGCGACGCCTGCCCCACGCACTGACTCTTCCTGGCCCTTGGTGGGTGCTCAGGGCTGGGCTCTGGACTCAGTCACTCTGGGGCCGGCTTCGCTTCCTTGCAGCTGGGGGTGGACAGAGAGGAGGACACCCCCTTCTCAGCAAGCCCTGTCTGGGCGTGTGATTCTCAGAAGGAGCTGGGCTCCGGTTGGAGCAGGCTGGTGAGTGTCCGTCTCGCAAGGCACCTCTCAGTCTGACCCAGGCCTCTGCCAGTGGCCGGTCTCACGTGGACCCCCGTTCCCTCCTGTGTGCGGCGGAAGTGGCCGGGCATTTGGAGCAGAGCCGCTGTCCTCTCAGAGCCTGACAGTGATGGATAAGCCGGGGCTCTGGGTCACTGCCGGGTGAGGGGTGAACCTGCTTCACGCGGGCCCCGGAGAAGCTGGACGCGGTCCCTGGACTGAAGGAGGAAGTTCCGGGGGGAGCGCCTGGGCAGGTGGACGCTTCTGCTGAATCCGGCGTTTCCGTGGTTATTTCAGTGAGCGACCGGCGTGTCTCTTTCCTCACCCCGGGTCCTGCTGAGAAAGAAAAGGCGCCTCGCACAGCTGCGTCTGCCAATGGCCAGGCGGCTGCCGCCACCGGCCTCAGTGTGTGCCCATGGTGAGGCCTCCTGGAAACGGCTGGGCTGGGCAGTGCGGTTTAAAGAAAAACCCCAGAGAAAAAGGCGTCCATTCCCTACCCCCATGTCCTTGCAGCCTGCCCCAGAGGTCACCTGCCTCCGGAATTTGATTCTTCCCGGGGGTAACCCATTCTCCCTCCTCTCACTCATTAGCCCCTGCAGGGCCAGGGCTCTCCTGCTCAGCCCTCCTCTCCTCAGCAGTAAAACGAGGTGGCCGTACTAGGTCAGAGCTGCCCGGCAGCCTCATGCCTGGTTTTAAATCTGCTTGTGCCGCCTGAAAACGTGTAAAAAAAAAAAGGTAATATTTAGTTTTGAGCCTATATTTTAACTCCATCACCCAAACATTGCCATCGCAATGTGCAGTCAATGTAGAAATTGCTGGTGAGAGTCAATCATGAGTCGTCGCCGACTCCCTCCCAGCTGTGGCTGACCGGGACACATCCCAGGTGCTCCGTGGATGCAGGGGCCTGGGGGCCGTGTGGCCGGCACAGCTCTCCACCTTCCGTGATAAACCTCGCACCTTTAATGGGCCTGGCTCAGTCTCCGAGTGAGTGCAGTGGAGGCCCCAGGTCAGAGAGAAGCGGAGATCCCCGGGCTGGAGATAGAGACGGGAGGGCCTGGATGGGGCAGGATGGGGCCATGGGGAGGGGTCACCATGATGCAGACTGTGGGGCCCTCGATCCGTGCACCCTGGGCTGCCTGAGGCCTGGGGGTTGGCACTGGGTGGATCCGGCCTCTGGTTCTGCCACGTGGTCTGGGCAAGCCAGGGTCTCCAGCGGCTGGGGAGGTCCCCCTCACCCACTCTCAGGCACGGCCCCCGACCGGAGCAGGCCGTGGTGGTAGAAAGCGGCGTCCATGCTCTCAGCCTACAGGGACTTGCATGGCAGCAGGCTCCCCGCAGACCACTGAGGGTGCTGAGACCCGGGCAGATGGGAAAGGCCGGGCCAAGCCTGGCTCCACCCCTGGGTGCTGCTGCCTCCGGCCTTACTTCCCTCCGGCCGACCTCGGCTATTGGGGGTGGTATCGCCGCACGGACGGGCACAGGGGCCTCCAGGGCCTCACACGCCGGACGTGACCAGCAGAGACGGTCCCCGCAGCCTTGGCTCTGGGATGCCTGTGCCGGGAACAGGTGGCTTAGCGGGGCCTGGCTGTGGCCTCCTCTACGTCCAGGCCTCCCGCCGCCCTGGCCCCTTGGCCCTCATTCTGGGGAGCGTGGGCCAAGCTCCCTGCGATCCTTTCTAATGGGCGGCCCCTCCTGGAGCCCTTTCATCTGATCCGCAGAGCGTTTCACAAACACTGACTCATTCACCTCCCACGACCTCAGAGGTAACCCGGTCCCTTTGGTAGGAGGGAAACTGAGCCACCTCACTGTTCAGGATTCACTGAACCCATCCCGGCCTCCTGCCCTCGAGACCCCAGATGCAGGAATTTGGCTCGGAGGAGCAAGGGGGGCCCCTCCCACAGGGCCAGGCCAGGCTCTGAGCTGAGACGGCTCCGCTGTGCGTCACAACGAGGCAGCGGCTGCTGTTCCACACTGGGCTGCGCCATTGCCAGACACTTGCTCACTCGTGTCGCTTTGTGTGTGTGCAGCTGAACTCTCACCCGAGTCACACAAGTCTTCCAAGTAAGTTCCACTCTCCCCGCTTTCATAGGCAAGGACACAGAGCTTCGAATTCGGCTCTTTCGGCCCAGGTAGCGCAGAGACTAAGCCTGAGAGCTACCGAGATCAGGCCTGTCTGGCCCCCCAGAGTCAAGCTTTTCATTGCGCGTACGCCGTCACCACAGAGGGGCATCTTGTGTACGAACTGCCAAGCATGAGGTGAGGGTGTGTAGTCAGGATCCACGGGGGACAGGCATAAGCACAGGAATGAGATGGGATTGTCCAAAGAGGAAGGTGATGGTGGTTGCTGAATCTCACCATTCGTTCCTCTCAGTTTCCATCTCAGCGAAACTGTAATCAGACCTCGTTACGGCTTAGACGGCGTTTAAAGGGAAACGCACGGGGCCAGCGATCCCTGTGCCTGTTAGTTCCTGCTCTGGGGCCTCCTGCGAGCCGAGCGGGCCTTTCTGAGCCGGGGAGCATGCCCGTTCTCGCCTGCCCACCTGCGTCTGCTTTGATAACCCGGACATTATCTCGGCGCTCCCTGAGCCTGCCTGTCAGTCAAGCCCTTTGTGAAGTCACTTTCATTCAGACACTTCTCCTGCTCCGACTCAGGGTAAAAACGTGTCTTCTGGGTGACAGGGAGGGAGGTGGAAATTACTATGTGCATAGAAAACTGTAGGTTACACAAATAACCTGTCACCGGAGATCAGCAGCTGAGCTTTAAATCAACTCAGGGGCAGCCAGGGCCTTCGTGTGCCCTGGGGCCGCTCACCCTGCACGGGGGCGCATTGCAAAATTCTCAGAAAACTGAAGCTTGTCTAACAATGTGGACATTCTTCCCCCGCTCTCTTCAGCAAGTCCTGTGCCCCAGGCAGGTGGGGGAGGACCCGGCCAAACTCTCCGGAGCCCGCAGGATGCACTGCAGAGCTCAGAAGGGCAGCTTCTGATTCCTCGAGCAGCAGCGTTTGATTTTCTGTCACCGCTGACTCCAAACGGCTGCTTTTCCCCCTCCAGGTGCTGCCGGTCTCCAGCCAGCATGCGCCAGACTCAGAGGGGACAGCAGCTTGAGCTCGTAAAGATACAATGATGATCGTAGGGAGCAAAACAGGGGCCGGGCATGGTGGCTCCCGCCTGTAATCCCAGCACTTCGGGAGGCCGAGGTGGGCGGATCACGAGGTCAGGAGATCGAGACCATCCTGGCTAACACGGTGAAACCCGGTCTCTACTAAAAAATACAAAAGATTAGCGGGGCGTGGTGGCGGCGCCTGTAGTCCCAGCTACTCAGGAGGCTGAGGCAGGAGAATGGCGTGAACCCGGGAGGCGGAGCTTGCAGTGAGCTGAGATCCGGCCACTGCACTCCAGCCTGGGCGACAGAGCGAGGCATCGTTTAAAAATGAAATGAAATAAAATAATAAGGAGCATAACAGTGGCAGATGCCGTTTGGTTGGTGGGTCCCTGGCTGAGCCTCGAGGGACACCACATTTGATTCTTGCCGTCCCAGGAAGCAGGTGTCGGTGTCCCAGGGAAGTCCCTGGGGAGAGGGCAGTCGGCCTGAGCTACACCCCGGCCAGGGGTACAGGAGGCTTCAAAATAGCTTTCTGAGACCTGGCCTGGCCCGAGATGGCTCCGCACTAAGCCGGATATCCAGTTTCCTTTCAGAAGATTGGCCCCTCAGTCAATCAGGGGGTGGGGAGGGTGAAGATGGGCCCCTCAGTCAATCAATCAGGGGGTGGGGAGGGTGCTTGTTTGGGGAGGAGAGATTTGGAAATCCATTTAAATGAAAAGCCACTGGGGGAGACAAGTGCACTGGGGCCGTGTGAGGCCTTCTGAGGTGGTCACTGGGTCTGGGGTTCTCCGTGTGGGAGGCCGATGGGGCTGCAGGGTCTGTTCACAGGCTGACCAAGGCCTGCTGGGCGCCCAGAGCTCCAAGAGCAGAGAATTTTACAGATTTTCACGTCAGGAGGGTGGGGGAGCCATTCCTGCCCCCGCCCCCTCCAGGAAACAGCCATTAGCCCTCCGGGGACCTATGGTTCTGCTCGTGGGCCTGGGGAAAGAGCCCATCAGCAGCCGGTGCCAGGGCTGTGGGCGTCAGAGGGTGCGGTGCCAGACCCTGCCGGTCGGATCCACCGCCCCGTTTTACGGGTGACTCGGGAAAGTTGCCGACACCAGGCTGTACGCCTCCCCTGCCGCACACGGAGCGCCCGTGGGGTAGGCTGCTGAGGTTTGTGGAATGAGCTTGGACGTTCTCTGTGCCCCCCGCCTTGGCCACCTGGGCTGGGGGAATGGGTGAGCCGGGGTGGTCCCAGGGTGTCTGGGGAGGCCTCTCCCAGCCCAGTGCAGGGCCCAGCTCTCCCGCCTGGCTGGCAGCACGGGCAGCAGCTGTCATTGGAAAATATGTTACCCGGCAACCTGAGGCCTGGAGTCAGGGCCTGTGTGCCCGGGCGAGGGCGGTCGCTCTGCTCCCCGGGGTCATTCCTCCGGTTGGGTTAAGCTCCTGGAAATGGGGACCCACGTGCCTGCTGTGGAAGGGAGGGTCTGGGTCACCCCGGAGGTTCTGCTGAGCGGGGCCCGGCCCGTTCTTTAGCCACCAGGCCTCAGCCACCAGTGCTGGTCTGGGAGCTGCTGCATCACCTGCAGGTGTCACTCAGCACAGATCCCAGGGGAGCCAGGTGCGGGGGTCGCAGCCGCTGGCTCTGAGCCAGATTGCTGGGCAGGGGGAGGAAAGCAGCGCTCAGGGGACTGACTGTGGCTGAGGTCCTGTGCCCACCAGGCACAGCTGGGAAACGGGGCACTGATTTGCCCAGAACCACCAAGACCATGCTCAGATTTTTCCACGCCCGACGCCCGCAGCCTCCTGCAGAGAGGCTGCCCCCTTCCAGTTCCTTGCCACTCCCCAAGGATGCCAAGAAACCCACCAGGAAGGTCCCACAACTGTGGCTCCTGCCGACCTGCGGCTGACCCCGGCAGTCCCTCCATTGTCCATCTGGATGGTTTATGTGCCCAGGACGGGGTGACCTAGTATTTCCCTGCAAGGAGGGCGCTGGGGTCCTCCAGACGGGCTGGCTCCAGGCGGGCACCCACATCCTGTCACCCCTGCCGGGACCCCTTCTTCCCCCCGGCACCCAGCCCAGGCCCTTCCTTCCTTTTTCAAATTAAAATAAAAAAATTCTTTTTTGAGGGAGGATCCTGCTCTGTCACTCGGGCTGGAGCGCAGTGGTGCGATCATAGCTCACTGCAGCCTCGCCCTCCCTGGCTCAAGGGATCCTCCTGCCTCAGCCTCCCGAGCAGCTGGGACGGCAGGGCATGCCACCACACCCGGCTAATTCTTCTATTTTTTGTAGAGACGGGGTTTCCCTATGTTGTCCATGCTGGTCTTGAACTTCGGGCTCAAGCGATCCTCCTGCCTCAGCCTCCCAAAGTGCTGACCTCACAGGCGTGAGCCACCGCACCCACCCCCTTCCTTCCCTTTTCCCGTCCTCACCTTCACTTCCTGAGCTGGACGCCGCAGCGTCTGAGGAACTGTGAAGTGCTGTGCGTGGGGATGTCCCCCATGGTTTTTCCTGGTGGGTTTTATGAAGTCAGTGAGGATAGCGGTTGTCAGGTGACTGCCCCAGCACTGCAGGATCCAGGCCGAGCCCCCAGTACGGGGCTGAGCCCCACCCCCGGCCCAAGGAGCCCCTGGGATCCTGCCCTGAGCCCCTGCCTGGGACTAGGGCAGCTGTGGCCGGGCAGCCTGGGCGGGCGTGTTCTCCACACTTCCAGGAGGCGGCTGGAGTTATTGGCCCCATCTTTAACCTGCGAGGATTGGAGTGGTTACGTGGCTTGCCTGGGGTCACACCGCTGGAAATGACAAGGGACGGGGAGTGGGGACCTGACGTGGGGTCTGCATGGGGTCCTCTGCCCACGTCCCACCTCCCCCTGTGCTGGTGAGGCAGGCTGAGGAAGAGCCGGCTTCCGTGGGGCAACAAGGCTCTGCCCCTCAGAGACCCTTCCTCTGGGTTCGTCGTGTGGCTACTTGGGTTCGTGTCTTTGGAACAAGGGTGGGGGCACTGCGGCCTTGGGAGGGGCTCCAGAGGGCCCGAAGATTCTGGGAGGAAGAGAGGAGCCTTCGCCACAAGATGCAAGATGAGGGGGGCAACGGGGCAGGGAGAGATGGCAACCCCAGGAGACTGTGCTCAGGTACAGCTGCAGAGGCGCTCAGGAAGCCCGCAGAGCCACAGACAGACTGGGCTGCACCCTAGCAGAGGGCGTTAGCAAGGACTCTTCAGATCCGAGTGCTGGAGACCCACTCAGATTGATTGAGGTCAAGTGGGTATTTACAAGGTGGGCATTGCTGGCTCCTACCAGAAAGTGCAGGGTGGTCGGTTTCAGGTACGGCTGGATTCAGGTGCTCCAACAGCACCATCAGGGCGTGGACTCTTCCCACCTCTGGCTCTGCTTTTCTCCACCTGGGCTCCATTCCCAGGCAGGTTCCCCACACTCTGGTGGCCCTGCAGGGAGGGGCCTCTTTCTGAGCATCCCAGTCCCAGAGCCTCAGTGACCTGGCCCAGGTCGCTGTCCAACTCTGGGACAATCACCGGGGTCGGGGCCAGCCCTGGGTGGAGGACCCACTGGGAGCCCAGGGGTGGGAGAGTCCCCAGCCACACTGACTGAGATCGAGGACTTTCCCAAAGGAAAACCAGAGTCTTAGCTGGAAGAGAAGATTGAAGTTTGGTCAGCAAACACCATAGAGGGCTGAGTACCCCTCTTGTTTACCTCCCATGACGGGAAGCTCATCACGTCCGAGGACCCCTCTTGCTTACCTCCTGTGACGGGGAGCTCATCACATCCAAGGACGCCTCTTGCTTACCTCCCGTGACGGGGAGCTCATCACATCTGAGGACCCCTCTTGCTTACCTCCTGTGACGGGGAGCTCATCACGTCTTAGGACCCCTCTTGCTTACCTCCCGTGACGGGGAGCTCATCACGTCTTAGGACCCCTCTTGCTTACCTCCCGTGACGGGGAGCTCATCACGTCCGAGGACCCCTCTTGTTTACCTCCCGTGATGGGGAGCTCATCACATCCGAGGAAACTTGTTCATGGAGCCCTTGAAGGGCGACGGCCATCCTGTGGCCGGTGGGGGCAGCTGGCACTCACTCCCTTTGCAAACCCAGCAGTCTGTGCTCAGCCCCGCCCTGCAGAATGAATGATGCTTCCTGGCCACAAGAACTCCCCAGGCCCTGGGTGAGAGGAGCTCTGGGAAATGCAGGAAGAAGATGGTCTTGGGCCTTCGTGCCTGTCTGGGAGGACCCACACCTCCCAGGCTGCTTGGTCTGGGTGCCTGTGCAGGTCACGGCTCATGTGTGGCCTCCTGTGTCCCGAGGCTGAGCCGCACCGCCACCCACACACACCTACCTATGATGGGTGCCCCGGCCAGTCTCCTGGTGCAGGCCCAGCCCACTGTCCCCGGTCCCTAGGACACCCCCACCTCCAGCTTCCCAGACGCACAGCCTAAGGGCTCATAGCGGCCCAGCCCCAGGATGGCAGGGCCTTGCTCTCAAGCCAGTGCTGGCCCCACCGTCCATCTTCCAGCTCTGAACTCCCAGTCTGCCAGCCCCAGAACCTCAGCCCTAGCCCTCGTCTCCCAGCCCACCGAGTGCTGGCCACAGCCCCCACACCCCGCCTCCACCCCACAGCTGCTCCCAGGGGCCTGCATCGCTTTTCAATTCCCCAGCTCTCTCTGGGTCCCGGGCCCAGGCCTTTCTTTCCCCAGGACCACGGGACCAGGCGAGGCTGCCCAGTCTGGGGGAGCGGGCGCCGGCCTCCCTGGAAGGCCACAAGGCACTCAAGCTCGGGGCCAGAGATGTGTCTGGAAGCCGCTGGGGACAGGGCCAAGGCAGTCCAGCCCAGCTGCTCCTTTGTTCCAGCCCCTGCCCCCCACACCCCCGGCCACGGGGCTGGCCTCAGCAGCACTCTCCGGCCAGCTCTAGGCTGGAGAGGGACATCCATTGTGGCCGCAAGGCCTCACCAACTTCACGGCAGCTGCCCAGCCCCACCTCCTCTTCCTGTGGTTGGGACATTTGCTGACCATGGCCTTTTCGGTCCAAGGTGGGTGGCCACAGGGAGCAGAGGGTCGGAGGTACAAAGCCCACAGGCCCCCAGGACCCAGGCAGGCTGAAACCCTCAGACAGCCTGTGTCCAGCCTCTTCTTTGCTTTCAGATAAGAACTTAAAAGAGAAAACATCCTACAGAAGAGAAGCTCGGCTTTTCCCCACTGCTGGCTGAGTGGGTTTCCTAAGAGTGAGTATGTCCTCCGCCCCAGCAGCGCTTTTCAGCAAGGAGCATCTCCGTCTCCGTGGAGGGCAGCCTGGAATGGGGGAACGTGGTCAGGCTGCCACTGCCGTGGCCTGTGTGGCTCGGAGTGGGCTGGCGACCGTGACCGCTGGCTCCAAGGAAGAAAGAGCCCAGATGGGGAGTGTCTGCCTGTAGCTGTGGTGCAAATGCTCCCGCCGGGGCTGGCTTCGAGCTGCCAAGGGGACACACTGCAGGCCGGAGTGGGCACCCTGCGGTGACCCCACGTGACCCGGCCTCAGACAGACACAACACACGACCAACCTCACGAGCCTGGAGGAGCGCACGGGGCCACACCGTGAGAGGCAGGGGCGAGCGCTGTGTTCAGCGCTTCTGTTTATAGTGACTCCTCTGTTTGTAAGTTCTTATGATTTAATTTGTTTTTGAGACAGGGTTTTGCTCCATCACTCAGGCTGGAGGGCTGTGGTGCAACCACAGCTCACTGCAGCCTCAACCTCCTGGGCTCAACCTCCTGTCTCAGCCTCCTGAGGAGCAGGGACCGCAGGTACACGTCACTGCATCCAGCTTATTGAGTTATTGATTTTTGAGACGGAGTCTCACTCTGTCGCCCAGGCTGGAGTGCAGTGGCGTGATCTTGGCTCGGTGCAAGCTCCGCCTCCTGGGTTCACGCCATTCTCCTGCCTCAGCCTCCCAGGTAGCTGAGACTACAGGCACCTGCCACCACACTCGGCTAATTTTTTGGTATTTTTAGTAGAGATGGGGTTTCACCGTGTTAGCCAGGATGGTCTCGATCTCCTGACCTTGTGATCCACCCACCTCAGCCCCCCAAAGTGCTGGGATTACAGGTGTGAGCCACCGCACCTGCCCAATTTATTTTATTTTATTTATTTATTTATTTATTTTGAGACGGAGTCTTGTTCTGTCGCCCAGGCTGGAGTGCGGTGGCGCGATCTCAGCTCACTGCAAGCTCCACCTCCTGGGTACACGCTATTCTCCTGCCTCAGCCTCCCGAGTACCTGGGACTACAGGCGCCTGTCCCCACACCTGGCTAATTTTTTTGTATTTTTAGTAGAGACGCGGTTTCACCATGTTAGCCAGGATGGTCTCGATCTCCTGACCTCGTGATCTGATTTGTTTTTTTGTCTGTAGAGATGAGGTCTTGCTGTGTTGCCCAGGCTGGTCTCTCACTCCTGTCCTCCAGCGATCCCCACTCCTCGGTCTCCTGGCGTGCTGGGATTGCAGCACGAGCCCCGACGCCCGGCTGATTTCATTTTAATAGTGCTGCGTACAATGGGCCAGCTCACCCGATTCCAGGACATGAAGGCTCAGCTCTTATGAGCTGGCTCTGCACACCACCTGTGGGATGGCTCCAATTCACACCAGACCCCAACAAGACCGAGGCTTTGGTCTGAGCCTGAAGGCCCCAGCGAGGACAGTGCCACCCTTAGCCCCGAGCAAGAGGGGTCCTGTGTTCCCCTCCAGTTCAGCTGAGGCCTGAGCTGCCTTTGCAACCCCATCCCGAGTGCCCCAAGGCCCTGGGGTTCCTGCAGCTCCTGCACCAAAGGTCCCACGAGCACTCCGTGTCTTCCTCTTCCACGTCCTCTGCCTGCGGTGCTGTGCTCGGTGTGGGGGCAGCCGAGGGCACTCTGTGCAGGATGTGGACGCAGCATGGCCGCTCGGAGTGCGGGCCCAGCAAGAGCCCGAAGCTCCCTTCCCATGAGGGTGAAGCCGGAGGCGACAGAGGGAGGCAGGGGGTGTGGCTGTGTATTGTCAGGAAGCAGAGATTTCTAACCTTGAGTCTGAACGTCCAGGCTGGTGTGAAGTCCGTCAAGGTGGGAGCAGGGAGCCCACTCTGCGAGTTCCACGGGGCATCAGCCGGGGCGGTGATATTTAAACTGTGCGTTCCACAGGGCGTCAGCCGGGGCGGTGGTATTTAACGCCAGGACCCGCAGTGCGTGGGCCTCTCCTGAGCTCCGGGCCCTGCCTGCCTTAGGGCATCTGCCAGGTCGTCTGTATTTAAATGCTTGCCCATGTGGTGCCTGGGCCTTGACGGAGCTCCAGGGCCTGCCCACAACGGTGCAGCCGTGTTCTAGGAGGAAACACACCCGGTGAAGGCTGGAGGAGGGAAGAGTGAGCTTTCCCTGCCTGGGAGTCTCTGAGGGGTCCAGACTGAGGGTTGGGGGTGCAGGAGGGGAGGCCCCAGGGCTCAGCGGATCCCAGGGTGTTCCCAGCAGGGTTCAGTGGGTTTTGTTGAGGAGTTTGGACTCTGCTTCAGGGGTAATGGGAGCCAACAGGCCGGGGGTACCTCCTCCCTCCTCCCTGTGATCCGGGTGCTCGGCGGAGCCAGGCAGCGTGGCTGAGGCCCCACAGGTGTGCGGGAGGGAGTGCAGAGCTGGGCGCCGTGGTGCCTGAGGACAGAAGGGGCTTCCTTCCCGGGGCAGCAGCCTCCCTGCAAGAAGGCGGCTCTCCAGGGCTGCCTGGAACGCATAACCGACAGCTTGCAATCTGCACCCTGTGATTTATTTACATGGGGTTAAATACTGCAGGGATCCCGCGCTGCTGCGTCAGGATTGGGCCCACATAGGAGGTCACATAGGAATCCACAGCGAACCATTTGCCTTGCATGAAAAATGCACGATGGCGTCACAAAGCCACCAGGAAGTTTCGAGATGTCCGTGCTATGGTCCTCACACGGCCGACTGGCTGTCAACGCCCCGGTCCTGCCGCCCGTGTTGCCAATGGATGATCCAGGCGTCCCTCGCGCGAGGTGCCTTGGAGAGCCTGCAGACACCAGGCCTCTCGCCAGGGAGTGAGGGAAAGGTCTTCCCCTGGGACCCACGAGTTCCTCCTCAGCTCTACCTTCACCCACAGGCCACGGGAAAACCGTCTGGTGCATGGGGCTCAGCGCACCACCAAGAGCCTTTTAAAAAGGCTTTGGGCAACATGGAGGAAGAAAGCCCAGTTTTAAACACCAAATGTGGTCTGTGGAAACTTCCCAGGGTAGCATGTCCAGTGGGAGCGTCTGTGGAGATGGGAACGCCAGTATCTGTCTGAGCCACATGGTGGTCACCGGTCACACGTGGTGGGAACGCCCGTGTCTGTGTGAGCCACGTGGTGGTCACTGGTCACATGTGGCTGCTGAGCCCTTGAAGTGTGGCCCATGTAATTGAGGAAGTGTGGCCTGTGCAATTGAGGAGCTGGCTTTTAAATTTTATTAATTTTAATGAATTTAAGTATAAACATAAATAGCTACCATATTAGACCGTGTCTAGGTTGATGACAATATTGTCTTTTTTTGTTTCTGGCTTTTTAAAGTGGTTATATCATTATTATTATTTAATTAAATTAATTTATTTTTGAGACAGGGTCTTGCTGTGTCGCCCAGGCTGCAGTGCAGTGGGGCAGTCACAGCTCACTGCAGCCTCAACTTTCCATGCTCAAGCCATCCTCCCACCTCAGCCTCCCGAGTGCCTGGGACTACAGGCACGTGCCACCACGCACGGCAAATTTTTTATTGTTGGTGGACACGAGGTCTCACTCTGCTGCCTGGGCTGGCCTTGAACTCCTAGGCTCAATTCACCTTCCCGTCTTGGCTTCTTGGAGTGTTGGGATTGCAGGTATGAGCCACCTGTGCCTGGCCTATTTTTTATCTGTAAATATAAGGGGTACAGTTGCAGTTTTGTTACATGGAAACACTTGCAGTGGTGACGTCGGGGTTGTCCGTGTGGCCATCACCAGACAGTGTACATTGTACCCACCAGGAACTTTCTCATCCCTCACCCCACCCTCTCGTCTCCACGAATGAGTGTTCCCCACTCTGTGTCCACCCACGGGCGCCCATCATTCGGCTCCCACCTGTAAAAGTGAGGACACGTGCTCTGTGTCCCGTTTCTGAGTTGTTTGACTCGGCACTGTGTTCTCCTGTTCCATCCACGTTCCTGCAAAAGGCACGATTTTACACTTTTTCGTGGCTGAATAGTACCCCGTCGTGTATGTGCACGGCATTCTCCTTCTCCAGCCGTCTGTTGGTGGAGCCCTAGGCTGATTCCGTGTCTTTGCTATTGCGCACGGTGCTGTGATGAACGAACACCTGCAGGTGTCTTTTTGATGTAATCATTTCCTGAGTAGCTGCCCAGCAGTGGGATTGCTGGATGAGTTGTTTTTAGTTCTTTGATAAATCTCTTTACTGGGGCAGTGGGATTGCTGATGAGTTCTCTGTTTTTAGGTCTTTGATAAATCTCCAGGCTCCACAGGGGCTGACAATATTCCCGGTGAGGGTTTGGGAGACGCAGGTGTGTGTACTTCTCAGAACTCAGCCCGCGGGACCGTTAAGATCTGTGGATTCCACTGTAAATTCTGCCTAAAACAAGGGAACTGTTGACAGATATTGGACTCTAGTTAATACTTCTGAAATATTTGTGTGGAAATATAATGATGCCTACAACTTCCTGTGAAACGCGCCCAATAAAGTGAGATGGGTTGACGGAGGGGTGGAGGGACGGAGCGGTGAACGGGTCTACGGTGAAGATAATGAGCCCATGTGAATTGTAGAATCCAGGCGGAGGTGCCGGGCTCCACAATAAAATGCTGAAGAAGTTCCAAATACAGTCAGGGATGGAGTGTTCTCTTATTACGCTGGGCGGGTCATGGCGTAAGTTCCCCCCGTTAGGAGAATCACAGAACAATGGGAGGGGGTGGTGGGGAGTGGAGCTGCCTCTTGCCAGCTCCTGGGAGCCACCACACTCTATTCTGCAGGGCCATGTTCGGCGACATCACAGGGGCAGCGTGAAGACGGCTGTGGCGGCGGCGTTTACACCACGGGAAGCGGCAGTCGCTGCGAGTCAGGGTCTTCCTGGGTTGCTGACTGTTAGACGTTTGCCGGCACAGCACGGGGAGTGGCAGGGAGGCCTCTATCCCCCAGGAGAGTCCCTGAGGACAGGGCAGCGTCGACGCAGCTGTGCTGCTTGCACCCGGCACAAGTCCTGGCCCAGAGTGAGTGCCTGGCCTTCGTGTGTGGACTCGCTGTGGAAACAGGACGGGTGCAGGACAGCAAGTGCTGGTGGAGCATGGAGGGGAGGAGAGGGTGGGTCCAGACACCTCTTAATTTCCAAGCCTGGAACTGAGGTGCCCCTCCTTCTGCCTTCTCCACCCCCACAGGGGCCGTGCTTGTTCCTGGGGCGGCTCAGTGTGGCTTCTGAGCCCCAAACCCACCAGCTGGATGGTCCACGAAGGGCCACTCATTCATCAGACAGCTCAGGGCCATTCGCAAATCAGGTCGCCACCGTCTAGAGTTTGTCTTCTCCTCAGTGGGCCCAACAAGGGCATTCCTCAGCTACACATGTACAGAGGCAGGTGGCCAAACTCTGGCCCCATGAGGGGCCCTCCCCACCTGGTCTGAGGGTCCAGTCCCTCCCCGAGTCCTCACATGAGCAGCGGCAGGATGATCTCTGCCTCCAGGGACCGACCTCCCTCCCGAAGAGCATTTAGAACAAGTCCTGGGCGTGGGAATGCATCCCTGGGCTTAGTTCCCGAGCAGGCTTGGAGGGCAGTGGCCCCGTCTGCATTGACCAGAGGCCCAGTGGCTTCAGTTCACACTATTGCACATGCACACACACACGCACATCCTCGCACATGCACACTTGCACACACCCTTGCATGCACCCTCCCACACCCTCTCACACATGCACACCCTCATGCACGCATGCACACGCACATGCACACTGCACACCCTTACACACACGCATGCACACGCGCACACACATGCACACGTGCACACCCTTACACACACGCATGCACATGCGCACACACATGCACACACACGGCATGCGCCGTGTTTAGATAAAATGTGTTCGTGGCCGTTCTGTTCTGCAACTTGTTCATCGTACCATTTCGACTCTTGCTGTCCTGCTGTCCACACGCGGATGTGCCCCGACACTGTGTCCTCTGCTGTGGGGTGTCCCACGGTGCTCCACACCCCTTGCCCGGTCCTCAGGTGTGCGGCCCCCATGCCGTCCACCTGCGGGCCCCTGCTGGATGACAGGCACCTGCACGCACCTCAGAAGCGTCCGCACAGTCCCCGCCCAGGGCTGAGGCCTCTTTCTTGCATCCACACAGGGCTGGCTGCTGTTACACTCTGGTGCCGTCCGCCAGGTGGGCTGGAGCAGCTTCGAGCTGGGTCTGACGTGCGCATCATTGCCGGTGTGTGAGGTCAGGTGTCTGGTCGCTGACGGCGGCCTCCCTGCGTGTCCTTCTCTGGGAATCGCCTCTCCTGCCCTTTGAGAGAAGCATGCCTTCCATGTTACACAAATGTTCCTCCCGCTCCAGCCCTGCCCTCCCCAGCAGCAGGACACAGGCCGGTGCTGAATAAGCCCTTGTTGGCCGGGGCTGGGCACACAGTGAAAAGGGTTTGTGAACCGAGCCAGGGCCGAGAAGAAAGCAGCGGCCGCCCCTGGGGAGCGGGGACTGGGCCGGGGGCTCTGTGCCAGGGCACACTGAGTCACAGGGCAGGGGAAGGTCCAAGGGGCCGCTCCCATCCCGTGGATG
This sequence comes from Chlorocebus sabaeus, assembly GCF_047675955.1. Lineage (NCBI taxonomy): Eukaryota > Metazoa > Chordata > Mammalia > Primates > Cercopithecidae > Chlorocebus > Chlorocebus sabaeus. The sequence goes on from NC_132931.1 coordinate 21,294,994, forward strand.
GCCTCGCTAGCCAGTGTGCCTACCCTTGCGGGGCCTCAGTTTCCCAGTGGGCAGATTCCCCTCCATTGTCCTGGGGTCAGGCTGGTTCACATGCCCTGAGGGACATCCCCTGGGGCCTGCCCTGCCCAACTCCCTGCCAACCAGATGCCCCCACTGTGGGGATATTTTCCACCAGGCAGGAAGCCAGATGTGGAGGTGGGGTGCTGCTTCCACGCCCCAGGGGTGTTCCCCGTCCCTGACCCCCTTCCCCAAAGTCAAGGAGCAGCATCCAGATACACGGGGTCCACGCGGGAATGGACAGGCCCTGCCCAGCCGGCAGCTGAACACCCTCAGCGGAATTGCCTTCTGCTGACAGCAGGTGCTGACGTTCACCCAGGCTCCCTGACACCATCTGTCAGCGGCCTCGGTGCAAGGACCAGGCTCTGGCACAGACACCTTCCCTCCTCCCAGGCCCCCCTTCTCCTCTCCCAGTCCCGAGCCCATGGGCCCACCAGGGAGGAGGGGGGAGGAAGGAAGGAGGAGGGAGAAGGCTGACCTCCGCTTTCTGGGTTGACTCCCGGCTGGAGCAGAGCTTTGGTGGGGCAGAGGCCTTTCTGTCTCCAGCCCATGTGCCCAGCCCAGCCCAGCCCGCTCCTTCTGAGCCCCCTGGGGTAGGATGTCCAGTGCCAGCTGCCCACGGGGCTGCAGGTCTGGGCTGCTTCTCCTGGAACTCAGGGTCTTGCAGCTGTGCTGGAGAGAGCTGAGCCTGAGCCCCACAGGCCCGGGAAGGGCAGAGCACATTCCTGGACTCCATGCCCAGGGCTCCTTCCCCAGGGCCCTCCACATGCCTGATCCTAAGGGCGGTGTAGACAGCGAGAAAGGAAGTGTGTTCTCTGGGGGGCTGGAGTGTGGGCATGGCGTCACTGGCCACCGTGCATGCCAGGAGGAGGTTGAGGGGGTCCTGTAGGGCGGGCTGGGCAGGGGTGAGCAGCTCCCGATTCTGGGTCTCTTTGGCCTGCAAGTGACGGAAACTCAGTCAATCTCAGCGAGAACGCTTGGGTCACAGGGCTGCAAAGTCAGGGTGAACATGCAGCTTCAGGTCCGGCCTGATCCAGGGACTCGGACACTCAGCCATGGTTGCGCCCTGCCTCCCTCTCTGTCCTGCTGCCCTCTGGGATGGCTTCTGCTGTGGAGAGGCGCCCGCACTCCATGTGCAAAGTAGCTGTGACCTCCTTCACTCCCGGTGTTTCTGGAGGACAGCCCGGGCAGCACGGGTGGGTTCCCAGGGCCTCCTGCTCACCGTTGGCCGTCGCTGGTCCTCTGGTCGGCCGGATCTGCAGAGGTGCCCACCTGAGATGGAGCAGGGTTGGTCCTCCTGGACTCAAGGATGAGGGGTCGAGGAGGGTCCCAGAGGGAAGTGGGGGGCCAGGCAGGGGGTGCGTTCTGGGCCCAGAGTGGCCACACAGCCCCCAAGGGGCCATTTCCACGGAGTTTGTGGGACCTCATCTTAGTCCCTCCGGCCGCTGGAACAGAAGACTGTGCACTAGGCAGCTCATAAGCAGCAGGAATTCACCACTCACAGTTCCAGAGGCTGGAAGTGGAGACCTGGGTGCCGGCAGGTTCAGTGTCTGCTGAGGGCTTCCTGGGGCACAGACGGCGTCTTCTGGCTGCGTCCTCACATGGGAAAGGGGCGAGGAAGCTCTCGAAGCCCCCTTTTGTAAGGGCACTAACCCATCCACGGGACTTCACCCCATCCCCTCCCAAGACCCCGCTCTGAACACCAGCACCTTAGGGGTGAGGATTTCAGAGCAGGAGCTTGAGGCACGTTCAGTCCATAGCCCCTAGAACCCTAGGTGAGTGGTCCACATGGCCTTCTTGGGGGTGAGCGGGCTTGTTCCTCGGCTTGTCGTGGGGGCCACAGTGCGGTGCCTGAAGTCTCCTCCAGATCTCGTAAGAGAAGAGATAAATGCCCCCACCCCCTCGTGCTTCTCCTAAAATTCTAGGAGGGTCCGGAGGGCCCTTAATCCCAGCCCGAAACCTGGGCTGGGCGTCCCATCCCGGGCGCCATCCCCCTCGCCCTGAAAGCTCCCAGCAGCCTCCGTGGGTGCCGCTTCCTCACCAGGCCCGGGGTGCCCGGCCCTCTGGGAACGCTGGGTCTTGGGGTGGACACGGTGCTTTCTTATTCCCCTGAGGACTAGCCGGCCTGAGCGGGGGTGCGGTGCGTAGGGCGAGGGCCCCCGGAGCCAATGCCCAGGCTCCGTTGATGCTGGGAGTGTTGGGGGAATCTCAGGGGTCTCCATCAATGCTGGGAGTATTGGGGAGTCTCGGGGTCTCTGTCCGATGCTGGGAGTGTTGGGGAGTCTCGGGGGTCTCTGTCCAATGCTGGGAGTATTGGGGAGTCTCGGGGTCTCCGATGCTGGGAGTGTTGGGGAGTCTCGGGGTCTCCATCAATGCTGGGAGTATTGGGGAGTCTCGGGGTCTCCATCGATGCTGGGAGTGTTGGGGAGTCTCGGGGGTCTCTGGCCTCAGCAGCTGCATCCGTCACATGGAAGGAAGCAGAGTGCCTGGTTCCTGGGTTCCTGAGCCTCGGATGAGCTCGGATTTACAAAGAGCTGGAAGAGGCCGGGCCCCCAGCAGAAGCTCAGCAGGTGTTTGTCCGACAGGGTCAGACGATGCAGCCCCCGAAGCCGGCAGGCCTTCCCCTCTGGGCAGGTGGCAAGGAGCTGCCTCCGTTCACAGAGCTCCAAGCTCTCCTTTTCCTTCCCCCACGCCCGAGCTTAGCTGAGCAGAGGGAGACGGGGGTGTCAGGCACGCAGCCCCTTGTGGGAGCTCCCCCTGCCCCGCAGGCTGTGCGGTGTCTGAGAAGGACTCCTCCGCCGTGGGCAACAGGCGTGCCCAGCACCCAGACCCTGCCCTGACCAGCTGTCCTGCACCCACGTCCACCTCCAGGACCCTGCAGCCTGTGGAGGGAAGCCCTTGGCCGTGGTGGGGTCCTGAGCTCCCTCATGACCCCCCACAGGGGCCCAGCTTTCCTTTCCCCGACCACCTTTCCCCGAATTAACGGTTTTTGGCATGGGGTCCCTTCCCCACAACTCGCCTCAGGCTCCCACCATCACCCCCCAAGGAATTCTTCAGCTTTTGTGCTGAAAAGACCCCAAAGAGTACAGCTGGGGCCCTGCTTCCAAGGCCGCTGGGAACCTTCCCATCCAGCTTAGGGTCCCGAGTGCTCAGGGTGGCCTGTCCTCCCCGGAGCATCTGTGTCCACTGGGAAAGAGGCAGCAGCTCTGGCCACATCAGGAAGCCTCTGGTGGGCATGGCTGGGCCCTGTACACGGGCCTGGGGGTCCCCTCCTGCAAGCAGGGCTCTGGCCGTGATGGACAGACAGGACCTCAGGAGGGTTCAAAGGGGCCGCCCCTGTCCTGATCCTGGGCACTGCACCTGATGACCACAGCTCCTGGGACAGGGAGGGCCGTCCCCAGGCTGCAGAGACTGAGGCTGGCCTGCGGACTGTGGATTCATGGGGCCTGGCTCTCTATTAGTATGAGTAGGGTCTTCTCCCAGCCAGAGGCTGCCAGCGGCTCCCAGGGCCCTTTCAGAGATGGTGGGTGGGCGGGACGTGGGGGCTGTCTGTCATCCAGGCGCACCTTGGGGAGCATCGTTCCTCGTGAGCTGGTTGTAGGTCGGTCACCACTTAGAGGCCCTTAGGTCCCTGCAGGCAGGAGCCATGGGGGCCCCTTTGTGGCTGTTTCAGGACAGCCTTGCACCTGGATCCCACCGCTTGGTGTTTCTTGATGGGGACAGGGGAGCTGTTGTTGGGCCAGGCTGCATAACGAGGCCCCCCACCTTCACTGTGGAGTCACTGAGGTTGGAGGGGTGAGACAGGGGACTTCTGCCCAGGGCTGCTGCTCCCCAGAGCCCCTGCAGAGAGGCCCCTGCACTGTCCCCCTGCCTCAGGGGCCTGGGTGAGTGCTCCTGGAGGAGGGCCTGGGTGCAGAGACGCTGGCACAGACCTTCCGCCACCGTGAACTGCTCCGGGCCCCGCCCTGGCTGTGTCCCCCACCCCTTTTGAAGGGGGCAGGCCAGCCTGGAGCTGGCTGGAGGCCATGGCTCCTGGGTTCCTCTGTGTCGGGTTTTTCACAATATCAGGCAGCACTTCCAAAGCAGAAACTCAGGAGAAACACCAAGGGCTCCAGAGTATCCTGCGGGAGCTTGGGAAACGGTGAGTTTTTGAGGGGTGGAGGCCCAGCCTGCCCTTGGAAGTAGCTGCTGAGATAGTGGCCTCCTCTACCAGCCACTGGCAGGGACCCAGGAAGCACCCTCCATCTTTGGAGCTGCAGCGAGGGGTGGGCAGCGGCCCCTGGGCAGGGGGCACTGATCATAGACCCAGACAGTGGTGGGTAGCCCATGTGTGCTGACCGGGCCCGGTGTCAGGCCCTGGGGTCCTCAGGTGCCCATGAGGATTGACACTGCTGGTTTCATCAAAGGGGATACCCTGGCCTTCCAGAGGGAGGGCCCAGGGAAGGGTCTCTGGGGGTTCCTGCAACTCTCACCTCTGTCCTTTGAAAGCCATCAGAGATGGCCGGGCCTGGGGCCACCAGGGGTGACTAGGGGGAGCTGGGACTGTGAGGGCTGTGAAGGCTTTGCCTATCCTGAGCAGGGCTGCACCTTCAGTCCCAGGGCCCGGACACCCCAGGCTTGTCCGTGGGATGGCGATAGGAAGGGCTGTCCTGCGGCTACTGGAAGTTAAGACGGGAACTGACATGGAGAGAGCCCCCGGGCCTCCGGCTTCCAGAGTCAGCTCCTGCAGCCCCTCCCAGGCCACGCGCCTGGCCCAGAGCCTTCCCGCTCACTCCTGGCTGCCCCTCCAGGCCTGGACTTGAGCTTCAGAGAGGGGCAGGATTCCAGGGAGATGGAGCCAAGGGTTCTCTGGACAAAACGGAGTTGCCTCTGGCCAATTGGGATGCGATTCCAAAAAAACATCCTGCTCTCCTGGCCATCCTGGCTGGACTGCCCACATGGCCTCCTACAGACTGGGGGTGGGGAGGGGAGGTGTCAGCAAGGAACTTTCCTGCCAAGACCAGAAGAGGCCAAATGGGCAGAGAGAGCACTTCTGCCCTGGAATCAAGGATTGAGGCCAAGGCTGAAAGCCAGCTCAGCCCAAGGTCACACCAAGGTGAAGGAGGGGAGCTGCTGTGTGCTCATCTCCGAAATGGGAAGAAAAACCAAGTATTTTTTGCTAAATCTCAGTAAAATAATTATTAACAATAATAAGCCCATGACACATTGACATAAATAACATTTTTAAAGAAAGAACTATTTTCTCCAAAGTACAAAGTAAATAACATTTTTTGCATTTTTGCAAATTTCTCTAACGTTTGAACTTGCAAGAGAGCAGTTGGATTCTTGTACCTGTGTTTGCATTAGACCAATGAGAAAATGAGAGCCAAAAGGACAAATGAGAACTTAGTATTATTCATATGCATGTGATGGTTTGGACACCATGGATTCCCCTGAAAGGGTCTCAGGATGCCTCAGGGGTCCCCAGGTTACACTTTGAGAACTGATAATGTAAGATATTTGATTAACACCAAAGAAGGCAGGAAAGAAGAAGAAAAAACTCAGAAGAACAAACATATGTATGATACAGATAGGAAACAAGTAGCAAAATGGCACACTTAAATCCATCTATTTTGATGTTTACAATAAACGTAAATGGACTAAACCCTTCTACTCTGCCAGCCCTTTGGGGAAGGGAAGCAGCTCTAACAGTGGAACGTTAGACACGCTGGTATGTGGCTGGAGACAACATCTTTAGGAAAGCATGTTTTTCCCCACTGTTTTTTTACCTCAAATATTTTGAGCCCTTATATGCTGGGCCCTGAATAGGCCTTGGGGAGATGAAGATGATTCAAACATGGTCTCCACTTGAGGCCTCATGGTCTAGGGGATTGTAAGCTGGGCTCAGAGACCCTCTTCCTTCCAAGCACTAGTGATATTTGTTCAATATCTTCCCCATGCATCTTGCTGAGTCTCTTTGCAACCACACTGAGAGCTGGACCTCTGGGTTTTTATCCCGTCTCAGACAGTGCACAGGTGTGAAAACAGGCTCACCTGGATCATCAACCAGCATTTGATGAGGGTCTGACTCAGTCGAGGTGGGTCACAGGGTTTGTCTAGAGCATCTCACATGCTCTATTTTATAGATGAAAGAAAGGGGAGGCTGAACGGAGGCAGCGAGCTCAGGCCCTCTCAGCTTGAGCACACCACCTGTCTCACATGTGAGTCCTCAGGGTGCTGTTTTGCAAGTGTCTCGTCAATCAGAATGCCAGGTTGTTAGAAGACTGTGGCTTGGGAAGGGCGTAACCCTCCTGAGTCAGTGTCTAACCCTAACCTGGCCGAGAGGCTCAGCTCGCTCACCTCCTAGGTTTGTGGCTGAGTTCAGCGGCTGGGCCTGTTTCCTCATCTGTAGAATGGGCATAGGCAGCCTATCAGATGACTGCTGGGAGGAGCCTGGGAGCAGGGGAGGGTCCAGGATGGGGACCAGGCCTGCTGGGCAAGGTTGGGCTCCGAGGCCAGACTGCACCTGGCGGACAGGTCAGGGCTGAGGCTCAGGGGACGCTGGGTGAGGACTTTATGGATTTTCACAGAATGACCTTTGCAGCCTGGGTTGTGGTTCAGTCCTTGGAGCCAGTCTGAGGCCCGCATCACTGCAGGGTTCTACTTCAGCAGTGGCCGCTGGCTGCGTCTGAAACCAGAGGCACCCGCCCAGCTCAGGGCTTCCTGTTGATTTCAGGTTGGTTCAGGAGCCCGGGGAGCAAACCCTAGGGGCTTTGGCTTGCCACCAAGACAGCTGAGAAGCCAGGAGCTGGGGGGCCACTTCTTCCAACCAAAATGATTTTTTTTTTTTTGAGACAGGGTCTGGCTCTGTCACCCAGGCTGGAGTGCAATGGTGTGAACTTGGTTCACAGCAGCCTCAACCTCCTGGGCTTGAGTGAGCTTCCCACCTCAGCCTCCTGAATAGCTGGGACTACAGGTGCCCACCAGCACACCCAGCTAATTTTTCTATTTTTTACAGAGATGGGGTCTCACTGTATTGTCCCAGCCGTAAAATGATTTTGATCATCATTTTCCTTTTCCCTTTAGTGTTTGCTACCCTCTGGGGGCCAGACCTCAGTTCTAATATCCTTTACACCTTTTTTTTTTGAGATGGAGTCTGGCTCTGTCACCCAGGCTGGAGCGCAGTGGCGCGATCTCAGCTCACTGCAACCTTCGCCTCATGGGTACACGCCATTCTCCTCCCTCAGCCTCCTGAGTAGCTGGGACTACAGGTGCCCGCCACCTCGCCCGGCTAGTTTTTTTTGTATTTTTTTTAGTAGAGACGGCGTTTTACCGTGTTAGCCGGGATGGTCTAGATCTCCTGACCTCGTGATCCGCCCGTCTCGGCCTCCCAAAGTACTGGGAATACAGGCTTGAACCACTGCGCCCGGCATTTTTTTTTTTTTTTAAATAAAACATCACATGAGAAAGTGGGCAAGAACTCTCCAGGCAGGTGTGGGTTTTGAAGCCCTCGGCTTCGAAGGGGTGAGGGTGACCCTGTGGGGGCTTTGCCAGGACGCAGGGGTGGACGGGGAGGCTGCTGGTTCTCCCTGGACAGGTTCCCGGTCTCTGCCTCCACGCTGAGAGCACAGGTGCAGGTGAGGTCCAGCCCCGTGGCCGGCAGGCTGCTCCCTGCGCTCCTCTCAGCCTCGGGCGCCCCAGTGCCTCCTCTCCCTCTGCCTCTGTGGTGTGAACGTCTGGGATCTGGGGTCTCGGCTCCTGGGCAGCCTGTGGGCTCCGCTGAGCGTCCGGGAACGTTTCGCTGCCTCTCTGGTGTCCCCGACGTGTGTCTCCTTGTGAAATGTGGAGTCTGGCCTGGGGTCGGCGTGCCGTTCCCTCACGGATTTCTGCTCTGTCCTCTCTCCCCTGCTTGGTGCTGCTCCAGAGCAGACCCTCCCTGTGGGGCCCACCTCTGTGCCCCCCGCACCAGCCCGAGGAGTTTCCGGAAGGTGCCAGACCCTCCCTGTGGGGCCCACCTCTGTGTCCCCCGCACCAGCGTGAGGAGTTTCCGGAAGGTGCCAGACCCTCCCAGCCCCCGGCGGCTCCCTGGCTAGCAACGGCGTCGCTGCGGTCTTCACCCGGCGTTTGCCCCGCGTGCCTGGGTCCCAAGCTCCCGTTTGTGAGGACACGTGTCATGCCGGGTTAGGGCCCCTCTGATGACCTCATCTTGACTTAATCACCTCTGTGAAGGCCTCGTCTCCAGGTAAGACCACATTATTCCATGCTGGCGCCAGGACTCAGCGCATCTTTTTTAGGGGACACGATTCACCCCTCACAGCTGGCTGGTGCCTCTCTCTGACTCCCACTCCCCTCCTCCCACAACTGCCCGAGGTCTCACCCCATCCCAGACCCTCATCCCATCCCACCCACAGGGCCCCACTTCCCTGGAGGGCGCCGCAGGCCGGGGCCCCCGCGAGCTGGCCCTGTGACCCAGGGTGATCCTGGAGGGCACCACAGGCCGGGGCCCCTGCGAGCTGGCCCTGTGACCCAGGGTGATCCTGGAGGGCACCACAGGCCGGGGCCCCTGCGAGCTGGCCCTGTGACCCAGGGTGATCCTGGAGGGCACCACAGGCCGGGGCCCCTGCGAGCTGGCCCTGTGACCCAGGGTGATCCTGGAGGGCACCACAGGCCGGGGCCCCTGCGAGCTGGCCCTGTGACCCAGGGTGATCCTGGAGGGCACCACAGGCCGGGGCCCCTGCGAGCTGGCCCTGTGACCCAGGGTGATCCTGGAGGGCACCACAGGCCGGGGCCCCCGTGAACTGGCCGCGTGACCCAGGGTGATCCTGGAGGGCACCACAGGCCGGGGCCCCCGCGAGCTGGCCCTGTGACCCAGGGTGATCCTGGAGGGCACCACAGGCCGGGGCCCCTGCGAACTGGCCGCGTGACCCAGGGTGATCCTGGAGGGCACCACAGGCCGGGGCCCCCGCGAGCTGGCCCTGTGACCCAGGGTGATCCTGGAGGGCACCACAGGCCGGGGCCCCCGTGAACTGGCCGCGTGACCCAGGGTGATCCTGGAGGGCACCACAGGCCGGGGCCCCCGCGAGCTGGCCCTGTGACCCAGGGTGATCCTGGAGGGCACCACAGGCCGGGGCCCCTGCGAACTGGCCGCGTGACCCAGGGTGATCCTGGAGGGCACCACAGGCCGGGGCCCCTGCGAACTGGCCGCGTGACCCAGGGTGATCCTGGAGGGCACCACAGGCCGGGGCCCCTGCGAACTGGCCGCGTGACCCAGGGTGATCCTGGAGGGCACCACAGGCCGGGGCCCCTGCGAACTGGCCGCGTGACCCAGGGTGATCCTGGAGGGCACCACAGGCCGGGGCCCCTGCGAACTGGCCGCGTGACCCAGGGTGATCCTGGAGGGCACCACAGGCCGGGGCCCCTGCGAACTGGCCGCGTGACCCAGGGTGATCCTGGAGGGCACCACAGGCCGGGGCCCCTGCGAACTGGCCGCGTGACCCAGGGTGATCCTGGAGGGCACCACAGGCCGGGGCCCCCGCGAGCTGGCCCTGTGACCCAGGGTGATCCTGGAGGGCACCACAGGCCGGGGCCCCTGCGAACTGGCCGCGTGACCCAGGGTGAACCACACAACCTCTCCACGCCTTGGTTTCCCTTCTGTGAAGTGGGGATGAAAGCAGACGCCGGTGCCGGGTTATGTCCACATGAGGAGCCAGCACAGGGCAGGCGCCCAGGACTCCAGTGCCCTTGCCCAGCATGAGGCCCTGTTCCAGGGGGAGAGGAGATCTCTGTTTTCAGGTTGCTCACTCCCTCCCAGCCTCAGTGTCTCAGCGACGCTCGTGGGGTCAGGACCACTCCAGTCACGCGTGCTTTCCCTGCCTGGCTGCAAAGTGACCTGGGGTCTCCTCTGTCTGTGGAAAGTGACAAATCAGCTCCTTTCACACCAGGGCTCTGGCCAGGGGTGACAGGTGGGAGCCCCACCCGTGTTTCACACCTGGGGTGCTGGGTGGCCCAGGTGCTTCACGGTGATGATGAGATGATGGTGACGGTGACAACACTGGGGTAGGAGGAAGAGGAGGAGGAAGGGGAGTAGGGAGAGGAGGAGGGGAGGAAGGAGGAAGGGAGATGGAGAGGAGGGAGGAGAAGGGGGAGGAGGGAGGAGAGGGAAGAGAGGGAGGGGAAAGAAAAAAGGAGGAGGAGGGGGAAAGAAGAAGGGGGAGAGGGAGAAGGATAGAGGAGGACGAGGAGGAGGGAGGAAGAGGGAGAGGAAAGAGGAGGAAGAGGAGGAGGGAGGAGGGGGAGGAAGGAGGAGACAGAGGAGGGGAAAGAAGAAAAAGGGGAGGGGTAGGGGAAGGAGAGGAGGAGGGGGAGGAGGAGAAGGAGGGGGAGGATCGTGGAGGAGGGGGGAGGAGGGAGGAGGAGAGGAAGGAAGAAGAAAGGTGGGGAGGAGGCAGTAGAGGGGAGAGGGAGAAAGGGGGAGGAGGAGGGAAGGAGGGGGCAGGAGGGGTCTTCAGTGGTTGAAAATACAGGCCTCCCAGAGCCCAAAGGCAGAGTCCTCAGGCCTCCCAGAGCCAAAGGCAGCCTCTGTGGGCTCCACTTCCCGGCCGAGGAAACCGAGGCATGGAGAGGTGATGGGACGTGCCTGTGTTGATGTTGCTCAAGAGGGTGAGGGCTGGGACCCTGCCCAGGCTGGGGACTCCTTTACTACCACTGGACAAGTTTGAGGAGCGTTTCAGCCGCCCAGCAAGGGCGCGTTCTCAAAGTTGCCAGGGGTTTGAACGGCTGGGGTGTCAGGAAAGGCCTGACCACTGAGGCTTCGAGCTCCTCTTCTCTGGCGTGGCGTGGCCGTGGGAGACACTCACGGGGGCCACGGCCTCTGCTTGGCAGTTGGAGACACGGATGAGCAAAACATGGGGCTGTGAATGACAAAATACTGCAGAACGAGCTCTGAGTGCTTGTGGACGAGCTCTTTCAAAACAAGGTCTCAGGCTGGGCGCGGTGGCTCATGGCTGTAATCCCAGCACTTTGGGAGGCCGAGGTGGGTGGATCACGAGGTCAGGAGATCGAGACCATCCTGGCTAACATGGTGAAACCCCGTCTCTACTAAAAATACAAAAAATTAGCCGGGCGAGGTGGCAGGCGCCTGTAGTCCCAGCTACTCGGGAGGCTGAGGCAGGAGAATGGTGTAAACCCGGGAGGTGGAGCTTGCAGTGAGCTGAGATCCGGCCACTGCACTCCAGCCTGGGCAACAGAAGTGAGACTCCGTCTCAAAAAACAAACAAACAAAAACAAAAACAAAAAAACAAGATGTCAGGGCCGCCACCCAAGGGCTTCTTCCAATCCCCCTCCCTCCTGGACCCCTTGGCAGACTGCAGGCCTCGAGCACCTGGCTGTGGTTTATTTATTTACGTATTTGAGACAGAGTTTCGCTCTTGTTGCCCAGGCGGGAGTGCAATGGCGCAATCTCGGCTCAGCACAACCTCTGCCTCCCGGGTCCCGGTTCAAGCGATTCTCCCGCCTTAGCCTCCTGAGTAGCTGGGATCACAGGTGCCGCCACCACGCCCGGCTAAGTTTTGTATTTTTAGTAGAGACGGGGTTTCACCATGTTGGCCAGGCTGGTCTCAAACTCCTGACCTCATGATCCGCCCGCCTCGGTCTCCCACAGTGCAGGGATTACAGGCGTGAGCCACCGCGCCCGGCCTGGCTGTGGTTTAGAGCAGAGCCGTTAACCACTTTCCCACCAATGCAGGCCAGTGGATTCATCTACAGTATGTCTGCATGCTACAGAGAAGGTCAGAGAGAAAAGAAGGAAGTAGCTGTGATTTCGACTTAAAAACAGCCTAGGTGTTCCAAATATTCCCCCAAGTCCCCGCTGAATTCTGGGGTGCCAGGAGCCGTTTCGGTAGCGTGGAGAGCAGGCTACAGACAAAGCTTGGCCTGCAGAGACCTCGCTGTGACGGGCAGGGTCACGTCTCACTGAACCAGGTGTCTCCGGGGGATGTAGGAGCCCTTTGGGGGATCTGTGTCCTGCCTCAGCCGAGTTTCACCTACCGGGTGCAGCATGGCGTGGTGTGTGTGTGTGGTGTGGTGTGATGTGGTGTGGATTGCCGTGCTGAGCCTGGCACGGGCCCTGGGTTAGCTGTCACCTCTCTGAGCCTCTGTTTGGTCACCTGAAGGGCTTGCCCGAAGACTGTCTGAGGAGTTCTGTTCTGAAGCTCTCTGTGTTTGTCCTGCAGCAGAAGGCGACGATTTTCAGTGACTGACCTAGGCAGGCCTCTGGTCGCTGCAGGAGCAGCTGCCCGGGGCCTCGTTCCTCCAGGAAGTGGATGTGTGCGTTTCCCGCCTGTTTCTGCTGCTGGGCTGCTGCGTGGCCGAGGCGGCTCTCCGAGGGTGCGCTCACCTCCGAGCGCGTCCCAGCACCTCCTTCACACAGAGGCGGCTGCAAATACTCGTTTAACTGTTCCCCACCTGCCCCATGCTGGGCCCCCTCCCTGATCACCCACTATGGTCCCCCAGCACCCACTGTGGGTGTCCGTCCTGGGCAGCTGGGTGGGTGAACCCTCAGCGGCTGGAGAGGCTGCCCTGGGTGTGCGGGCCCTGGAGGCAGGTCTGCTCGCTGGGCCTTTGCAAGGTGTGGTTCAGAGCTGGGGCTGCAGGGAGGGCCATGGGGAGGACCCCTCCAATCCTTCACAGTGGTGTCGATGACAGCAGGCTGTCTGCAGAACAGAGCCACAGACCCTGGTGGGGTCTGCCCTGCAGTCGTGCCGCTGCTTGCTGCGGTGAGGCCCGCGTACTCTGCCCCACTGCCACACTTGTGCCTGCCAGCCCACCGGCCCCCTCCTTTTCTCCTCCCTGCTTGCCTGCGGTGGAGAGCAGGGTTTGCTGATGTGGGGAGGTGGCTGCCTGGACAAGGTGTGGCCCAATGTGAGCCTGGGAATGTTCACCCGAATGTCCCCTCGGGGTCCAGAGGGTCAGTGCACTGCTGCTGTAGCCTGACCACAGCCTCGTCCTCCCCCAGGTTCATCCCTCCCTCCATTCCCCGCTTTCCTGCCCGGGCCTGCCCCTCGCTCCTCTTCACCCACTTCCCTCCTGAGCTTGCACCCATGGTCCTGGGGTCACACTGCTGACAACCCCCTCCCCAGGCGTCCCAGGCCCCGGGAGCTGAGTGGGGCCAACGTCCCCGGCTGTGCACAGAACACGGATTTCTGGTGGCCCAAGGAGCTCCTACAGGAAACCGTGGGACAAACCAGGTTCAGTGTGAATTCTGGGTGCGTTTCTGTGTGGCCGAGTCACGCCTCACACACGCCAAAGCACCAGGTCTCAAAAGTTCTGAATCTGGAAGACTAAACACAGCCAGGGGGTGGGCTGAGCGGGTCGGGGGTCATTCTCGGGGGCGGAGGAAGGGTCTTTGGAGGCCAGGGAGGGGAAAGCTGGTTACGACTCTGTCCCCCCAGGCCTCCTGCCGGCCTCCAGCCCTCCTAGGATGTTACCTGCAGCCCTGCAGACAAGTGCCTTGAAAATCCCAAACCAGAGGCAGCCAAGTATGAAACCAGCTCCCGGAGATGGAACAGAGGACAGGCCCCGCTCCTGTTTCATCCGATGCCAAAGGGGAGATCGCTTGACATTTGAGAAAACAGCGTGTGCGGCTTACATGCCCGCTCCTGGGAAGGCACTCACGCGTTCATCCGTGATGAGGCTCCGTTAGGGAGGGGGAGGCTGGAGGGGTCCAGATAACTACGGTGTCCCCCAGCCGAGGTCCTGGCAGGCGGGGTGGGGCCGGGGTGAGGTGGGCCAGGCAGGGAGCAGGCAGGCAGAGTGAGCCGGCTGGGGCTGTCGGGGCTAATCCCAGATAACTGCCCTTTGGACACTTGGGGACGGAGCCATCTCCTGTTTCTTTGCACTGAGCACGGTCTGAATGATCCTGAGAGCACCTTGGTGTTCCAAGGTCCCACACATATTTGGGCCCTGGGAGAGCCGGGCCTCAGCGGTCCGTCTGGAAACCTGATCAGGCCCTAATCGTCTGGAGGGGATTAGCTGGCCCGGTGGCTCCTTCTCCAGGCGAGGGCTCCCTCAACCCTGCCAGGGCCACCCTCCTGGGGGCAGGGCTGCCATTGAGCCCGGATTAGTTGAGGTAAAGGGATTCATCTTGGGGCCTTCAAAGGCTTCAGGTCTCCCTGTGCCTCCTCCAGCACAGAGGGAAGGCCCTGGATACCCCCCACGTCTCACGTCCGGGTGGACAGACCCCGGAAGGGATGTGGGAGGAGTCAGTACAACGGAGGACGCAAAGTCTGGCCTGAGCTGCTGCCAGCGAACCCGGGGTCACGTGGTGCATCGAACCCTAGATATGGGGCAGCTCCCCTCCCTTGCCATGCGTGGCACAGAGCAGGGCCTGGCAGTGCCTCCTTCTCACTCTCCAGGGCTTCCACAGACCTTCTTCCTGCCTAGTGCCTCCCTCACCCTTCCTGTTCCAGCCGCAGGCGCCATCCTCTGCCTGCCTCCCTGGCCGAAGCCTTTTGCCCAAGCGGGAGCATCCTCCCTTCATCCCCACAGCTGCCGGTGCTGCAGATAGAAGCTCCAGGGTCCCCTCCCTACAGGGAACTCCCCCACCCCCACTGCTGTCCCCACCCCTCACCACTTCTGTATCCTATTTTACTTTTGTGAAATGACTGCTCCCTTCTCCTGAGATCCTAGTAACCTGGTTGGTATTGTTTGTGTCACCTGCCTATTTACCTACCATGTATTCATCTTCCCCACCTGGGCTGTGAGCACCAGAAGGGCAGGGACATTTTTGGTCTCATCCTCTCTGTGCTTCCAGCACAGAAGCATTTGATGAATATTTTTTACATGAATGGGTGGATATATGGATGTATGGATGGGTGGATGGATGGATGGATTGATGGGTGAATAGATGGATAAATGGACAGAGGGGTGAGTGGATGGGTGGATAGATGAGTGGATGGATGGGTGGGTGGATATATGGATGTATGGATGGGTGGATGGATGGATGGATGGATTGATGGGTGAATAGATGGATAAATAGACAGATGGGTGGGTGGATTGATGAATAGATGGATAAATGGACAGAGGGCTGAGTGGATGGGTGGATAGATGAGTGGATGGATGGGTGGGTGGATATATGGATGTATGTATGTATGGATGGATGAATAGATAGATAAATGGACAGAGGGGTGAGTGGATGGGTGGATAGATGAGTGGATGGATGGGTGGGTGGATATATGGATGTATGTATGGATGGATGGATGAATAGATGGATAAATGGACAGAGGGCTGAGTGGATGGGTGGATAGATGAGTGGATGGATGGGTGGATGGATGTATGTATGGACGTATGGATGGATGAAGAGATGGATAAATGGACAGAGGGGTGAGTGGATGGGTGGATAGATGAGTGGATGGATGGGTAGGTGGATATATGGATGTATGTATGTATGGATGGATGAATAGATAGATAAATGGACAGAGGGGTGAGTGGATGGGTGGATAGATGAGTGGATGGATGGGTGGGTGGATATATGGATGTATGTATGGATGGATGGATGAATAGATGGATAAATGGACAGAGGGCTGAGTGGATGGGTGGATAGATGAGTGGATGGATGGATGGGTGGATGGATGGATGGATTGATGGGTGAGTAGATGGATAAATGGACAGATGGGTGGGTGGATGGGTGAATAGATGGATGAATGGATAGATGGGTGAGTGGATGGGTGGATAGATGAGTGGATTGATGGGTGGGTGGATGGATGGATGGATGGGTGAATAGATGGATAAATGGACAGATGCGTGGGTGGATGGGTGGATGGATGGGTTGTGAATAGATGGGTGGGTGAATGGATAGATGGATGGGTGGGTGGATAGATGGGTGGATGGATGGGTTGTGGATAGATGGGATGGATGGGTTATGAATAGATGGGTGGGTGGATGGTGGATGGATGGGTGGGTGGATAGTGGATGGATGGGTTGTGGATAGATGGGTGGATGAATGGATAGATGGATGGGTGGGTGGGTGGAGAGATGGATGGATGGGTGGGTGGGTGGATATATGGGTGGGTGGATGGGCTGTGGATAGATGGGTGGATGAATAGATAGATGGGTGGGTGGGTGGATATATGGGTAGGTGGATGGGCTGTGGATAGATGGGTGGATGAATAGATAGATGGGTGGGTGGGTGGACATATGGGTGGGTGGATGGGCTGTGGATAGATGGGTGGATGAATGGATAGATGGATGGGTGGGTGGGTGGAGAGATGGATGGATGGGTGGGTGGGTGGATATATGGGTGGGTGGATGGGCTGTGGATAGATGGGTGGATGAATAGATAGATGGGTGGGTGGGTGGATATATGGGTAGGTGGATGGGCTGTGGATAGATGGGTGGATGAATAGATAGATGGGTGGGTGGGTGGACATATGGGTGGGTGGATGGGCTGTGGATAGATGGGTGGATGAATAGATAGATGGATGGGTGGGTGGATGGTGGATGGTGGATGGATGGGTGGGTGGATGGATGAGTAGATGGATGGATGAATGTTTGGCAGTTTTTCTGAGACCTGATTAGCAGGGAGGAAGGAGGCTTGAGCTCCAGCTGTGCTTCTGTTGGTAACAAGCCCTGGGCCACTGCGGTCAGGACGTTTCTTCTCTCTGACCACAGTTGCCTTGGCTGCCACCCTCGGTTCATACAGTGAGTCCCCTTCTCATTAGCTCCTTGCTGGTTGCCCTCCGTGAAGCAGAGAGTGCAGTTGTCAGGTTTTTGAGGAGACACGAAGAGGCTCAGGGAGGTGCAGCCACAGCCCTGGGTGTGGGGGAGTGGTCCTGATGCGGTATCCCCCCATCCCCCAATCTTGTGCCCACTCTGCACCCATCCAGGTCAGTAGGGTGAGTGCGGGCACCAGGAGTGTACAACCTTATTATTGTGATGGTCAGGACCCTTTGTGAAAATTCTTATTTCAGAATGTGGGAGGAGAATCTATTTCTCTCTCTGTGTCTCCCTCTCTTTATTTTTGTGGTAAAAACACGTCATAAAATTTATTACCCTAGCCATTTTAAGTGTATGGTTGAGTAGTGTTAACTGTATTGACGTGATTATGCAACAGATTTCCAGAACTTTCTCACCTTCCAAAACTGAACTCTTAATTAAACATTAAACATGGACTCCCCATTCCTCTCACCCCAGCCTCTGGCACCCACCGTTCCACTCTCTGTCTCTATTATGCGAATTTCTCTAGTACCTGATCTAAGTGGAATTAGATGGTATTTGTCCTTTGGTGTCTGGCTTATCTCACTGAGTATGACGTCTTCAAGGCCTGTCCAGGCTGTAGCAGGGGTCAGAACTTCCTTCCTATTTAAGGCTGAAAAATTTCCCACTGTGTGGACGGATGACATTGCACTTCCCCACTCATGCCTTGATGGACGCTGGGGTTACATTGTGAATCATGCTGCTGTGAACAGGGGTCTCTGACCGTCTCTCCAAGATCAGGGGTGTCCGACCATTTCTCCAAGATTGGGGTGTCTGACCATTTCTCCAAGATCAGGGGTGTCCAACCGTCCCTCCACGATCAGGGCTGTCCAACCACCTCTCCAAGGTCCTGCCTTTGATTCTGTCGGGTGTGTCCCCAGCAGTGCAATTCCTGGATCGTGCGGAATCTTATCTATGGAGCTTGCAATATCTAACTGTGGTTTTGATTTTCACTTCCCCGCTGACGAGCGGTGTTGAACATCTTTTCAGACGGTGGTGGCCATTTGTCTGTCGTCTTTGGAGAAATGTCTACCCAAGCCCTTGGCCCATTTTTTAAAATCAGGTTGTTTGGTGTTGGTGTTGCTGAGTTATAAGAGTTCTTTCTTTATTCTGGAGATTAACCCCTTATCAGATAGATCGTTCGCAAATATTTTCTCCCACTCTGGGTTTCCCTTTTCACTCTGTTGATTGCTTCCGTTGCTGTGCAGAGACTCTTAGGTTTGATGCAATTCCATTTGTCTGTTTTTGGTTTTCTTGCCTGTGCTTTGGGGTAAGAAACTCTCTCATCATCTGACTTCTATGGAGGATGGCTGAGGATCCAGCTGGCTCTTCCCTTCTCCATGAGGGGCTTGCTAACAGCCAGACACTTAATTAGTTGGCACATGAGGTGTTTCCAAAATACCTTGCTTTCTGTTTTGATCTTTGGAAAACCTCGACATTCAAAGGAAGCCTCCATACACTGCTCTGTCTGAGGGCTTGTTGGAGAAGCTTTGACCGCGCCAGGGACGGGAGGACCCCCGTGCTGGATCTGGTTCTTCCTGCACCAGAGGAGTCAGGCCCAGGGCCGGCCATGCAAAAGTTTCTCCACCCCCAGCTGTTGGCGAAGGCAGGTTGGGTGAGTACCAGGGTGGTCTGGAGGTGGGAGGGAGAGTCGGGGGTGGCCCACCGCCCAAGGGGTTTCTGGTGAGGGGGTGGAGGCTCGGCGGCTGGCCAGGCCAGGCCCTCCCCCTGGAGCTGCAGGTCTTCATTCTTTCAAAACACCAGCTGGTAGTCCAGCCCTTACCCTCTCCTGCTGGGTTCCAGAGACTCTGACAGCTGGCTTCTGCCTCGTCTTTGGTCCCAGGCCCCCCTGAGCATGGGAGCACACGGGCTTTAAAGCTGTCTGGACTTCAGCTTCACAGAGGGACACGCACAGACTCAGAGACAGATGCTCTGGGGTGGGGGGCCAGGCTCAGCCTCAGAGGGGAACAGCCCCTTCACGGAGGGTGTGGAGGTTCAGGCCCAGGGCCTGAGAGGCGGGAAGCGAAAGCAAGTCTGGAACTCTTGCCATGCCTCGGAGAGCTGGGCATCCCACAGACTCCCCTCACTTCCCTCAGCAGATGGGCTTCCCTGTCACTGCTCAGGGAGCTGCACTCAGGTCGATGGTGTGGTCCTGGGGTGGTGACAGGGTGTGGCCACGGCAAGTGCAGCTCCAGGAGGATGCTGTGGGCCAGGGGGCTGTGTGGCTTTCACCCTGGACATACGTGGCTCCAAGTCTAAGGCAGAACCTGCTTTTTAATTTTGTGGTTTTGAATATCTGCGTATCTCACGCATGTGGAAAACTACACACATCGCAGGTGCACCGCACAATCCTTTCACTACAAAGTGAGCCTGTCCGAGGAGTCAGCACCGCTCCGGGAAACAGAACACAGCCAGCACCCAGAGCCTGCCTGCCCCTTCCCTGACTCAGGGTGGCTGTCATCCCCACTTCTACCCATTGATTACGTTTGCGAGGCTTTTGGTTTCATTCATTTGCTTGGCAGTCTTTTCTGCAAGTGGAATTTGTAAGGTTCAGCTGGTTTCAACATAAGCCTATGAGGGCAGAACGTGTATGTCCCCCTGTCCCCCTGAGGTTCCCAGCGAACTGTCCCCGTCACCGGCCCTCCCAAAGCAGCACTGAGCTGAGTTTTAGCTTGGCCAGTTTTGTGTGTGCTGGGATTTCATGTCTGCATGCATGGCCCTTCACGCAGGGTGCTGCTCCTGGGACTCATCGTCTGTTGATGTGTCGCTGCTGGCTTCCTTCTCTCTCTGAGTGGTGATTCCGTCTTGCGTTCTATCCCATGTATGAACTCGTTCTGCTGTGGGTAATTCCTCCTGTGCCCATCTAGTGTATGAACTCGTTCTCCTATTGGATAATTTCATCCTGTGCCCATCTAGTGTATGAACTCGTTCTCCTGTTGGGCAATTTCTCCTGTGCCCATCTAGTGTATGAATTCATTCTCCTGTTGGGTAATTTCTCCTGTGCCCATCTAGTGTATGAACTCGTTCTCCTGTTGGATAATTTCATCCTGTGCCCATCTGGTGTATGAACTCGTTCTCCTGTTGGGTAATTTCATCCTGTGCCCATCTAGTGTGTGAACTCATTCTCCTGTTGGGTAATTTCATCCTGTGCCCATCTAGTGTATGAATGTGTTCTCCTGTTGGGTAATTTCTTCTGTGCCCATCTAGGTATGAACTCGTTCTCCTGTTGGGTAATTCCTCCTGTGCCCATCTAGTGTATGAACTCGTTCTCCTGTTGGGTAATTTCTCCAGTGGTCATCTAGTGTATGAACTCATTCTCCTGTTGGGTAATTTCTCCTGTGCCCATCTAGTGTATGAAGTCATTCTCCTGTTGGGTAATTTCTCCTGTGGTCATCTAGTGTATGAAGTCGTTCTCCTGTTGGGTAATTTCTCCTGTGGTCATCTAGTGTATGAAGTCGTTCTCCTGTTCGGTAATTTCTCCTGTGGTCATCTAGTGTATGAAGTCGTTCTCCTGTTGGGTAATTTCTCCTGTGCCCATCTAGTGTATGACCTCGTTCTCCTGTTGGGTAATTTCTCCTGTGCCCATCTAGTGTATGACCTCGTTCTCCTGTTGGGTAATTTCTCCTGTGGTCATCTAGTGTATGAAGTCGTTCTCCTGTTGGGTAATTTCTCCTGTGGTCATCTAGTGTATGAAGTCGTTCTCCTGTTGGGTAATTTCTCCTGTGCCCATCTAGTGTATGAACTCATTCTCCTGTTGGGTAATTTCTCCTGTGCCCATCTAGTGTATGAATGCGTTCTCCTGTTGGGTAATTTCTCCTGTGGTCATCTAGTGTATGACCTCGTTCTCCTGTTGGGTAATTTCTCCTGTGGTCATCTAGTGTATGAAGTCGTTCTCCTGTTGGGTAATTTCTCCTGTGCCCATCTAGTGTATGAACTCATTCTCCTGTTGGGTAATTTCTCCTGTGCCCATCTAGTGTATGAAGTCGTTCTCCTGTTGGGTAATTTCTCCTGTGCCCATCTAGTGTATGAACTCTTTCTCCTGTTGGGTAATTTCTCCTGTGGTCATCTAGTGTATGAACTCGTTCTCCTGTTGGGTAATTTCTCCTGTGCCCATCTAGTGTATGACCTCGTTCTCCTGTTGGGTAATTTCTCCTGCGGTCATCTAGTGTATGAACTCGTTCTCCTGTTGGGTAATTTCTCCTGTGCCCATCTAGTGTATGAAGTCGTTCTCCTGTTGGGTAATTTCTCCTGTGGTCATCTAGTGTATGAAGTCGTTCTCCTGTTGGGTAATTTCTCCTGTGCCCATCTAGTGTATGAACTCGTTCTCCTGTTGGGTAATTTCTCCTGTGCCCATCTAGTGTATGAACTCGTTCTCCTGTTGGGTAATTTCTCCTGTGCCCATCTAGTGTATGAACTCGTTCTCCTGTTGGGTAATTTCTCCTGTGCCCATCTAGTGTATGAACTCGTTCTCCTGTTGGGTAATTTCTCCTGTGCCCATCTAGTGTATGAACTCGTTCTCCTGTTGTCAGACATGTGTATTTTTTCCTGGCTTTGGCTCCTGGAAGTGAAGCTGATGCAGGACGGGTGAGCCCCACCGTGGGGCTTAGCCTGTGAGGGTTCGTGGCTCCACCTAGGAAAGAATTCAAGGGTCAGCTGGTGGTAGGGAGAAGAAAGCAGCTTTATGGAAGTGCCTTTGTTGCTGCTCTGTGGCGGCTTCTGCAGAGCAGGGCTACCCCACGGGTAGAGAGCAGGAGCTCAGGGCAGTGTTGCAGCCATGTTTATATCCACGTTTAATGTCACTCAGAGTAAAATGCAGTTTATGCAGACATTTCTAGGGAAGGGTAGTAACTTTTCGGTCACTGGGTCATTGCCATGGACAAGCGCTCCCTCTCAGGTGTTACCCTCGTGATGGTAAATTGACATGGCACTTGGTGGAGGTTTCTTAGGCAAAGCTGCTTCTGCTCAGACCTGTTTTAGCTAGTCCTCAATCAGATCCAGTGTCTGAGGGCTGCCTCCTACCTCAAAGCTGGCATAAATCTTCTCCTGCAGCTGTTTTTGTGGCTGTCTGTGTTCGTGTGTCTTGGACAGATATCCAGGAGTGAGATCAATGGGCTGGGGCCGATGCATATGGAACTTTTTAGGGAAGCATCGTACGGTGCATTCTGTACTCCCCAAGGCCTTTTTCCTGAGCTGTCCAGCTCAGCGTGGCCCTGAGGCCGGCATCACAGGGAGCTGGCGTCCTGGGAAGCTCACTGTGTCTGTCTCCTCTGCAGGCATGAGGACCCGCTTCCTCCAGTGGCACTGTGATATCTTGAACGTTTCTGGGCCTCCCCACCCCTCCCCACCCCCATCCCTGCCAGCCACTGCTGTCCCCCTTAAACTGCTCCGACGTTCCCATGTCAACGTTTCCAAGTCCCTTGGTGGGAGGGAGTGTACACGGGGCCCCAAGGACTGTGTTCCAGGATTCAGAGAGTGAGGCCCGTAACCCTGCCCACCCTCATCCACCCTGCAGGCCTGCCCTGCCCACGTACCTGTGAATGGAACTGTTTCACCGTCGTCCTCTACAGAGAGGGACAATGAGGCCTAGAGAGGCTGCGAGACTTGCTCCCGGCCACGGAGGTGGCAGAATGCACCTGCCTGCCCTGCATGTGTCCTGGGGAGGCCACCACTGCCCCCTCAACATTGCTTTGCTCATTCTGTGGGGGTTTTTTGGCAAAGAGTGTCAGACCCATTCTCCTTCACCCCAAGCATGAGCCCTCGGCGTGGACTTGGCCGGAGCTCTCCGTATCCCTGGCAGGAGGGTCAGGCTGGGGTGGGTGGAGTGTGGACGGAAGCCTCATGCCCATGCTCTCTGCTGAGCCCAGGAGAGCTTGGCCTTGGACTTGCCGTCCTCACTGTGCTGATGGGGGCACTTGGAGTGTGGCTGGGCTGGAGGTGGCCTTGCTGGGCCCGGGTGGGGCTGTGACAGGGGGTTCTAGGTCGACCTCCCTTCCGGTTCCCCCACCCCTTCTTCGCAGAGGCTGGGCACCTGCTCCAGGGGCTGATGCCGCCTTGGTCATCCCGTCTGCTTCCTGCTCCTTCGAGACGGCTGTCCCACCCTGGTCCTGGGAGCAGAAGCCCCTCGTCTCCCACCCCTACAGCCCCTCAGTGCCACGTTGGGTCCCACCCTGAGCTGCCCACTTGAGATTTGTGCACTTCATGTAAGTTGCATGTCAAGAAACACAGAAACACAGTAGAACATACCATGTCTGTGCTGTTAAACGTCATCATTCACATGGGGCTGGAGCAGATGGAATCGTTGGCTCACCTGATGGCTTCTCGTGGAGGCCACACACGGATGGATCTGCTGTCGTTCCTCTTCCTTTGTCCCTGGCTCAGTCCTCTGCCTCCTCCTCGCAGGCCTGCACTCCCTGGAGAAGCCCCCTCCCCTAATACACCTGGGCGGGGTTTAGCCTCTTCCCCCACACCCCTCTCCCCACGTCCTCACAGCTGTGGCTTGATCTGCAGCCACAGCCCTGGTGGTGGGTGGGTTTAGCTCACCGCTTCTGTCTCCCTGTCCTATCTGCTGTCCCTGGCCAGGGCCCCGACGCCCCTGTCAGTCTACACTTGCCCTGAGGACCGTTCTGTTACATGAGGATAACAGGAGAAAAGGAGGGAAACTAAATGAGGGAGAAAACTCTCAGTCACACAGTGGGTTGATCATTTACTGAGCACCTACTATGTAGCGAGTACTGCTCTAGGTGCTGAGAAGATGGGAGGAAATGGCATAGGCGTAACGCTCAGCCCTGAGATCATTGAGTTACAGAAAACTAGAGCAACCATATTTCTGCTAAACAACTAAAGGTATGTGTGAGAACTTATGTCACCAAGATGCGTTGACAAGAGGACCAGATTTACCCTCCTATCAGAAACAACCTGAAAACAGACAAAATATATGAAATCATGGTCTTCAAGAAACTGGGCATCAGAAAGTGAAGGGTGGTAATCCTGGAGAGAAGGGAAGCAATGAGACAAGCCCTGAAGATCCCTCATCTTCTGTAGTCACTGCCTGGGGACACTTTCTGTAGTCACTGCCTGGGGACACTTTCTGGGCTGTGAGGCAGGGATCGGGAAATGAGATGGAGCCCAGCAGACCCCCTGTGTGGAGGAGATACAGCAGAGAGTGTGGGGAGACCACCGTGGCTGAGTTCTTAGGACACATAATTGCATGAAGGGAAACTCCATAAAACTGTGTATGGTCCTTAAATATTTAAGAGGGGACTGATTGGTGCTTGGGTGTTCAAGGCAAGGGGAAGAAAACCTACCTGAAATTATTAGAGGAAACAGTATATAGCATACACAGAGTCAGGAATTGAGGCTGTTTTTATCTGCCAAACTGGAACATCTTAGGATTGGTGGAGTGGGAGAGATTATTCAGAAGGTCTAGCCTCAAGTATGAACCATGTTACCGACAAAGCAAATTTTATAATATGTGGCACCCAACAAAAATAGCAGCCATACAAAGACGTAGGAAAGTCTGACTCCTGAAAAAAGAAAAATCAATCAATTGAAACTGACTCAGAGCTGACATGGCTGTTAGGATTAGCAGACAAAAACGTTAAAATTGTTATCAGCATGTTATTCCACATGTGCAAAGTTAAATGGGGGTATAGAAAATATAGGAAAAACAATCAAACCAAACTTTTAGAGATGAAAAAAACACAATGTCTGAGACGAAAAACTCATTGCCATGAAAAATGACAGATTAGACGTTATGGAGAAAAAGATTAGCAAACTTGAAGATGTGTCAATAGAAACTATCCAAAATCAAAAACACAGAGAAAGAAGTTTAAACATGAGCAAAGCATCAGTGAGCTTTGGGACAATACATAATATATGTGGCTTAGTAGAAGTGTAAGTGGAGTTCCTGAAGGAAAGGATAGGGAGAAGGGGACAAAAAATATTTGAAACAATAACGACTGAAAAGTTTCCAAATCTGATAAAAGACACAAATCCACAGATCCAAGAAGGCAGTAACATATAAGTGCAAGAAACAGAAGGAAAAGCACACCAATGTACATTATAAATTGTTCAAAACTGGTAATAAATAGAAAATCTTAAAAGCAGCCAGAGAGAAAGCTATGATGCTCCACGTGCAGAGACAGCAAATGTGAGGGTGACGGCAGATTTCCCACCGAGGCAGCAATGTGAGGGTGATGGCAGATTTCCCATTGGAAACGATGCAAGCGAGAAAACAGTAGAATGGTGTCTTTAAACTATTGATAGAGAAAAACCTTGTAAGTCTAGAATTTTATACCCAATAATAATATCTTTTTTTTAAATTTAAAGGTGAAGTAAAGACTATTCAGACATGCAAAAGCTGAAAGAATCCATCACCACAGCAGACTTACATAAGAAAGCCTTTAGGCAAATGTGTGCGTGTGTGTGTGTGTGTGTGTGTAGATCACAGACACACACACACACACACGTACAAAGTACCACAGATGGTAAACACAGGGTAAATCTGTAAGATTTACTCTTTTTATGTTTATTTTTTCTTTTTTTTTTTTTTGAGACGGAGTCTCGCTCTGTCACCCAGGCTGGAGTGCGGTGGCTGGATCTCGACTCACTGCAAGCTCCGCCTCCCGGGTTCACACCATTCTCCTGCCTCAGCCTCCCGAGTAGCTGGGACTACAGGCATCTGCCACCTTGCCCGGCTAGTTTTTTTGTATTTTTTAGTACAGACGGGGTTTCACCCAGTTAGCCAGGATGGTCTCGATCTCCTGACCTCGTGATCCACCCACCTCAGCCTCCCAAAATGCTGGTATTATAGGCTTGAGCCATCACGCCCGGCCTTTTTTTTATGTTTAGAACCATGATCTCACTCTGTCACTCAGGCTGGAGTGCAGTGGTGAAATTACGGCTCACTGCAGCCTTGAACTCCTGATTTCTAGTGCTCCTCCTGCCTCAGCCTCCTGAGTTGCTGGGGTTACAGGCAGGTGCCATCACACTTGGCTAAGTTTTTTATTTTTATTTTTAGAAATAGGTCTCGTGATGTTGTACAAGCTGGTCTCAAACTCCTGGTTTCTAGTGATCCTCCTGCCTCAGCCTCCGGAGTTGCTGGGGTTACAGGCATGAGCCACCACACTGAGTTCTAGATTTACTCTTATTATTTACGTCTCCTTAAAAGGTAATTGGGCTTTAGAAATGGCAGTGTGAGGAGTTTGGCAAAACCTCTTCCCCAGACAGACATCTGTTAGACTAATCAAAATAAACAAAGACAATCGTTTGAAGTCTCTGGAGACGGATCAAAAGGCTCACAGAAAAATTGAGCAGCATTTATTCAATAAAATCTGTGAAATTCGCCAAGCATGATAGAAGGCCTTGGCATCTGAGCCATGGGTTGCACACATCCCTCTGGCTCTGCTGCAAAGGAGCTATTCCAGAAGGCTTGGTGGCTTAGTGCAAAGCTTCCACCTTTTCCAGCTCCCTGAAATGGAAGAGCCATTCCATGGGTGTATCCAATGGCCAGAGACTATTAGTAGAGAAATCTGTTCTGTTCTGTTCTGCAACATGCTGCAGAAGAGCTATACCGAGCAGGCAGCTGGACGAAATTATCTTTTCCCCCATCCCAGCTGCTCCATAGGAAAGATCGAGGCGGAGAAGCTAACACAACACTCCTCCTCCCCCAGGCTTTGTGCTGCAGAGGAGCTATCCTGGTGGGTTCAGGCACAGTGTGGCAGCTCCCATCTCCTGGCATCCTAGAGTGGAATAGCTCCTTGGGGTGTATTTGGTAACCGGTGAACACAGGGAATCCCATCCTCCTTGGCTCTGTGCTGCTGAAGATACGTCCTGGGTGGTGGAGGCAGCCAGGTGGTACATCAGTTACTGCTCCTGCCTTTCCTAAACCCTCGCTCCATAGTGAGATCCGGTGGGGTGACTGGTGAAGAGTGAGGTCCCTACTTCCCAGCTCTCAGTGCTCCATGGCACAGAGTTTCTGGCCAGGGGAGGGTCATAGCAAGCTTCAAAGCAACACCTTTTCCGGCCAAGTGATTCTACTTTGTTTGGATCGGGACTATGGGCTGTGGAGCAACAACGCTCCAGGGCATTGCTCAAAACAATAGAGCAATCAGGTGGCATCAATGTGGGGTGATGCCAATAGAGCCAGAAAAACAGAAGTTTATCATGGGAAGCGGCGGAGACTCCAGCTAACACCATCATCCCTGGCAGTCCATTAGACTGTGTGCACGCCTAAGACTGCACTCTCTGAGGAGCGACGGGAGGAACACTGGAACCTCTAGTCCCTGCCTGAATGCGGGGTAAATTCATACACTCTCTGTGAGTGGTTTCCAACCACAGATAGATCCAACAGCGAAGGGTTGGGGGACCTCACAGGCTTAAGAACAAACTCTGACCAATTAGTGGCTGACCACCAAATTGTGTTAAATAAAGGGATGACACTTAGGACTGGGTGAAAGATAAAAATGAGGGGAAAAGTGTGAGCAGGATGCATACTGCAGGAGATATGACTTCACAGAATTATTTCCATCCAACCACTAAACAAACAGGTGAACAAACAAATAACAATGATGATAAGCCCGTGGTTGGCAGATGAGGATTCAGACTTGCTTCAATATCATGTTACCTGAAGTGTTCAATTTTCAACAAAATATTAAGATGTGCAAAGAAACAGAAAAGTGTGATTCATACACAGAGAGGAAAAAAAAAAAAAAAAGGCAACAGAAGTCGCCTTCAAAGGGGCCCAGATGTTGAGCTCAGTGGACAAAGACTTAAAAGAAGCTATTGAAAACATGAAAGAACTAAAGAAAACCAAACAAAAGAATGTCAAAGAACTAAAGGAAACCATGTTGAAAGAATAAAACAAAGGCATGATGATAATGAGTCATAAAATAGAGACTATAAAAAAGGATGAATTGCAAAAAGAATCAAATGGAAATTCTGGGGTTTATGGTACAATAACCTAAATAAAAAGTCCACTTGAGGGGCTCCACAGTAGATTTGAGCTAGAAGAGTCATTGAACTTGAGATAGATCAATAGAGATTATATCACCTGAAGAAAAGAAAGAAGAATGAAAAAAAATGAACAGAGCCAAGGGGTAGTGAGGGACACCATTAAGCACATCAACATGTGCATTTGCATAACGGAAATATAGAAGGAGAGAAGGAAAATATTTGAAGAAATAATGACTGAAAACTTCCCAAATTTGATGGATGACAACTATCTCCTTCCAAGAAGTTCAACAAGCTCCAAGTAGGATAAAAGCAAACAGACCTACATCCGGATGTATCACAGCCAAAATGTTGAAATGCAGAGATTAAGAGAAAAGTCCTGAAAGCAGCAAGAAAAAAATGACCCTTCGTGTGCAAAGGAACCTCGAGAAAATTAACAGCAGACTTCTCATCTGAAACAATGGAGGCCAGAGGCAGTGAGATGGCAAATCAAAGTGCTAGAAAAACAAAACAAAACAAAACAAAAAAAGCCTGCTAACCAAGAATTCTATAGCCAGGGAAATGATTTTTCAAAAACGGAGGTGAAATAAAGATATTCCTACTAAACAAACAAACAACCAGAAAACAACAAGCAAATTTATTGCTAGCACATCTAACAGAAATAGTCAAGGAGGCTTCTCAAGTGAAAAGAAGGGGCAACTGAGAAACTCCCTTGTGTATTTCAAATTCAAATTCAAATTCACACCAAAACACAAAGAGTGCCAGTGAAAGTGACCATAAAAGATAGAATAATTTCACATTTCTTCTCCTAACTGATTTAAAAAATGGTTGCAATAAAGCAATATCTTTACAATTTTACTGTTGGACCTATAACATACAGAAATGTAATATATTTGACAGTGACAACACGAGGAGCCTGGAAGACATGAAGCTGTATCAGAGTGAGGCAACGGTGCTCAGAGGTGACTGGAATCTGCAGGATGAAACAAAGAGAACCAGATGTGGCAAATAAGGAAACTAACATGCATGTCTTAAAAACCTCCGTAAATGTATTTTCTCTTCTTTGCATCTTTGAAAGGCATATGATCATTATTTTAATTTAAAAAAAAATTTGCTTTATTAAAGACAGAGTCTCACTGTATCCCAGGCTGGAGTGCAGTGGTGTGATCACAGCTCACTGCAGCCTTGAACTCCCAGGCTCAAGTGATTCTCCCACCTCAGCCTCCTGAGAAGCTGGGATCACAGGCATGTGTCACTAAACCTGGCTGATTTTTGTAATTTTTTTTTTTCAGAGATGAGGTCTTGCTATGTTGCCCAGGTTGGCATGAAATCATCTAAAGCAATAATTATATAGCATGTTGGGCATAGATGCCACAATAAGAGCACAAAAGGGAGATAGAATGGACTTAAATAGTAGTAAAATTTCTAGATCTTGCTGGAAATACATGACTACGAAGCTGAAGTAAAAGTTATAAATTGTTAGCCCTAGAGAAACTACTACAAAAGTGAAAATGACTGTAAAAGATAGTATAATTTCATGTTTCTTCTCCAAACTGATTTAAAAACAATTGCAATAAAGCAATATGTATACAGTTTTACTGTTGGAACTGTAACATATAGAAATACAATATACTTGACATATATAAAAATGTATAGATAGATAAAAATAATCTAAGGAATTAAAATGACATTGTCAAAAATTTCCACTAAATACGAAAGGAAGAAGTAAAGGAGGAACAGAGGAGCAAATATTAATGAGACATAGAAAACAGAAAGTAAAATGGCAGGCACAAATCCAACCATATCAGTAGTAACACTAAACGTAAATGGGTTAAACAATCCAATCAAAAGCAGAGATCATCCAAGTGGATTAAAAGGAAAAAGATCCAGCTCTACATTGTCCACAGGAGACACACTTTAGGTTCAAAGGTACAAATACATTGAAAGTAAAAAAGGACGGAAAATAGCATACCATGCCAAGAGCAACCATGAGAAAGTCATGGTGCTTTTATTGACACCAAACAACACGGACTTCAGGACAAAAACTGCGACTAGAAACAATGCCTGAAATATTCACTCTCAGGCTGTTTGCAGAAAGGTTCACTGACCCTGCAGTGAATGCCTGTGTTAGCAGAGAAAAAAGGAGTTGAGTCAGTGGCCTCAGCTTCCACATGGGGAAACTAGAAAAAGGGCAAATTAGACATGAAGAAAGAAAAAGAACAAAATAAAGATCAGAGTGAAACCAAGAAGTGGGAAACAGAAGAGCAATGGAGAAGATAAATGAAACAAAAGCTAGCTCTTTGAGAAGATTAAGAACATTTATATGAACATCGAGATAGACTGGTCAGAAAAGAGAGAAGATACAAATTACCAATATCAAAAATGCAAGGTGATGCCATCCTAGGTGTTAAAAGTGATAATAGGAAGAATAAGAACCACCTTGTGTCATAAATTCAGTAACTTAGAAGAAATGGGTAAATTCTTTGAAGAACATAAACTACTAAATCTCACTCAAGAAGAAATAATCTAAATAACTGTCTATCTATCAAAGATGTTGAACTTGCAAATAAAATCCTTAAATTCATATAACATCACAAAGATCCTGGATCAGCTCAAACAACTTCACAAAAGAAAAACAAAGCTGGAAGGGGGACATTACATGATTTCAAAGCTTATTATAAAGTTACAGAAATCAAGACAAGGTGTCAAGATAGACAAATAGGTTGGTGGTGCAGAATAAAGCCCAGAAACAGATTCCCATGTATGCGACATCTGATCATCAACAAAGGTGCAAACACAATTCCATGAAGCACAGTCAGTCTTTTCAAACCAGGGATGCTGGAGCAATCAGGTATCTGTTTATTGATCAACGCAAGAGAACTTTGATCATCCATATCTATACAAAAAGTAACTCAAAATAGATTATAGACCTAAACGTAAAACCTAAAACTGTAAAACTTCTGGAGGAAAAAGTTCCCTGACACAGACTCAGGCACAGATATTTTAGATGTGACACCAAAAGCACAAACCATAGACAGTAAAAATGGATAAATTAGCTTCATCAAAAGTAAAACCCTCTGGGCACGGTGGCTTATGTGTACAATCCCAGCACTTTGGGAGACTGAGGCAGGAGGATCACTTGAACCCAGGAGTTTGAGGTCAGCCTGGATGACATAATTTAAAAAATTAACTAGCTGGGTGTGGTGGCCTGTGCCTATAGTCCCAGCTACTCAGGGGGCTGAGATGGGAGGATTGTTTGAGTCTGGGAGGTCAAGGTTGCAGTGAGCCATGATTGCACCACTGCACTCCAGCCTGGATGACAGAAAGAGACTCTGTCTTTAAAAAAAAAAAAAAAAGAAGAAGAAGAACGCCGGTGCAGTGACTCACACCTTTAATCCCAGCACTTTGGGAGGCTGAGGCGGGTGGATCACAAGGTCAGGAGATCAAGACCATCCTGGCTAGCATGGTGAAACCCCACCTCTACTAAAAAATACAAAAAAATGAGCTGGGTGTGTTGGTGGGCGCCTGTAGTCCCAGCTACTTGGGAGGCTGAGGCAGGAGAATGGCGTGAACCAGGGAGGCGGAGCTTGCAGTGAGCCGAGATCTCGCCACTACACTCCAGCCTGGGCGACAGAGCGAGATTCCGTCTCAAAAAAAAGAGTAATGGCTCTGTTCTGTTACTTTTCAACGGGCTCTGTTAAGAGAGTGAAAAGGAAAGTCACAGCCTGGAACAAAACCTTTGCAAGTCACATATTGGGTAAAGGACTTGTATTCAGAGTGTGTAAAGTCTCTCAAAACTTGATGATAAAAATACAAACAACCTCATAGAAAACAAGATACAGAGATGGCAAATAAACACAGGGAAAGATGGCCAGTGTCACTGGGTACTTGGTGAATAAAAATCGAAGCCACAGTGAGATACCACCACACATTTATTAGAATGGTTAAACAGACTGACCATACCAAGCGTTCATGAGTAGAGGGAGAAATAATCTCTCAGACATTGTTGGTGAAAATGTAAAAAAACAAAACAAAACAAAAAACGCTTTGGCACCTGTAATCCCAGCACTCTGGGAGGCCAAGGCGGGTGAATCACCTGAGGTCGGGAGTTCAAGACCAGCCTGGCCAACATGGTGAAACCCCATCTCTACTAAAAATATAAAAATGAGCCAGGCATGGTGGCGCACACCTGTAATCCCAGCTACTTGGGAGGCTGAGGCAGGAAAATCGCTTGAACCTGGGAGGCAGAGGTTGCAGTGAGCCAAGGCTGCACGATTGTACTCTAGCCTGGGCAATAAGAGTGAGACTCCATCTCAAAAAAAATAAAGTAAAATAAAAATAAAAATAAAAAATAAAAAATAAAAAATAAACACTTTGGGAGAGTTTCGAGGCCTACTATGTGATCTCACTATTCTACTTCTAGATATGCACCCAAGAGAAATGACAGCTTATATTCATACAAAGACTTGTACACAAATGTTTGCAGCAACTTTCTTTGCAGTAGTCTGAAACTGGAAGTAACTCAAATATCCACCAACAGGTGAATGTATAACAAGTTCTAATATGTTCACACGATGGAAAGGTACTCAGCAGTAGAGGAATGAGCTAATGACACACACAGCCACACGGAGGAATCTTTAAGTAATTACACTGGTGAAAAGAAGCCAGGCAGGCCCAGCTACTGAGGAGGCTGAGGCAGGAGGATCACTTGAGCCCAGGAGGTCACGGCTGCAGTGAGCCATGATAACATCACTGCATTCCAGCCTGGATGACGGAGTGAGACCTTGTCTCAAAACAAAACAAAACACAACAAACTAAAAAATATGATGTCATATGACATGATTCTGTTTATAGAATTCTAGGAAATGCAAACTAGCCTGGGACGATAGATATATTCATTATTTTGTTGTAACGGTTTTGAAGGAATTCATACATATGTCCAAATGTATCAATTTTACCCTAAATATGCACAGTTTATTTTATGATAATTATACCACTATAAAGTTTTGTTTTTGTTTTTTTGTTTGTTTGTTTATTTGTTTTGTTTTTTTAAATTTTCCTTTTGAGACAGGTTCTGGCTCTATGGCCCACGGTGGAATCATAGCTCATGCAACCTCCACCTCCTGGGCTCAAGCCATCCTCCCACCTCAGCCTCCTGAGTAGCCGGGACCCCAGGCACGAGCCACCACGCCCCCTAATTTTTGTGTTTTTTGTAGAGTTCGGGTCTCACTTTGTTGCCCAGGCTGGTCGTGAACGCTAGAGGTCAAGCCATCCACTCACCTCAGCCTCCCGAAGTGCTGGGATTACCGTACCTGCCCTCAAGTTGTTTCTAAGAATGTGATAAATCCTTAAAACTCACCACTTCCTAACCATTTTGCCACGTTTTGGTATCGCGTGTGCGTGGGCTTGCTGACTTTCTCTGTGAGGGACCAGACAGTAAAGATTTTGTGTTTTTGGGCCATCGATCTCCTTCACAACCTCGCCACTCCGTGCCTGTGGTGAGACAGCAGCCACAGACGATGCTCCAACCAGCGGGCGTCGCGGCGATCTGGCAGAACCTCGTGTTACGACGTAGGCCTGTATCTGGTCTGGCCTTGGTTCCTGGTGTGCACGCCCCCGATGTGTGTTCTGCAGGGTGAAAGCGTCCACGGCGGCTGCTGCACCCTTCTTCCCAAATCCGAACACTGCAGCTGGTGGACGTCCACACCGTGAGCTCAGGTCGCCTCGTGACTAGGCTTTGGCCGATCCTGGCTCGCTGGAAGCATCTGTTCTCACTGCGGACTCTGTCATGGGGCCTGATCGCACACGGGGTTCCTGCCACAGGCCTTATCCAATCTCTTCCCACACTAGGTAGGCAGAGCTCCGGGGACCCAGGTGCCAAGCCCGGGCAGCCCGAGGGGTGCAGAGAGGCCCTGGGAAGGGAGCCCCAGGCACACAGGTGGTGAGGCCAGGATCCCTCCCTGTCGTCACCCAACTCATCCCTCCGGGGGGGCTCAGGCCCCTGCCAGGTGCACGGCCGCCTCCCTGCCTGGCTCCGGGAAAGCCCCACTCAGGTCTCTGTGGTGAGAACGGCCCAGAGGTGAGTCAGAGCTCTGGTCTCAGGCTCAGGGCTGCCAGCTCAGGCGGGAGACCCGGGACCCTGCCAGGGGCAGTGTGCAGGTGCCCCCGGGCCCTGGAGACTCAGCCCCCATCCTCGTCACACCCTCCATCTGGGCCCCTGCAGGGATGCTCGTCAGACAACACGCATTCCATAGCGGCGAGCGCAGGCCTGGCCTCCTGCGGCAGCACCCGGGCCTGTCCTTACTTGCCGTGGCAGCAGGATCCTAGCAGCTGGCGGCTGCTCCCTGCGTCTGCTGGGCCGCCCTGCCTGTTTGCTTCTGCACACACAGCCCCGCGCCTGGTGGCTTCAGCATCCGGAGCTGGCCTGGGTGAGCCTGGGAGTGCAGCCCACACACCCCACATCTGAAGCCGGCCTTCATGAGCCAGGAGGTGGAGTGCAGCCCTCAGAGACAGGGACCGAGCCTGCCCCCAGGAGCCCGCACCCTCCCCTAGGGCTGGGGGCTGCCGGGGGACGGTCAGCTCCAGTCAGCTGTTCCCTAGCCACTTCCCTCAGGGCTCCTCAGGACCCCACTCTGGGCAGGGACACCAGCTGTGCGACACTCACCACCTTCCACGACTCCCATGGGCTGACGCTTGCTCAGGCCTCCCCATCAGGCCCTGTGCTGACCTCCCGCCCCTGCCCTTCAGCCCCTGAGCTGCTGGTGGTTCTGGGCTCACCGTCCTCCATGCAGCCCCCTCCCCAGGGAAGGCCTCCGAATAGACCAGGCTGCATGCAGACCCCCAGCCCTCTCAGGAGGGTCTGCGTGTCTCTGGAGCTCCTGGAGGCCCCAGCTCTCACCCCCTTGCAGGATGGGTGTGAACGTCCGTACGTCTCACTGGTGAGTCCCAACTCAACTCCGGCCCCAGCCACTCGGTGAAAATCACTCGGCCAGGACCGCCAGCCCCTTGCAGTCCCCAGACCGGCGTCCGGGCGGCCTCCACACCCTCTCCTTGGTCAGCCTGGACCCAGGCTCTGACCTTGGCCTTCCTGCAAGATTCTGTCTCTGTCTCCTGGACAGCCAATTCCTCTTTTGAGAGGAAAAAAATTCCACCCTGAAGTCTGGTTCAGAAAGGCCTCATGCAGTCAGACAAACCCCCAGAGAAACAAGGGCTTTAGCTTAGTTCCTGAGACACCGGTCCCACAGTGGGGAGGGAGGAGGAGAGCCGGGGTGGGGCCTTCCCAGAGTCCTGCAGAGGCACCTTCTCAGAGCGCCGCTGCCCGCGGGAAGGTGAGGCCCTCCTTGCTGGGCCGGGCTCACCCCTCTGGCCTCTCTCCCACCCTCCTGCACCCAGTGGACCCTGCCTTGGGGCTTTGCACACGTGAGACTGTTGCCTCCCAGCCAGGCCCTCCCTGCCCACCTGGCCCCACCCTGCTGTGATTTCATCCTCACATCTGCCCGTTATTCCCCTTCCTCCCACCCTCCCGCCCTCACGCCTTCCACCTTGTGCCTCCCTTCCTGGTCTCTCTCTCCCTGCGTGTGCCCGGGAGAAAGATCTTGGCAGGTGTTCATCAAACGAATGAATGAGCCCCAGGCTCTCTTCTACCTTCGGTCCCTGACCCTCAAATGGACTGCAGATTGGGTGGCTCCAGCACCCAGCACATCTGGGGCAGGTGGGGCCGTGGGGCTGGAACCTGGTCCCCTGTCCCTCGGCTGTGGGAAGGCCAGAGCGAAGGCCTGGGGCTCACGGCTGCTGTCCGTAGGAAGCCCGGCCTGGGCTCCAGTGAGGAAGAACTTGCGAATGTGGGGGTCGTGCAGCACAGGGGGCCACTTCCTGCTGCGTGTCGAGGTGAGCTCCCCGTGTAAGCAGGAGCTAAGACAGCGCCGACGTCAGGGCAGGGCTGACCCAAGTCACGGACTCTAACCCCCAACACACTAGTGTGGCTCTGGAAAACGACAGGGCATTGAGGGAATTCTGTCCCTTCTGACCGTTCTGAGACGCAGCCACTGACTGTGCTGTGAGTTTCGGCAAAGCCGGAGAGATGCCCCTGACCAGAACTCGGGGCAGAGGGCGGGGTCAGCTCTTTACGGGGCTGAGAGGTTGGGGTCAGAGAGGCTGACAGGGGCGGGCTTGGGGTCTCGCAGAGTCTGGTGGGCCTCGGGGAGGAGTTGGGTTTACGCTTTAACCCTGGGTCCTCCTCGCTAACTGCACGCTTTGATTTCAGGCAATGCACTCCTGGACCTGGCTCCTTCAGGATGCAGGGACCTGTCTATCTCGGCCACAGGGTCCTCTCACCGACGGGGGTCCCGTGTAGCAGGCGTCCAGTGAGCATCTGTTAGAGAATGAAGAAGGGGCTGGTGCGTGGCTGGAGGTTAAGGCAGGGTTGCAGGGCCTCCTGGAGGGGAACGGTCTGAGACTCACCAGCTGAGGAGTCAGCCCGTCAGAGAGGAGCACAGGCCCCAGCCCCAGGCAGAGAACTTGACCTGCAGGGAGCCCCAGTCAGGGTTACTCCAGTCGCTACTGCCGCGTGACAAACATCCCCAGGGTAGGGGATAGAAAGAGCAGCTGCTGCTCTGGCTCCCATTCCGACTCAAAATCCAGAGTGGGCCGGGCGCGGTGGCTCACGCCTGTCATCCCAGCACTTTGGGAGGCCGAGACGGGTGGATAATGGGGCCAGGAGATCGAGACCATCCTGGTTAACACGGTGAAACCCCGTCTCTACTAAAAATACAAAAAATTAGCCGGGTGAGGTGGCGGCACCTATAGTCCCAGCTACTCGGGAGGCTGAGGCAGGAGAATGGCGGGAACCTGGGAGGTGGAGGTTGCAGTGAGCTGAGATTGCGCCACGGCACTCCAGCCTGGCTGGCAGAGCCAGACTTCATCTCAAAAAAAAAAAAAAAAAAATCCAGAGTGGACCCTCGCCTGGGCGGCAGCTGCAGTGTTGCTCTCTGGGTGATTACTTTGAAAACAGGGTGCGCAGATGAGGGCAATGCCAGAGGCCTGGAGGCTTCCCACTCGTGGTGCGTTTTGGAAGCGGCCATTTCCGTTCCCTCTCAGATCTCTAGACCCAGCAGCTGATCCCAGCTCCCCGGGCGGACACAGCCCTCATCTTCTGGGTGATGTGGAGGCAGCGTCCCCGTCCTGAAGCCAGAGGCCAGGATTGGAGAAGCCAGGCCGGGGATGGAAGAGCGGGGCCTCTCCGTGTCTGGCTCCCTGCTGGCTCCCTGCCTGCGAGCAGGCTGGAGTGGGTGGTGGGGAGCACCTCACAGGGAGGCGGGGAATCTGCCTGCAAGGTGGACGGGGCAGGATGGGGTCAGCCCTGGCGATGGCCTCTCGATCGACTGGACTGCTGCAGTTCCCTGCAGCTGCAGCCGGACGCTGAGGAGCGCCTGGTGTTCCCCGGACTGTGCGCTGAGGCGCGTGGGTTACCAGGGATTCCTGCATCCCCATTGTCCAGTCTCAGGATGGGGCCTGGTCAGAGCTCACAGCCCAAATGCCAGCAGCAGCCTCGTGAGCTGCCCTCACTTCTCCCGTGAAGAGCAGAGGCTGGTGATGCTCCTCGCCGACCTCCTCGTCCTCCGCACGGGGCGTTGTGCTATACGAGGCCCTGTCCCTCCACTCCCAGCAGCCGGAGCCGGCTCTGTCCCCTTCTCGGTCCTTGTTGTGTGGGTCCAGTCCACCCCTCTCCACTTTTCTTCCCTTTCCCTGTTGCCAGCCAGTCTTCCTTTGCAGGAAAGTGGACGGGGAGGGGATGAGCCCCAGGGCTGCCTCTTCCTCCCTGAATCTCCATCTCCACGACAGGCCCGGATCTGGAGGCCGAGGGACGTGTGGCAACAGTTCCCTGCCCAGGGTGTCCAGACATGCAGGAAAGGAAGGCGGTGGCTGGAGAGGCCATTTCAGGGCAGCTGAGCTGGCAATGGATCCAGGAGGCCCCCCAGGTGGTGAGTGAGAGGACGCCGCGTACCTGGGACGAACATGGTGGAGGCCGCTCCACCCACCCTGCGGCTCGGCCAAACCTTGACGTTCTGCCACCTTGCGTCACATCTTGTTGGTTTCTGGGAAAGAGAACGTCCCACGTACCGTTCACACCAACGAGGGTGTTTTGGAAGTGAACGGCCAGCCCAGGTCAGCGTCAGGCCAAGAGACGGCCGCAGCCCTCTGATGTGGCCACGCTGGGCCTTCCCACGGCCGGCTGGTGCCCTGCTGGGAGCCGAGCCTTCTGTCTCTCTACCCCAAACCAGGGATGGCCTTGAAGGCAGGGCGCTGCCTCCCAGCCTAGGTTCCTGGCAGTTCAGCCATCTGTCCCCATCCACGGCTCAGAGCTGCCAGGAGGGACGTCCAGGTCCAGCACAGCCACGACAGTTTCATCAGGGGCTGAAACTCCGTTAAGAAATACAGGAAAGGCCGGGCGCAGTGGCTCAAGCCTGTAATCCCAGCACTTTGGGAGGCCGAGACGGGCGGACACGAGGTCAGGAGATTGAGACCATCCTGGCTAACGCGGTGAAACCCCGTCTCTACTAAAAAAATATAAAAAACTAGCTGGGCGAGGTGGCGGGCGCCTGTAGTCCCAGCTACTCGGGAGGCTGAGGCAGGAGAATGGCGTGAACCCGGGAGGCGGAGCTTGCAGTGAGCTGAGATCTGACCACTGCACTCCAGCCTGGGCGACAGAGCGAGACTCCGTCTCAAAAAAATAAAAATAAAAAAAAGAAATACAGGAAAAATGACACAACTTTCCCCAGGGCTCAGGACCAGGGAAACTGAGGAAAACGGGCAGAATTCTGGATGGAGCCCCATTAGGTGCTGAACCATGGGCAGCCCTGTGCCCATCTTGTGCCTCAGTTTCCCTATCTGTGAACTGGGGATTGTATTCTTGCCTGGGGTCATGGAGGATACAGGGAGGCGGCCAAGGGCCAGGGACGGCGCCCGGACACAGCAGTGCCCAGAGCTCTTTCTGCTGCTTGTTTCTGGATTTTCCCCTTTATTAAGATTTGCTGCTGTTTGGGATCATTTCTGATCCCGAGAGCAGTCCTGCGTGTGTGAGCCACTGTCCACCTTTGCAGCCGAAACCCTCAGTGGTGCAGGACACAACAGAGAGGGGGCCTGTTTGGAGGCATTCGAGGAGCCCCCCGGCCTGGCCGCCGAACCTGCTGGGCGCTGGCCTCTGCCGCTCACAGTCCCGTTGCCCCAGCCGACTCTAACGCCCCATCCTGTACTTGGCTGTGGGTTTTCAAACCAGCAGCATTTATGACTCTGTCTCCCACCTGGATGCACATCAAAGTCACGTCACAGGCCGGGCGCGGTGGCTCACACCTGTAATCCCTTGGGAGACCGAGGTGGGTGGATCATTTGAGGTCAGGAGTTTGAGACCAGCCTGGCCAACATGGTGAAACCCCGTCTCTACTAAAAATACAAAAATTAACCAGGTGCGGTGGTGCGTGCCTGTAATCCCAGCTACTCGGGAGGCTGAGGCAGGAGAATCGCTGGAACCTGGGAGGTGGAGGCTGCAGTGAGCTGAGATCGCACCACTGCACTCCATCCAGCCCGGGCAACGGAGCGAGACTTTGTCTCAAAAAATGAAAAACAAACAAACAAACAAACAAAACAAGAAAAACCCCAAACAAACGAAGTCACGTCACAGAAGGAGCACAACCGTCTTCTGTGGGCTGGGATTTTAGGCTTTTCTGGGCCATTTTTTAAATACGTTTTTCAATTTTGGGGATCATTGTAGACCCATATTCAGCCATAAGAAAGAACAGGAAAAGGGTGAAGGGGGCACTCCTGATTCCCTCAGCCTCCCACGACGTCCATAGTGCCGCCCCACAACCAGAACCTTGGCACTGTTTGAGTCTCTCATTTACGTGTTGTCTGAGGCCATTCTGTGTTGCTAGAAAGGAATGCCCAATCCTGGGTGATTTATAAGAGGTTGATTTGGCTAACATTTCTGCAGGCTGCACAGGAGAGGTGATGCTGGCATCTGCTTCTGGTGAGGGCCTAAGGGAACTCCAACCATGGCGGAAGTTGAAGGCAGAGAGAGAATGGGGAGGCCCCAGACATTTTGTGTTTTCTTGAGACAGAGTTTCACTCTTGTCACCCAGGCTGGAGTGAAATTGCTGGATCTCAGCACACTGCAACCTCTGCCTCCCGGGTTCAAGCCATTCTCCTGCCTCAGCCTCCTGAGTAGCTGGGACTACAGGTGCCCACCACCACGCCCAGCTAATT
Source organism: Chlorocebus sabaeus (assembly GCF_047675955.1). Taxonomy (NCBI): domain Eukaryota; kingdom Metazoa; phylum Chordata; class Mammalia; order Primates; family Cercopithecidae; genus Chlorocebus; species Chlorocebus sabaeus. The sequence goes on from NC_132931.1 coordinate 21,334,987, forward strand.
TTTTTTGTGTATGTTTTTAGTAGAGAAGGGGGTTTCACCACGTTGGCCAGGCTGATCTCGAACTCCTGACCTCAGATGATCTGCCCACCTTGGCCTCCCAAAATCCTGGGATTACAGGCATGAGCCACCGTGCCGGTCCAGTCCCAGACTTTTACACAACCAGATTCTTCCTTGAACTAACTGGGCAGGAACTCGTCACCACGGGGATGATGCTGGGCCATTCGCAGGGGACCGGCTTTTATGATCCAACACCTCCCAGCAGGCCCCACTTCCAACACTGGGATCGGGTTTCAACACGAGATTTTTGAGGACAAGCGTTCAAACCACGTCAGGTGTACCACATACGTGTGTGTTTAGCCCCATTCAATCGATCACAGGTGCAGGTGGCTCAGCCCCCGCTGCAGTCAAGATACAGACACGCGTCAGCACGAGAACCCCACTGCCTTTTAATAACCACCTCTCTCTCTCTTTGGAAACGCCAGCAACCGCTCACCCGTTCTCCATTTCCGCAGTTTTGTCGTTTCCAGAATGTTACACACAGAGCATCACACAGTGTGCGACCTTTCGGGGTTGTTTTGGCTCAGCAACATTCCCTGGAGAGTCATCAGAGTTCTAGTTTCTTCCCTTTCTTTGCGGAGCCATATCCCGTGACGTGGACGCACCCAGTTTACTCAGCCACTCGTCTGCTGAAGGAAATCTAGGTTGTGTCTAGTTTTCGGCTATTGTGAATAAAACTGATACAAATTTCCACGTCTAGGTTTTTGTGCGAACAGAAGTGTCCGTTTCGTGGGATAAATGCCCAAGAGTGCAATTGCTGGTGATGTGGTAGTTCACGTTTAGCTTTTTCTTTCTTTCTTTTTTTTTCTGAAATGGAGTCTTGCTTTGTAGCTCAGGCTGGAGTGCAGTGGCACGATCTCGGCTCACTGCGATCTCTGCCTCCCGGGTTCCCGCCATTCTCCTGCCTCAGCCTCCCGAGTGGCTGGGACTACAGGCGCCCACCACCACATCCGGCTAATTTGTGTATTTTTAGTAGAAACAGGGTTTTACCATGTTGGCCAGGCTGGTCTCAAACTCCTGACCTCAAGTGATCCTCCTGCCTCGGTCTCCCCAAAGTGCTGGGATTACAGGTGTGAGCCACCGCGCCTGGCCCACATTTAGCTTTTGAAGAAACTGCCACACTGTTTTCAGAGTGGCTGTTACATGCTACAGTCAGCAGTGGACGAGAGATCCAGCGTCTCCACATCCTCCCCAGCATTTGGTGTGGTCACCGTTTTCCACTTTGGCCATTCTGATGGGTGTGTTGTGATATCCCACTGTGGTTTCAATTACCTAATGGTGATGATGTTGAACATCTTTCAATATTCTTATTCGCCATCCAGATGTCCTCATTGATGAAATGTCTGTTCATGTCTTTTGCCCATTTTCCAATTGATGGATTGTTTTTGTGCTGTTGAGTTTTGAGAGGTCTTAAGTATTCTTTATATAGTTGAGATACTAGTTCTTATTCAGAAATATGGTTTGCAAACATTTCCCCCCTAGTCCACATTTATCTTTTCATCCTCTATGAGGTCTTTTGCAAAGCAAAGGTCTTTAATTTTGATGAAGTGCAATTTAGAAATTTTTCCTTTGGTACCGAGTTTTCAAACTTTGGTTTCAATATTACAGGTTTTGTTTTTGTTGTTGTTGTTGCTTGTGTTTTGTATAAGGTGTGAGGTTTTGGTGGATACTCATTCTTTGCCTATGGATGTCCAATTGCTCCAACACCATTTGTTGAAAGGCCATCTGTCCTCCAAGGAATTATGTTTGCACCTCTGTTGGAAACCAGCAGGGCATATTTGTGTGGGTTTATGTCTGGGTTCCCTGCTGTTCCATTCATCTATGTGTTCAAACTGCCTCTGATATGGACTTGGTGAAGACAGTAATCTTTTATACCCAGCAGAGTAGCTCTTCATGCTTTTTCTAAGATTGTTTAGCTGAGGCCTATGCTTTTAGAATAAGCTTGTCTCTATTTTCAAAGAGACTTGCTGGGATTTAGATAGAGATTTCATTAAACCAACTGATCGGTTTCATGGTGGGTGAACTATGTTGAGTCTTCCAATCCATGAACATGGTATATCTTTCTTCATTTGTTTAAATCTTTTTTGGTCCTTTCATCAGCATTTTGTGATTTTCAGCCTACAAGTACTAGACATACGTTATCAAGTTTATGTCTAAGCATTTCATTATTCTTGGAGTGCTTGTAAATGATAATACATTTTAAAATTTTGTTTCCACATTTTCATTGTTAGTCTATGGAAACATGATTGATTTTTGAATGCTGATCTTGTATCCTGTGATTGTATTGAACTCACTAATTGGTTTTTTGTTTTTTGTACATTTGTTGGGATGATCCATGTGGACAATCATTTCCTTGATAAACAGAGATCATTTTATTTCTTCCGTTCCAATCTGTATGTCTTTTGTTTATTTTGTCTTAGTGCGGTGAATAGAACTTCCAGTGTGTTGAATGAAAGTGGCAGGAATAAATATCCTTGTCTTGCTCCTGATCTCAGGGAAGAGCATTTGGTCTTTTACATTAAGTGCGGTTAGCTGCAGGGATTTTGTAGATGTTTGTTGGCAAGTTAAGGAAGTTCCCTGCTACTTCTAATTTGCCGATAATTTTTATTAAGAATGTGTGTTGAGTTATGCCAAATATATTTTCTGCATAGATTGGTAAGGTTATATCATTTTTCTCTGTTTTTTAGCCCGTTAACCTGATGGGTTGCATCATCTGGTTTTTCCATGCTCAGCCAATCTCACATACTTGGTATGAATCTCACTTGTTCTTGGTGTATAATTATTTTTATACATTGTTGGATTATATTGGCTTATATTTAGTGGAGGATTTTTGCCTCTATGTTCATGAGAGATATTGGTCTGTAGTAGGATTTTAAAACTGTCTTTAACTAATTTGGTGTCAAGATAGAGTCAGTTTCACGAAATAAGTTGGAAAGTGTTCCTTCCTCTTCTATGTTCTGGAAGGAATTGTGTAAAATTGGTGTTGCTCCTTTAAATGTCTGGTAGAATTCTCCAGTAAAACCGTCTGGTCTGAGAGATTTCTTTTTGGGGACCTTTTAAATTATGAATTCAACCTCTGTAATGGTTCTAGGACTGTTCAAATAATCGATTTCATCTTGGTTGGGTTTTGATGGCTTATGTTTTTAAATAATTGGTTCATTTCTTCTAAGTTGTCAAACTCTTGAGTGTAAAGTTATTCATAGTATTTGCTTATGATCCTTTTAATGACCACAGGATTTGTAGTGATACTCCCTGTTTCATCTCTGACATTGGTGATTTGTGTCTTCTTTTTATTTTTGTCAGTCTTGCTAGTGGTTTATCAATTTTACGGATTTTCAAAGAACCAATTTATGTTGACTGATTATCTCTGTTGTTTTCTTGTTTTCAATTTCATTAATTTCTGTCCTTTATCATTTCCTTCATTCTTCCAGCTTCTCATTTATTTTGCTCTTCTTTCTCTAGTTTCCTGAGGCAAAAACTTAGATGATTGATTTGAGATGTTTTCTCTTCTCTAATGTTAAGTATTTGGTATTATAAATTTCCCGCTGAGCCTGCTTCATACCACAAATTTTTATGTATTTTTATTTTCACTCATTCTGTGCATTTATGGTTTTCACCACATTTGAGAAGTGTTCAGGTATTACTTATTCAAATCCTCAGTCAGTCCTGTTCTCTTCCTGAAAATCCGATGAGACTTTTGTTATTGTTCTACTGGTTCCTGAAGCTCTGTTCATTTTTTCTCCCTCTGTTCCCTCCTCCTTCCCTCCCTCACTTTCTCTCTCCCTCTCTTCCTCCCTTCCTTCCTCCCTCCCTTTCTCTCTCTATGGCTCCTATTGGGCCCATTCTATTGCTGTGTCCTCATCACTGGCTGTGTCCTCTGCCCTCTTCACTTTACTTCTGAGTCCATCTGGAGAGTTTTGTTTCTGTGTTTGTAATTGTTAGCTCTGTGTATTCCCTTTGGTTCTTTCTGATAACGTCTGTGTCTTTGCCGAGGTCTTCTACGTCATTTGTTTCTGGAGAGAGCATTGCTCTGTCACGGTGCCCTGTGGTGACAACCCTGGCCTCCTGGTCGTGTCCTCAGCCTCGAGCTGGTCCTGGTATTGGTGTCATTCATTGTCTTTTCTCATTCACGTGTGTGTCCCCTGGCTTTTGCTGTGATGACCAGCTTTTGCTTGTATCCTGGGCATTTTGGCCCTGCTCAGAGACTCTGAGTCCTGTGGATATACTTTATTTTCCTAGGCCACTGCCCTGTAGGTTGGCACCAGGTCCTGGCTGGTGTCATGAGCTGTGGTTCCTGACATTTTCACTCTTTGGATGGGTGGTGCCGTCTGGGTGTCCTTGGTTGATCTGGTGCTGGCAGAATTTCCACTGGAGCTTCCTGAGGGGCCGGGGGTTTCCCAGACCATGTGGCAGCTCTAGGTGGGGAAGGAAGTTTCTACTCCATGGCCACTTCCTGTGCCGAGCCAGCACGCTGTGGGATCCCCTACCGATGCCACTTCCTGTGCCGAGCCAGCACGCTGTGGGATTCCCCTACCGATGCCACCCGTATTTCTTGGTGGGGAGGAGGGTCTCAGGCCCATGGGGACCAAGGGGCTTTCCAGTCGTGGTTTGCTGTGCCAAGCCCCCTGCTCCAGGACCCTGTTGCACCTGGAGGGGGAATGGGTCCCCCCAGCTGCCTTCTCTTGCTAGGCTGGGAGTCAGGAAATGCCCGGCCTGGGTCTCCTTCCTGTCACTGGGCCGTCTCTCCCACCTGGGCCCTGACCACTTGCATGCTTTGGAATTTTGTGTCCACTGCCCATGCAATTTCCTGGATTTATAGCAGGGCTTAGTGGGAGGCGCCTGGATAAATGAGCCTTGTCTGTGCCAGGCGTCTCCTGATGTCTTTTTAGGCAGGACCCTTGGTAGGTCCCTTCTCGGTGCCCCAGTGTCCCCACCTGTGGGCATCCCCCGCTCCCCTCTGGGTGGTTTGAGCCAGTGCCATGAACGGCTCACCAGTCTACACAGCATGCATGCAGGCTTGCAGGGCTCCTGCCGGGGGCAATGCCATCCAGCATCTCCACACTTCACGCACTAGCTCTGCTGGCCAAAGCCCTGGACCAGCCAGGAGGTCCATGGGGACCAGGAAGGAGGGAAACTGAGGCAGTTTCAAGCTGATGGGAGGCGGGACAAAGAGGAGGCTCACTCTGAGCTGAGGGCAGGGGCTTCCTGCTGCCTCGGGATCCAGCACCCACCCCGGCTCCCCCGAACTGTGAGCAGAGGAGTGTGATCCCCCAGGGCATTGCCTGGCCATCCTGCCCCTTCCTTCTGCGCCCCCTGTCTCAGGGAGTCCTCCTGAGTGAAGGCTGTTCATGGTGCAGCCTTTGCAGATGGGTCAGCAGCTTCAGCTCTGACCCAGCCGGATCCACAGGGACGCTGCCTTCCAGGGCTTGCTCAGAGGAGTGAGTGACCTGGCTGCAGGTTTGCAGAGCTGATACCCCATGGCCCACAGTCACCAGTGGGACCTGGGAGATGAGAAGGGGCAGGCAGGTGAATTTCCCTCCCTGCCTCTCCCGGGGAGAGGGCTGGGGTCCCAAGTGGCCGTGGGATTGTCCCTTGTGGCAGGTAATTGGCTGTGTCTGACCCAGGAGCTTACCACCTGCTGTTTTGCTCTGGTCCCCTCCCCTCCCTCCTTCTGTCCTCCTGACCCCTCCCCTCCGTCCCTCTGTCCTCCTGCCCCCTCCTCTCCGTCCCTCTGTCCTCCTGCCCCCTCCCCTCCCTCCCTCTGTCCTCCTGCCCCCTCACCTTCTTCTCTCTGTCCTCCTGCCCCCTCCTCTCCGTCCCTCTGTCCTCCTGCCCCCTCCCCTGCCTCCCTCTGTCCTCCTGCCCCCTCCCCTCCCTCCTTCTGTCCTCCTGCCCCCTCCCCTCCCTCCCCCTGTCTTCCTGCCCCCTCCCCTCCCTCCCCCTGTCCTCCTGCCCCCTCCCCTCCCTCCCCCTGTCCTCCTGCCTCCTCCCCTCCCTCCCCCTGTCCTCCTGCCCCCTACCCTCCCTCCCTCTGTCCTCCTGCCCCCTCCCCTCCCTCCTTCTGTCCTCCTGCCCCCTCCCCTCCCTCCCTCTGTCTTCCTGCCCCCTCCCCTCCCTCCCTCTGTCCTCCTGTCCCCTCCCCTCCCTCCCTCTGTCCTCCTGCCCCCTCCCCTCCATCCCTCTGTCCTCCTGCCCCCTCCCCTCCCTCCCTCTGTCTTCCTGCCCCCTCCCCTCCCTCCCCCTGTCCTCCTGCCCCCTCCCCTCCCTCCTTCTATCCTCCTGCCCCCTCCCCTCCCTCCCCCTGTCCTTCTGCCTCCTCCCCTCCCTCCCCCTGTCCTCCTGCCCCCTCCCCTCCCTCCCCCTGTCCTCCTGCCCCCTCCCCTCCCTCCCCCTGTCCTCCTGCCCCCTCCCCTCCCTCCCTCTGTCCTCCTGCCCCCTCCCCTCCCTCCCTCTGTCCTCCTGTCCCCTCCCCTCCCTCCCTCTGTCCTCCTGTCCCCTCCCCTCCCTCCCTCTGTCTTCCTGCCCCCTCCCCTCCCTCCCTCTGTCCTCCTGCCCCCTCCCCTCCCTCCCTCTGTCCTCCTGCCCCCTCCCCTCCCTCCTTCTGTCCTCCTGCCCCCTCCCCTCCCTCCATCTTCCTGCCCCCTCCCCTCCCTCCCTCTGTCCTCCTGTCCCCTCCCCTCCCTCCCTCTGTCCTCCTGTCCCCTCCCTCCATCCCTCTGCCCTCCTGCCCCCTCCCCTCCCTCCCTCTGTCCTCCTGCCCCCTCCCCTCCATCCCTCTGTCCTCCTGCGCCCTCCCCTCCCTCCTTCTGCCCCGGCTGCACCTGCACGAAGGCGTCACTCAACGGGAGGCTTTGCTGGGGATCGGTTTTCCAGACCAGGCCCTTGTCTGCCACTCTCCGTTCTGAGCATTGAGGATCCTGGGAACAGAAGCCGCCTCCGCCGCCTCCCCTCCTGCCCAAGAGCCTGTTAGAGGCCGAGTCGTGTCCCCAGACCCCCGTGTGGAGTCCCCACCTCTGGGGCCTCCGTGTGTGGCCGTATTTGGAAGCAGGGTTGTCGCAGCTGTGATTCGTTTCGATGAGGTCACAGGAGTAGGGGTGGACCCAGCGACCTCATAAGAAGGGGAAATTTGCACAGAGCGGGGTGGGCGTGGGGCACATGGAACAAGCCCAGAGTCCTGCTGACCTGCGGGGGGATTGTCCAGGGGGGCCACCGGGGCAGCTGCTTGCCTGCCTGGACACCAACCCAGAGGCACCTGCCGCGGCCTCCTCTCCCCACACTTTCCTCTCCAATTCCTGGAAGTTCCTTTGGCTCTGACTGCTCAGCTCCTTCCTGCTGAGCCACACTTTCCTAGATGCTTATCTCAGCCCAGGGTCCGAGACAGCAGGACACTGGCCCCCGCCCAGGCCACGCCCCCCAGAGAGGGGCTCCCAGCAGGGGCCACCCCCACCCACTTCCTCCCCTCCCCGGCCCAGCCCAGTCGCCAGACAATGCGCCTTCCCCGTGGGCTGGGCCGGGTCCTTGGGGCCACTGGGCTTGGGGAAGCTGGGACGGAAGCCGGGAGGACGCTGCGGTGTTGGGCAGCGCCTCCAATACACGCCCAGTGCCCGGCGGGCCCCAGTCTCTGGTCTGCTGTGAGCCCGAGCCGCGTCCTCACTTCGCAGACCAGGAAACTCAAGTGCAGGTGGCCCAGCCCCCAGGGATGAAATGAGTCCTCCTGGGGCAGCCCCTCCCCTGGGAGCCACGCGGGGCCCTCACCCCTCGCCTCCTGGTCTCCAGGCGGCCTGAGCAGGTGCCACAGTTACGCCCACTTCACAGATGAGTGGACGAGGCTCAGAGAAGCAGACGGAGGTGCCAGCACGGGGCAGGAATCCTGCGGGCGGCCCCTCCCCTCCGGGGCAGCTTCAGAAGAGTCCGTGACAAGAGGTCCCGCCCTGGACTTCGAGCGGGCAGGACGTGGACAGCCGCGGGGCTGTGAAAGAGGAAGCCTGGGCAGTGCCTCGCTGCCCACAGCCAAGTCCTCTGAGACCTGTGCCCTCCCCAGACCTGCTGCCCAGCGTCCCGCACCGGAGGAGCTGCACCTGGGCCTTCCTGGTCTTGGGCCGGCCTCGTCCTCCAGGCAGGACAGCTTGGCCTTGTTCGCGGGACCCAGGCCCACCCGGTGCTTGGCTATGAAGGAGCGCTCCCTGTCAGGCCACACGGGGAGAGGAGTTGCCCCCAGGCCCGTGGGACCCAGGGGAGGAGCCTGTGGGGGCAGCAGCCTGGGACCTACAGAGGGGCGGTTGGGAGTTTCTCTTCAAGAAGAGGGCGTTACACCCCCAGGCCTGGGGGTCCCAGCGCCTGCGGGGCTGTCGGGCAGGGGGAGGTGTGAGGATCCTGCCGCGTGGCAAGCACAGAGAGCCCGAGAGCGGGGACAGGCTGTGGGTCAGACCCTGGCGTCCAGGTAGGGGAGGCTCTCACCGGGTGTGGTCCAGCCGCAGCTCTGCCGGCCTGGCTGGGTGACCAGGGCCCTTCCCTGCTTTCGGCCTTGGGGTTGTCATCTGCAAGGAGGGCGTTCTCCACCTAGGACTGGTGTGGGGCTCTGTGGAGACCCCAGGTGTGGAGCAGTCCCACAATTGCGAAATGGGCACAGACGCGGTGACCTCCACACCCTCGGCCCTGGGCCGCCACGCAGTGGGGCTGGGCTTGTGAGGTCCCGGAACGTGCGAGTGACCGCAGGTGGCCGGGTTCAGGAGCTGGCGCCACCCGCACCTCGCAGGGACTTGTGGTTGTCCCTGAACACCAGCGTCCTGTGTCTCTGACTCAGTTGGACCCCATGGGCTTTTTCGTGAATGAAAAATAAATTAATGATGAAGATCATTGTTGCAATTCATCGTTTTCTGTGTTCCGAGCAGTGAGGATTTCCTGGCCGACTGTTCCCAGTGATTCAGGAGGTGGCTATTATTGTCTCCCCATTTCATAGATAAGAAAACCGAGGCCCGGCCGGGCATGGAGGCTGGAACCTGTAATCCCAGTACTTTAGGAGACCAAGGCGGGAGGATCGCTTGAATCCAGGAGGGCAAGACCAGCCTGGGCAACACAGGGAGATCTGTCTCTGCAAAAAATAAAAACGATAGCTGGGCATAGTGGTGCCTGCCTGTGGCCCCAGCTACCCAGCAGGCCGAGGCAGGAGGATCATTTGAGCCCGGGAGTTCCAGGCTGCGGTAAGCTGAGATCACACCACTGCAACGTAGCCTGAGCAACAGAGGGAGACCTTGTCTCAGAAGAAAGAAGAAAACTGAGGCCGGAGGAAAGTGAGTCCCCGGCCCAAGGCCAGAGGGCTGTGGGTGGGATTTGGAGCTGGGTGTCTCACCGAGAGGGGCGTGAGCTGCTCTATCCTCTGGCTTCTGCCCAGTAGCCAACGCCAGGAGCAGGGCCACGTCCACACCTGGCAGGCAGGAAGGGGCAAGTCCTTCCTGCTGTGGACGGTCACCTTTCCCCAGCCTGGCTGAGCCCGCGGAGATTCTCTCCCGCTTCCTGAGGCTCTGGTCGGCCGGCAGGAGGGTCAGGCCGGGTTGGGCAGAGTGCGGACAGAAGCCTCAGGCCTGTGCTCTCTGCTGAGCCCAGGGGAGGGAGGAGCCCCAGCCACCCACCCAGCCCTGCTCCCCACGGCTTCTTTTGCGCCTGGCCTTGGACTTGCTGTCCTCACCGTGCGGACGGGGGCACCCGGGGCGTGGCTGGGTCGGAGGTGGCCTCGCCGGGCCTGGGTGGGGCTGTGACGGGGGCACTCGGCCGCCCTCACTCCCAGCCCCCCACTCCCTCTCTGTGGGGGGCCTAGGCTGCCCTGGTCAGCCCATCTGTTTCCTGCTGCTTGGAGAAGGCCGTCCCACCCTGGCCCCGGGAACAGAAGCCCCCCGTCGCCCGCCTGGACGGCCCCTCCGGGCCAAGTCAGGTCACTGTCCTGAGGGTGGGAGGGGGCGGGCTGCCTGCAGGGGTCCTGCCATGCCCTCCCCAGCAGAGCCCCAGCTACTGCCTCCCATCCACTGCCCCAGCCGCCCCGGCTGCTTTGTCCTCTGCCACGCGCAGGGTGGGCCGGCCTCGAGCCCTGGGCCATCAGCCCTGATTTCTTTTCCCGATGTGGGACCGGTGAGAACGGCGTCCTCTCCCACGGGCACAGGGGACCACACGCTTTCCCCGTCCGAGACCCCGGCCTCAAGGTCCTCTGCCTTCCTGGAAACGGGGCTGGGACCGTTATCCTGAGTCACAGAGGAGGAAACTGAGGCCCAGAGAGGGGATGCTGTGGTGAAGGTTTGAACGCATGGTAGGGCGGCTGGGTGTGTCCGCAGGGAGCTGCCGCCCCGCCCGCCACCCTTGCACCTCGGGGCCTGGGTCTCAGGCCTCAGAAACCCCGACTTCAGGTAGGATGGATGGATCCAGCGAAGACACCATCCCTGACACCACCCGAGGACGACGGCCAGGCAGAAGGGGCTCCCAGCTGTGCGCCCACCCCAGTGCCTGCTGTCCTGCTGGGGGACACACACCCCGTCTCTGCCCACCGTCAGCTGCTCCCTGGGGCCCGGCCTGTGTCTCATGCCCTCCAGGCTGCAGAAGTGCCCCTGTGTCCCCACAGCCTGGGCTGGGCCGGTCACGGGGCAGACATCAGACCTCGGGCCCGAGTCGCCAGCGCACAGGCCCAGACCTGCCACGAGGACAGAGTAGGAGACAGTGGAGCGTGGACGTGAAGCCAGGAATCCCAGAACAGTCAGGAGCGGGGGCAGGCGGGGCCCAGGGTGGGCTGGGGCCTGAGGCTGTGAGTCGGGGGCTGATGGGAGGCTGCTGGCGGCTGCACGTCCCGACTTGCACGGCGAACACCCGGCCGGGCAGCCCCTCCAGCCCCAGCAAGCCACCGCCCGCCCACACTCTTCCTGCCATGCGCAGCCCTCACCTGGCACCCCCTGTTCTGCAGCTTCCCCACCCCCGCCCTCCCCTCCTTCCATTTCCAGCAGGAGAGAAAGCAGAACGTCTTCCTGAGCGGCCACGGGCCAGGTAGCCTGTCTCCAGGGCGAGGGCAGGAAGGGCTGCTGGCTCCCGGGGGTCTTCCAGAGCCACCAGGTCCCCTCAGGAGGGGATGGGCTTGCCAGCTCCTCGGGGGCCGCCCTCCCCTCTGTCCTCACACCCCGCTTCCTGCCGCGCTGGCCACGCACGTCCACGCCTTCAGGTCTCTGCGCAGGGTTCCCACGCCCTGGCCGGCTGTCCTCCCCCAGCCCCGGCTCCGAGGCCCTGTGTAAATGCCACTTCCTCTGGGAAGATGTTGGGACTTGAGTTGGCAGCCAGTGGGAGTCATGCACGGCTCTTGAGAAGGGAAGAGCTATCAGAGGTGTGAGGTGTGAGGTCAGGAAAGGAAGGGCGGGCGCCGGAAGCCCCAGACGCTCTCCCCTGACCGACGCACTCTCTCGGGGCAGCTGCTGGCTGCGTCCTTGCTGGGTCCATGTTGGCCCTGTGGCGTCTCTGAGCCGGTGGCCCGTTTGTCTATCTTCAGGGACGCCCCTGGCTCCTCTCCTCTCAGGCCAGGCCCCTCTGTGTGTGAAGATGCAAAGCGGCCCCTCCCTGTGCCCTTTCGCTCCCCCCGCCGCACCCCTGCCCTTTCGCTCCCCCCGCCGCACCCCTGCAGCTGTGTTTTTTCCCACGGCCCAAAGAAGTGATTTCCGTGGTCCCGACACGGGGACCGTCAGGGAACTGGAAGTGGCCTTCATCATCTTAGGTCACTCCAGTCTGTCTACGGGCGCTGCCGCTTCCCGCTCTGCAGCTGCGTCTTTTCAGGAGCATCTGCCCTGGGGACAGACTCCCAGGCCCTGCTGCTTCCAGGGACTTCCGGCACCTTCCTCTGGCTCTAGCATCCCGTCCTCAGACTCCCCATGTGTGAGATCGGCGAGCTCTGCTCGTCCCCCACCCCAGATGCACGCGGTGCAGCCTGAGACTCCCGTGGAGCCTTGAAAGTCCAGAGCAGGCTCAAGCCTTACGCGACGGGTTCCAAGCTTCCCGGCCGTGGGCCTCGCAGACCGCGGGGTTGGAATCTCAGCACCTTTAGCCAAAACGGAGCTTAGGTGTGGGTCACTGAGGGTCAGAGAGGTTGAGCGGCCTGCCCAGAGCATGAGGCTGTGATGGGCAGCTGGGCTGTGAGAGGCAGGCCTGGGGGCAGAAGGGCCTGTCTCAGGGGAGGCTGGCTCGGTCCCCGAGTGAGGACCTGGCTGTCTCCAGCTGCACGAGAGACGCTGGGGCAGAGGCTGCCTCCGAGCCTGGGATCTCCCAGCTGGTCCCGTGATGCTGTGGGTGTCGACATGGACCCCGTACCTTTTGCGAGACGTCCTGCCCCTGTGGGTCTCTGCAAGCTCCACCCCGCAGGGCTCACTCAGTGGCCTGGGCTCGGGTCTCCTCCCTCAGGGGAGGCTCCTTCCAAGGAGACTGAGCCGGGTGGCCGTGGGCCCCGAGAGACCCCCAGCACAGAAGGCGGCCCACGAGCCAACAGTAGGGCCCACGCACCCTTCCCACGCCATTCACCTTCCCATCCCGTGTGCACTCCAGCTGGAACAAGGCCGTCCTTGTCTCTAGAACTGGTGACTCTGAGCGGAGACGGTGAATCTGAGACCGCGGGAGAGATTCGCTGCATTTGGGGCAGGGGGACCGCGAGTGAGCCAGGGCGCGTGTGCGGGGCTGCCTCTGTCGGCCCACAGGTCCAGCTCTCCACGGAGCGTGAGAGGAAAGAGGTGGCCGCTGTGGTGGGAGTGGGGTGAGGCCTGGAACCCGCCATTGCTTTTCTGAGACAGTGTTTGTGAGAAGCACCCTGGGCCCCCGTGTGAGTTTTTGTACTGGGAAGCAGCAGCTGGTTCCACTGGGACGCAGGCATTCCACGGAGACAGGCCTTTTAAGGGGAAAGAAGAATCTCTGAGGCCTCCCAACTCCAGGGGGTTCCCACCCCGCTGGCCCGGCTGTTCCCTGGGAGAGGGAGAAGAACACGGCTGGGGAGGGACACGGCTGGGGGGTAACACGGCTGGGGGGGGACATGGCTGGGGGGGATATGGCTGGGGGGAGCACGACTGGGGAGGGACATGGCTGGGGAGGGACACGGCGGGGGAGGGACACGGCTGGGGGGGAACACGGCTGGGGAGGGACATGGCTGGGGAGGGACGCGGCTGGGGAAGGGACAGGGCTGGGGGGACACGGCAGGGGAGGGACACAGCGGGGGAGGGACACGGCTGGGGAGGGACACGGCCGGGGAGGGACATGGCCGGGGAGGGACACGGCTGGGGGGGACACAGAGGGGGTAGGGACACGGCTGGGGTAGGGACACGGCTGGGGGAGGGACACGGCTGGCTCAGCTCATTCATTCACCGACTCCGTCAATTCATGCCCTTGGCGCCATCACATAACAGAGGTCAGGTTCTTAAAACTTCAGTCGGAACTATTTTTCTGAACTTTCCTTCCATCTTTCCCTCCCTCCCTCCCTCCTCCACCCTCCTCCCTCCCTCCCTCCCTTCCTTCCTTCCCTCTGTCTCTTTCTTCTTTCTTTTTTCTTTCTTTCCTTCCTTCCTCCCTGCCTTCCTTCATTCCCTCTGTGTCTCTCTCCCTTTCTCTCCTTCCTTCTTTTCTTTTTCTTCTTTTTTCCTTCCCTCTCTCCCTCCCCCTCCCTCCCTCCTTCTACTCTCCTCTCCTCTCCTCTTTTCTCTCTCCCCTGCTCCCTCTGTCTCTCTCTCTCTTCTTTTCTTCCTTTTTGGTTTTTTGGTAAAGTGTGTTCACAAGTCCCAGGCCCTCCTAGGAGATAGAAGGGGGAAGGGTGCACGGAGCAGGCTGCACCGCCCAAGGCCCCCCGCGGGGTTTCTCCGAGTCTGGACTTTGCTTTAGACCCTCCTCGACTTTCCCTGGCTGTCCGCTGCAGGTGTGGGATCTGGGTCCAGGCTTAGCTCCCGGCGCCGTTGTTTCGAAGTCTGACGGAGCTGCCTGATGGGGAGCCAGGATGCCCGGATAAGCAGTCGGCCACATTCACGGTGCCAAACTCAGATCAAAGGCCGACGGAACGGGGCAGCCCGGCCCAGTCTCGGGTCCCCACAACAAAGCCCGGGCCCACTGGTCACGGAGCACAAAAGGCCCGGGCGGTGCAGCCTTGCTTGTGTAGGGAAGGCCTCAGAGAAAGAGACAGGGCATTCTCGGGGCCGCTGTCCCACCACAGAACCGCTTGTCACACATGAAACAGCAGATTAAGAATTTCCTTTTCTATTTTTGCTGCAAAATTTGCACTGGAAAGGGCTTGGTTTGGAACCTCTGTCCCCTCTGAGCTGCTTGGCTATGGATGAAACGGGCGTCCAGCCTGCGGTCTGGCCCGGGGGGCATTTGCAGCCTGGCAGCCTCCTCCGTGTGACGGCGATAAGGGAGCAGAAACCTATTATCGCTGTTTTTATTGTGCTGGTTAACCATTAAAAACCGAGGTGGAGGTGGGGGCTGGGGGTGATGTGTTGACTTGAAGAATGGTTTCTGGTTGTCAGTGCTGCGGGAACCCTTGCCCCTAAGCCCCAACCTGGCGGCTGGGTGAGGAGGACGCGGGGGGCCGGTTTGGCCTCTCTGCCCCGGGGAGAAGAGACACTCAGATGTGTCTGTGGGCTGGTGGTGCCTCGGTGGTGTCCAGCACCTTCTGGGGCTGACCGGCTGTTAAAGGCATGTGAGAGCCGCACGTGGAGAAGCTTTTCCTGCAGAGGACGGGGCCATCTTGGGCAGGGAATACGGCTTGCTGGAGTCCTCGCAGTGGGGGAGGGAAGGGGGTCTCCGCCCAGCTCTGCCCCACTTTCCAAGGGTGGGGCACAGAGTCTGGGTGAGAGGCACTGGCTGCTGTCCCGATACCCAGGGGGCGAAGCGCTGGCATGAGTGTGGACAGGGCTGCTTGGACTTGGACTACAAGCTTGGTCATGGTTGCCCTTGGAGCGTTTCTTTCCTTTTCTCGTGGTGTGGGGTTGGGGGGGTGTGTTAGGGTCAGTGGTGCCATCACGGCTCACCGAAGTCTCAAACTCCTGGGCTCCAGCGATCCTCCTGCCTCAGCTTCCTGAGTAGCTGGGACGACGTGTGTACGCCACCACACCCGGCAAATTTTTAAAATTTTTTATAGAGACAGGGGCTCGCCATGTTGCCCAGGCTGGTCATGACGTCCTGGGTTCAAGCCATCCTCTCGCCTCGGCCTCCCAAAACTCTGGGATTACAGGTGTGAGCCACTGCACGCGGCCTCCATTGGGTCATTTCTGAGCCCACTGACACACAGGCGCGTGAGGATGACCGTCCTGGGTGCGGCTCACGCTTTCTCCAGAGCCTGGTGCTCCGGCCGCCCGAGCAGCACGCAGGGGAACGCAGGCAGCAGAATCGCTTTGCTGGGGTCCGGTCCAGGCCCGACGTCTGCTGTGTGTGGCCGGGAGGCCCAGCATCCCCTTCTGCACGGGGTGGATTGATCCTGCCTCAAGGGCTGTCAGTGGGGAGGCAGTGAAGGGCCGCCCGTGAGGGGGAAAGGCCTGGTCCATCGCAGGTGCCTGTAACCTGCGTCAGATCAGAGCTAATGCCGCGGCGGGAGGCTGTTGCTGAAGGCGCCCCCAGCTCCCAACGCAAGAAGTGGATTTGGCTCCGTTGCTGCTTTTCCCCCTTGCCTGGTTGGTGGGGCTGTTTCTTCACCGTCTCAAAGGCGTCTGGGCCCCTGAGGCTTGACCTGGGTCTTCCAGGGAGGAGGAGAGAGGGGTCCCCCCACCAGGGAGGAGGAGAGAGGGGTCCCCCCACCAGGGAGGAGGAGAGAGGGGGTCCCCCCACCAGGGAGGAGGAGAGAGGGGTCCCCCCACCAGGGAGGAGGAGAGAGGGGTCCCCCCACCAGGGAGGAGGAGAGAGGGGTCCCCCCACCAGGGAGGAGGAGAGAGGGGGTCCCCCCACCAGGGAGGAGGAGAGGGGGGTCCCCCCACCAGGGAGGAGGAGAGAGGGGTCACCCCACCAGGGAGGAGGAGAGAGGGGGTCCCCCCACCAGGGAGGAGGAGAGAGGGGTCCCCCCACCAGGGAGGAGGAGAGAGGGGTCCCCCACCAGGGAGGAGGAGAGAGGGGTCACCACCCACCAGGGAGGAGGAGAGAGGGGTCCCCCCACCAGGGAGGAGGAGAGAGGGGTCCCCCCACCAGGGGGGAGGAGAGTGAGGGTCGCCCACCACCGCCCCACCTCTGCATCCTCCTGGTAACAGGGCTCAGAAGGGAGGCTCTTGGGAACACGTGAGGGACGACCTCCCCGGGAGACCAGAGTCGTGGTGTACAGCTCTGTGAACTGACTTCCCTCGGTGACCCTGTGAGGTCCCTGCGCCCATTTCACAGGGGAGGAAACAGGCTCAGCTGGCGGAGCCACCCAGAGAATAAGGGACTCGTGGTTTCGGCTGAGCTGCTGGCCTTGGCGTTTTGTCCTCCAGACACCTGGCAGGGAGGGTGTGGGCGACTCAGGACAGAGGACGGGGAGAGCTCAGCGCCCTTGACCTTTGCTCCCACAGGACTGTCACTCTCCAACCCCTGACAGGCCCTGTGCAGCCACCGGCCCCAGGCAACACCACCAGCCGTCCTGACATCTCCTTTTGTCTTGGGCACCTACTGTGTGCTGGGCCCCTCGGGTGTGTTGGAGGCCTACTGTACGCTGAACCGTTTGGGTGTGTTGGGTGCCTACTGTGCGCTGGGCCCTTTGGGTGTGTGGAGTGCCTACTGTGTGCTGGACCCCTCAGGTGTGTTGGGCACCTACTGTGCACTGCGTCCTTTGGGGGTGTTGGACGCCTACTGTGCGCTGGGCCCTTTGTGTGTGTTGAGCACCTACTGTGTACAGGGCCCCTTGGGTGTGTTGGACGCCTACTGTGCATTGGGCCCTTTGGGTGTGTTGAGAGCCTACTGTGTGCTGGGCCCCTCTGGTGTGTTCAGTACCTACTGTGTGCATTGGGTCCTTTGGGTGTGTTGAGCGCCTACTGTGCGCTGAGCGCCTCAGGTGTGTTGGGCACCTACTGTGTGCTGGGCCCCTCGGGTGTGTTGGACGCCTACTGTGCATTGGGCCCTTTGGGTGTGTTGAGAGCCTACTGTGTGCTGGGCCCCTCGGGTGTGTTCAGCACCTACTGTGTGCTGGGCCCTTTGGGTGTGTTGGGCGCCTACTGTGTGCTGGGCCCCTCGGGTGTGTTGAGAGCCTACTGTGTGCTGGGCCCTTTGGGTGTGTTGAGCCCCTGCTGTGCACTGGGCCCTTTGGGTGTGTTGAGTGCCTACTGTGTGCTGGGCCCTTTGGGTGTGTTGAGAGCCTACTGTGTGCTGGGCCCTTTGGGTGTGTTGAGCCCCTGCTGTGCGCTGGGCCCTTTGGGTGTGTTGAGCCCCTGCTGTGCACTGGGCCCTTTGGGTGTGTTGAGTGCCTACTGTGTGCTGGGCCCCTCAGGTGTGTTGAGAGCCTACTGTGTGCTGGGCCCTTTGGGTGTGTTGAGTGCCTACTGTGCGCTGGGCCCTTTGGGTGTGTTGAGCCCCTGCTGTGCGCTGGGCCCTTTGGGTGTGTTGAGCCCCTGCTGTGCGCTGGGCCCTTTGGGTGTGTTGAGTGCCTACTGTGTGCTGGGCCCCTCAGGTGTGTTGAGAGCCTACTGTGCGCTGGGCCCTTTGGGTGTGTTGAGCCCCTGCTGTGCGCTGGGCCCTTTAGGTGTGTTGAGCCCCTGCTGTGCGCTGGGCCCTTTGGGTGTGTTGAGCCCCTGCTGTGCGCTGGGCCCTTTAGGTGTGTTGAGTGCCTACTGTGTGCTGGGCCCCTCAGGTGTGTTGAGAGCCTACTGTGTGCTGGGCCCTTTGGGTGTGTTGAGTGCCTACTGTGCGCTGGGCCCTTTGGGTGTGTTGAGAGCCTACTGTGGGCTGGGCCCTTTGGGTGTGTTGAGCCCCTGCTGTGCACTGGGCCCTTTGGGTGTGTTGAGTGCCTACTGTGTGCTGAGCCCTTCGGGTGTTGGGAGAAGTCTAAGGGTCAGTCCTTGCCCTCCAGGAAATGGATGTTTAGTTGGGGAAACAAAATCCACAGGCGGGAAATGGAAGCGTGGCCCTGACCTCCTGCGGCCACAGCCCCCGTGTTCGCCCGGGTCCATCTAATAGGCCGCCTTGGGTTTTGTGAGATAACGGTCTGCACCTGACAGCTGTGACTGGTAGGAGGCAACCCAGCCGGCCGGGTCAGTCTGTCTGTAGCAAAAAGCCAAGGAATGAGGTAATACACCTGGATGCACGCATTGCGGTTAGAAGTCAAATCCCCCAGGGCCTTCTAGAAGAACTGAGAGTGTCTCTGGGCCCTTTCCTGCTTCCTGGGCCCAGTAACCTAGAAGATCACCGGCCATCTTTGCCCGCAGCAGCCTCTCCCGATGCCCTCGGGGCAGCCCCCTTTGCCCTGCAGGACGGAGGCTGTGACGTGGCTTCCCGTAGGATGCGGCACGGTATTCGTGAGTCAGGGCCAGCGTACTGAGCCACGGAGCACCCTCGGCTGCCAGCTCCGCCTTAGGGCTCACCTGGCCCTCGACAGAGTCTGCGAAGCGTCTGCCCTGGGGCTCCAGCGCCCACAGGCACAGCCTGGCAGCTAGTGGCGGGAGTGGGGAGACCAGGCCTGGGCTGAGTCTGCCGCTGAGGCCTCCTCCCTCTGCTTGTTACCTGGGCCCGGCTTGGCTGCCTTGCTTCTAAAAACATTGTATTTGAAACAAAGAGTCTATTTATTACATTTTATTAACGGGGTGTGGGCCTGTGCCAGAGCATCGGGTGGGCTCGGAGTCAGGTGGGCCTGGGCTGGGTCCAGTCCTTGCTTTACAACCTGCGGGACCTGGGGCCGCCCTGGCCTCTCTGAGTCCCGGTTCCTTATCTGTTTAATGGGAGCGGAATTCCCACCCGGTTGGGTTGTTGTGGGGCACAGGCGAGATAATGTGCCATAAAATGCCCGTCGGGGACTTGGCACGCAGCTGTGGAGTAACCTGAGTGGCCTTGGTGGCACCACCGGGGTAGGCGGCCCGTCTGTAGCGCCAGGCAGTCCGCGTCGTTCGCCTCTGCAGCCAGCCTGGGGCCCGGGGCCTCCGCACAGTGGACGCTCGCCAAGCGTCTGGCCACAGCAGACTGGAGCCTCGGTCAGTCCCTGGCTAAGGGCTCGAGCGCCATGATCCATTCCCTGGGGCCTGACACGCAGGGTGCACGGTGGGACCCAGGAATGTGGCCCATCTTGCCAGCCCCGAGGGACTGATCTTCCGCCTCCGAGAGGCCACCTGCAGCCCGGAGAGGCTGCCCTGGGGGGCTGGGCTGTCAGCACCGGGAGGGGCTCCCTGTCCCGCAAGACCAGGCATGTGCCGGGACCCACATCCGGAATTCGGCTGGGGCGGCTTCCTAGCCGCCGAGGCCCATGTCTGCTCTTGTCCAGGAATGCCCCGCGCCCCTCCCGAAGCCGTCTGCTACCCAGGCGTCTGTTCCCCCTTCCGTGACAACGGGTTAAGGAGCCACCGCACCACACAACGTGTCCCTTCACGGCCTCTGGGAGGACGCAGTCGCGGCCAGACCCAGTGCCTGCAGGGGGAGAGGCTGTCACCACAGGAATCCGAGAAGAGGGAAGGGATCTCGGCTTGGGGCTCCCTGGGGGCTCCCTGGGGCGGGGGTGACTCCAGGCTCACGGTGCACAGGGCCTGTGGATGCTGAAACAGCACCCAGGAGAATAAAGCCACATCGTGTCCCCGAGCAGCCAATGAGATTCAGGAGCAGCTGGCCGGGACCACAGCAGGCGTGGGAGGGTGTGTTCCAGCCACAGATGTGGGGCACTCCGTGGGACATTAGGAGACGCTGCTGGTCACCAGACACCGTGGTCCAGGCGGGGCTCTGTGCTTCGGCCCCAGGAAGGCTTGTCCACCCCCGATGGCTGCTGGGGTTGCAGCGCATTCTCCTCTCTCCACCCTCCTGGTGGAGTCCAGGATGCCCACTGCCGGGGAGACACCAGGCCTCTGTGGCCGGTGGGCGGACCAGATCAGGATCAGGTGGACCCTGGAGAAGTGGGGTCACTCGGGACAACTGTTCTGAGCACCCACAGAAGAGGCTGTTTCGGGCTATGATTTGATAAGCCCTAGTGGGCCCGGCAGCCCCCGCTGTTGCTGCTGACTGTGGGAGTCTTTTTATTTTTTTGAGATGGGGTCTCGCTCTGTCACCCAGGTTGGAGTGCAGTGGCGCGATCTCGGCTCACTGCGACCTCCACCTCCCGGGTTCAAGTGATTCTCCTGCCTCAGCCTCCCGAGTAGCTGGGATTGCAGGTGTCCACCACAGCGCCCAGCTAATTTTTTGTATTTTTAGTAGAGACGGGATTTCACCGTGTTGCCCAGGCTGGTCTCGATCTCCTGACCTCGTGATCCGCCTGCCTTGGCCTCCCAGAGTGCTGGGATTTACAGGCATGAGCCGCTGCGCCCGGCCGACCGTGGGTATCTTTGAGCCACACTCCGAGAACCTGTGCTCTGAGCTGGGGTCCGTGGGGGACGCTGGGTCGGGTGAACGCCGTGATCTGTTCCATGTGGCAGCGGGAAGAAGAGCACACCAGGGGCATCCGGCCCTGGCTCAGACCTGGGCAACTCCCTCCATGCCTTGGGCAGGCCCGTCCCTCTCTGGGCCTCAGTTTCCCCACCTGTTCAAGGAGCTGATGTCCACAGACCCTTTCTTCATGAGGGCCTGTCTAGTAGCCGCCCCAACCAAGAGTTTCTCACGTCTGACAAGCCATCTAGTCCATTCCCTCTCTACGGAGCCCAGAGAAGTATGGTTGACTTCAAACTCACCAGATCCTCTTAGCTCAGCTGGCTGACCAGGCTGGGCTCCAGGCAGACCATGCCTTCCAGAAGGGGCTGGGACTGGGGTTTCCCTTGGTGAGCAGGCTGGGGTCTTTAGCCTCAGGCCCTTTCTCCCACACCTGGGTGACAGGAGGTGGCCTTAGAGCTGTAAAGGTTTTCTCCACTATCATCGATGAGCCTCGGTCAGCCCCTGTCTAAGGGGCATCCATCCGTCGAAGGATGATGGCTCACACCACCAGCCTGCAGTGGGCATAGCGGCCTGAGGCCTGTCAGGGCCCCCTCCCTCCTCCCCAGGCTGCAGGCTGGATGGGGGGTCCTGTTTGCAGACACTGCTGCCCCGCTTGTGTGGGTGCTGCCCCCCCTGCCCCCCGCAGAAGCGCCCTCCCGCCTCCTCCTTTTGGAGCAGCCTCTGCACCTTCCAGTCCAGCCCCCAAGGCCCCAGGCAGGTGTGTGGGTGACACAATCATTCATGCAACTTTACAAGACTAACTTTCAGGTCTCTTCTCTGGAGAAGGGGATGTTCTCAAAACATGACCCCCAGACCAGCAGTGTGTGTGTCACCTGGGAACCCCTGCAAATGCAAATTCCGGGCCTTGGCAAGCCCTGCCCTTGATTCTGAAGGTGCTCAGGTTGGAGGACCTGGCTGGGTGAGGTCCAGGAATTGTTTTAAATGTCAGGGTGATTTGTGTGTCTTCTTTTGAGAAATGTCTATTTGGATCCTTTGCCTGCTTTTCAATCAAGTTACTGGTGTGTTTTTTTGTTTTTTTGTTTGTTTGTTTGTTTGTTTTTTGTGTGTTTTTTTTTTTTTTTTTTTTTGCTGTTGAATTGCTTGAGTTCTTTGTAGATTCTGGATATTTGTCCCTTGTCAGATGAATAGTTTTCAAATATTTTCTCCCCTTATGCGGCTGCCTCTTCCCTCTGGCGACCGTTTCCTTGGCCTTTTGCAGAAGCGTCTCAGTTTGATGTAGTCCCATTTGTCTATTTTTGGTTTTGTTGCCTGTGATTTTGAAGTCTTGGCCATAAAATCTCTCCCCAGAACAATGTCCTGAAGTGTTTTCCTAATGTTTTTCTTCTCGTAGTTTGATCGCTTTGGGTTTTACATTTCAGTCTGTAACCTATTTTGAGTAGGTTTTTGTATATGCTGAGAGACAGTATGTGAAAAAATACTCAACTTCACTAATCACCGGAGAAATGCAAATCAAAACCACAATGAGATAGTATCTTGTCCCCGTCAGAATGGCTATTACCAAAAAGACACACAAAAAACCAAAACACAAAACAAAACGAAAAACCATGCTGGTGAGGATGTGGAGACAGGGAAGCTCTCACACACTGATGGGGGCCTGTAAACTAGGAACAGCCACGGTGAAAAACAGTATGGAGCTTCCTCCAAAAGCTAAACACAGGACCACCACGTGATCCCGCAGTCCCGGGACCGGGTATTTGTCCGAGAGAAAGGAAATCGGCACACGAATGAGTTATCTGCACCCCCTGTTCACTGCAACATGAGTCCCAGCAACCAGGATGTGGAGTAAACGCACGTCTGTCAGCAGAGGAAGGGGTTAGGGGAATGTGATCTGTGCACACAGTACAGTTACGATTCCGCCGTAAGAAAGAGTGAAATCCTGTCACTCTAGGCAACACAGAGGAGCTCTGAGGACTTTTCACCACATGAAATAAATCAGCACAGGAAGAGAAATACCGCCGGTCCTCACTCACGTGTGGAAGCTAAAAGCGTTGAGCTCGTGGAAGGAGAGAGGAGCGCGGTGGTTATGAGAGGCTGGCAGGGGGGAGTGCGGGGGAGACGTTGGTTAATGGAGGCACAATCACAGGGAGACAGGAGGAATGAATGTGAGGGTTCGACGGGACTGTAGGGTGACTCCGGTTGACGATAATGTATTGTGTATTTTTGAAGGTCGAAGGGAGGACTTTGAATGTTCACAACACGAAGACAGGACAATGTCAGAGGGGCTGGATTCGCCCATCTCCCTGATTTGATCATTACGTTTTGCATACACGAGTCCAAACCTCGCTCTGTATCCCCCACACGCGTGCAGTTAGTACGTGTCAACCCCAAAACACACATGTTGGCGTGGCCCCTGGCCGCTGAGGGCCTGCATGAGGAAGGCACTGCCTTCCTCTTTATCTCAGTGAATCCCTAAACAACCAGCGGCATCCGGGAATTCGTGCCCATTTTTCAGACGAGAGAACTGAGGCTCACAGAGACTGAGACTCACAAGCCCCGGCTCCAACAAGCGGCAGAGCTGGCCTCGAAGCCGTCGAGCTGCGAAAGAGTCAGGATTACACTGAAATGAACGGGAGCCCCACTTCGGCACCTGTGGATTTTTTTTCTGACTTCAGTACATTCCAATAAACATTTATCTAAGTGGAAACTGAAACCTTTTGTGTATCAAGGGAAAAGGCAAGTTAAACGGGTACCACATCTGCAACAACTATGGCAAGGAATTAGCATTTTAATGACATGAAGACATGTGCAAATTGATGATAACGAAACAACACCACAGGCCGGAGTGCAGTGGCTCACGCCTGTAATCCTAGCACTTTGGGAGGCCGAGGCGGGTGGATCATGAGGTCAGGAGTTTGAGACCAGCCTGGCCAACATGGTGGAAACCCATCTTTACAAAAAAAAAAAAAAAAAAATTAGCCGGGCGCGGTGGCGGCGCCTGTAGTCCCAGCTACTCAGGAGGCTGAGGCAGGAGAATGGTGTGAACCTGGGAGGCGGAACTTGCAGTGAGCCGAGATCGCACCACGGCACTCCAGCCTGGGGGACAGAGCAAGACTCTGTCTCAAAAAACAAAACAAAACAAAACAAAAAACCCCCAAACAACCACAAAAAGCAACAACACTGAGATCCCAGTAAGTAAAGAGGCAAAGGACAAGAGACCCTTTGCAGAAACAGAAAGCGCAGGCAGCAGGTGATGAGGCCAGTGACCCACCAGATGTGCAGTTCAGGAGGTGTCTCCTTGAGGATCCGTATGGTTCTCTAAGGACTGCTGGGGTCCGAGGGGCTGAGTCAGCAGGAGGAGGCCCAGACGCTTCTCTTCTTGGCCCGGGATGAGTGGCTTGCCTGGAAGCCTCGGTGGCCTCATCTGTGAAATGGGTGTATGATCCTTTCGGAACCCTGAAGAGGCGGAGGGAGGTCATACGTGTCCAGCTTTGAGTCTGGTGACTGACTTGGAACAGCTCACCAGAAAGACCCCGCGTGAAGGATGCACGTGACCTGATTTTGGCGGTGTTACACGCCTGTGCAAATCAGAAAATTGCCTGTGACATGTTGAGGCCTAAGAGGATCTGAAGCCATCGTGGGCGGTGGCCTCCCACCCCACACACAGGCTTGTCAAGGAACAGAAGCCAGAGAGAACAGCCAGCATCCAGCAGTGGTGACAGTGGGGAGGGGGCATCTTTGCAATGTAGTTGGATCATGTCTGTTCTTTTCATTGCCATATAACACAGTGTATGATGTGACGTGAGCCAATATTAAGTGCACAGATCAATGAATTGTATTTATTTATTTGGAGGAGTCTTGCTCTGTTGCCCAGGCCGGACTGCCGTGACACCATCTCAGCTCACTGCAACACCTGCCTCCCAGGTTCAAGCAGTTCTCTGCCTCAGCCTCCTGAGTAGCTGGGATTACAAGCATCCACCACCACGCCCAGCTAATTTTTGTACTTTTGGTAGAGATGGGGTTTCACCATCTTGGTCAGGCTGGTCTTGAACTCCTGACCTCGTGATCCACCTGCCTCGGCCTCCCAAAGTGTTGGGATTACAGGCGTGAGCCACCACGCCCGGCCCAGATCAAATAATTTTTTAACAAGACAGAACCTTCCCAGGATGCCACAGGCTGCCTCCTGCAGCTTCTGTCCGTGCAGCCTCTGTCTAGCTGTGGGCCTGACTCTCTGGGACCCCCAGGTCCCAGGCTTGCCGGCTGCTGCCTCCATCGGTGAGTTTCACCTGCTCTTAAGCCCATAGCTGAAATCTCACATGTGCACTCTTTTGCTTCCAGCTTCTTTCCTTCCTTGTTATGCCTGCGAGGCCCGTCCGGGGCATGTTCTGTGCCCTGATCCACTCCCCTGCAGACGCATTTGCGTGGTCTCCACCTCCTTGCGGTCACCAGTATAGCAGGTGTAGGTGCTTGTGCGTGTCCTGGGCAGATGCATGAACTCAGTCTCTGGTGTGTCCCAGGATCCTGCCGGCAGTCGCACGTGGCTTTGGGGCCCGAGTGGATGTTACGGAACAGTTATTCCAAGTGCACGTGTCAGCTGCTCCCACGCCAGCAACGTGTGAGTCTTCCCACCAAGGAAAGGGGGCAGCTGGGCTGGGTGCAGCAGCTCGTGCCGGTGATCTCAGCACTTTGGGAGGCCGAGGCAGGAGGATCATTTGAGGCCATGAGATTGAGCCCAGCCTGAGCAACATAGTGAGACTCTGTATCTACAAAATGCAAAATGTAGCCGGGTGCGGTGGCATGCATCTGTAATCCCAGCTACTCAGGACGCCAAGTGGGGGGATCTCTTGAGCCCAGAGTTTCAGACCAGCGTGGGCAATGTAGTGAGACCTCATCTCTCCAAAAAAGTTTAAAAATTACCTGGATGTGGTGGTGCCTGCCTGTGGTCCCAGCTACTCGGGAGGCTGAGGTGGGACGATCACCTGAGCCTGGGAGGTCAGAGCTGCAGTGAACTGTGATCGCACCACGGCACTCCAGCCTGGGTGACAGAGCAAGACTCTGTCTCAAAACAAACAAATTCCCGGCTCAAATGCTCTCACTGGTGATTTTTATCAATATATTCAAGAAACAAATAACATTACCTTTAACCCGTGAAGAGAACAGCAATGAAGCAAGTATTCTCCATCCCATCTCAGGGGGGCGAGAGGCCCTTGACACCGAAGGGAGGTAACAACCTGTAAAAGACGGCAACAGGGCCCAACGGCTAAGCACGTGGATGGGATCGCACCTCGTGGCTGCTGCGTCTGTCCCAGGGCTAAAAGGGGTTGAACGTCACAACGGCAACAAATAGAATCCTCCGCGCCAACAGGTTTAAGGGAAAATCTCACCATCAATTCAATAAATGAGAAAAGTATGTTTGATAAAAGTCGACGTCCATTCAGGAAAAAGATAGTTCAAGTAGGAACAGCAACACCCGCTAACCTGATAAACGGTCTGTACAAACACCCACAGCAGAAGCACCCTCGGAAGCTTTTGCTTTGATACCGGGACCAAGCAGGGATGCGTTCCGGCACCATTTCGCCGGCGACTTTCTGCAGGTCCGGGCCGAGGCAGGAACAGGAAATGAAAGCTAACGAGATTGGAAAGGAAGAACTACAACGCCTGACAGTCACAGAGCACCAGGGTAAATAGTTAAATCAGTAAGAGAGCTGGGACGTTTGCTGGAGACAAAATCAATAGACAAAAAAAATCAGCTGTTTTGCTTCATATGCCAGAGACAAAGTGAAATTTAGAAAAGATGTCATTTACAAAAGCCTGAACCTATTAAATACTAGGAAGAACAAACAATGTATAACATTTTTATGGAGGAAGCTGATGCAAAGAAAACATGGCCGAGAGACATTTGAGAAGACTCAAATGAATGGTTCCGTAAATAACTGTATTCATGAACCGAGAAGTCCCAAGTTATCAAGATGTCAACTCTCCCCAGAGGAATTCACGCGTGTCACATCTTCCATGGCCAGACTCCTGCAACTGCTTGTGGTGGTTCATGGAAAACTGATCGTAAAATTTATGATGAAAGTCAAAGAACTGGGAATAGCGAAATCACTCTTGAAGGACAAAGATCGGGGTAGGAACTGGGGTTGCCTGGTATTGAGGCTTATTAAAAAGTCATAACATTAGTGACAAGGTGATGCTGAGGTGGGGACAGAACAGTAGCCCACACAGCATGGAGTCGGGACAGGGAGGCAGAGGCGTGGGTGGGAGGGAGTTGGGGGACAGGGAGGTGTGGGTGGGTGGGAGTTGGGGGACAGGGAGGTGTGGGAGGGAGGGAGTTGGGGGACAGGGAGGTGTGGGAGGGAGTTGGGGGACAGGGAGGTGTGGGTGGGAGTTGGGGGGACAGGGAGGTGTGGGAGGGAGTTGGGGGACAGGGAGGTGTGGGAGGGAGTTGGGGGACAGGGAGGTGTGGGTGGGAGGGTGGTTTTGGGACAACCGGACGCCCATACACAGAAAGCAGAGAGCGCTGTTCCTTCCCACATCACTAAAGGGAGACCTGCGTGGATTAAATTCCTAACTGTAAATAAGCCCGTCAGGGTTTTAGAAGAGGATTTAAAAGGCTATTTTCATGACTTTGAGTTAGGGATGGATTTCTTAAACAATCTACAAACTAATCGTCATAAAGGCAAAGATTGGTAAATTGCAAAACACTAAAATCAAGACGTTCTGTTGCATCAAAATCTACCATAAAAGGAGTGAAAAAGCAAGTCCCCAAAGGAGAACATTTGCCATCTATTTGACCAGAAAAGGGAGGCCCAGAATATTTAAAAACGTTAACAGGCGTGGACATAGCAAAGCCTCGGACGGTGGAAGTCGGGCGCCGAGTCACCCAACAGCAACCCAAGCGAGACCAGCGCTCAGTTCCTTATCAATCAGGAAAATGCAGGTCGAGATCGCAGCGAAGGAGCCTCAGGCACCAGCAGATTCGCAAAAGCTTGAAAAGCCTGGCCCTACCCAGGGCTGGCGAGGACGGAGCAAGGGGACCCACGGCCGGGCAGTGACGTGTGGCACCGACACCCAGAGCTGCTGGGCTGCCCGCGTGCGGCCGGCACGACCCTCCTGCCATCTCTAATGACGTGCACGGCAGACTCAAGGAGTCTGTGGGATGTTCACGGCGGCATTGCTCGGAAAGCAAGACGCTGGAAACCGCCGGAAGCCCAGTGGCAGCGAGAGATGGCTCGGCCCTTTCACACCTGGGAGCACCCCCGGGAGACGGTGCCACCGCCGGGAGACGCACGGGCACTGGCGGGAAGGAGGCTCGTGCTGCGCACTGGGGAACGGGGCACAGGCCATCGTTGGGGGTTCGGTTTTGTGTTTTAGGAGTTAAGACACAAAGCTAAATAATCTATCGCAAAACTGCATGGGAAAAGGCAAGGCAGCGGCCGTCACGCACCAGGGCAGTGGCTTCTGAGAGAGGAGGGTCGGGTGTGAGAGGGGAGGGCTCGCTCTGTGTCCTCCTGGGGTGCTTACGGGGCCCCCGCACAGCCATTGTGCAGAGCCGTCACCGACGTCTGTGTTCACTCTGCTGGGAGCACGATCGCTCTTAGAAACAGAACTTTCAACAGAAAGGAATCGGTTCTACTTGGAGCTGGATCGGGCTGCTTGTGGCACCCACCCGCCCCGGGGCTCTGCCCCACCCTGGCTGGGCCGGTACACCTGCTTCCGCCCAGCTGTGGCCCCAGCGAGCGTCCCGGGGATGCCCCTGCTGCAGCTCAAACACCCCACATCTCTCCCTTCCTCCCATGTGGTTTTTCCATTGACTTTGGCGGCTGCCACAGACAAGCCGGCCCTCAAATCCCTTTTGCCAGTGGTCAGGGTCGGAGTAAACACACAGCCCTGAGCCACTTCTGGGTGCCCAGCTGGGCTCTGCAGTGAAGCCACTCTCCCAGGAAACAGCCTCAGCCGCACCCACTGGGCGCCGTCCCCAGACCTCCTGGGAGGAGGGTCCCCACCTGCAGGCAGCCACGGCCTGGGCTCAGGAGGTGCCAGGAAAACAGGCCAGGCCATCCTGGCTTTTGGCCAAGCCCCAGGATGGCCTGGCTGTTCCGGGGTCCTGGGCTCCACCCTCCACCTTGTACCTGTGCAGACACCCTCTGGTCCGGCCAGGACCAGGACAGTGTGTGCATGGCCAGATGGTGGGGGCCTGGGGCCCAGGGCAGCCGGGTCTGCTGTGTGTAGACACAAACCGCATCTCATCCTAAGAGCAAAGAAGTGTTTGTTTAGCTTTCGGAGAAAAAATAGCTCGGAGACGTCTGTGAGAAAACAGCCTTTGGGAGGAACCTGGGTCGGGGGCAGAGGCTGGGCTGGGAGGAGGGACTCTGGCCGCCGCACCTCTGCCTGCCTGCTGGGTGGCCCCGGGCGGATTCCACAGCCTTTCTGGGCCCTTGTCTGTACAGGTCGAGGGTCATGCTCCATCCCTCAGCCCCTTCTAGGGCTGCCAGCCTCTGATATGTGCAGGAGAAACGGGATCTTCTCCGCCTCTCTCCTCCCTTCAGGCTGGCAACACAATGGGACAAACGGCCAAGGATGCGGGATTGCCAAAGCAGGAACCCACATCCCCAGGCAGAGACACCCACAGACTCCCTAGAATGTGGCTTCAGGACAATGCCCAGGGACCTCCCTGCAAAAGACTTTTCCAGACACCCGGTTTTTAATGGAGGGGTGGCCAAGGAAGCCCCTCGAAGAGCTCCTTTGGAGCAGAAACCTGCAGGGGTCTGGGCTGGGGGCCTGACCTACTTCTCCAGGCACAGCTTGGGGTGGGTGGGCCTGTGGGGGCAGGTGTGGAGGGGGCTCCTGAAGGGCAGGGGACAGAGAAGGGAGTCCCTCTTCTCGTGGGGCCTGTGTGACACTGGGGTCCACCTCGAACCTTAAGGCCTCCCATTTTACCACAGTGACCCCTGAAAAGGCTCCATAATGCAAACTCCAGAACTGTTGAAAAGTGCGTTATCTGCTGCCGCGTAACAGATCACCCCAAAACTTAAGGGCTTCAAAGGATAATAGTCATTTATCATCTCTCATGGCTTCTGTGGGTCGTGAACTTGAGAGTGGCTCAGCAGGGCTTTTCTGCCTTAGGTCTCATGAGTCTGCTGTCTGCAGAAAGTCTGCCGGGCGAGCCCCTTCCAAGGTGGCTCCTGCGTGTGGCTGGAAGGGAGGCTCCTCCCCATGGGGGGGCACTCTCCTCAGGGCTGCTTGAGCTTCCTTACAACATGGCCACTGGCCTCCACGAATGCGCAATCCAAGAGACTAAGCTGCAGGGACTTTGTTTTTGAGACAGGGTCTAGGTCTCTTGCCCTAGGCTGGAGTGGTGGTGTGATCACAGCTCACTGCAGGCTCAAACCCTGGGTTCAAACCGTCCTCCCACCACAGCCTCCTGAGTGGCTGGGACTACAGGCGTCCAGCACCACATCCAGCTAAATTTTAAAATTTGTTGTAGAGATGGGGTCTCACTATGTTGCCCAAGATGGTCTTGAACACCTGGGCTCCAGTGATCCTCCTGCCTCAGCCTCCCAAAGTGCTGGAATTGCAGGCTTGAGCCACCGCGCCTGGCCTTACAACGGCTGTCATGAGCTGCCATGGGGGGCGGCTACCTAAGTGTGTGAACACCAGGAGGTCTTGATTGTCAAGGCCCACTGCGGAGTCTGACTATCAGAAAAATTGACAGAGATTCTTACAGAGCAGGAGAACAGGAGTTACCAGGTACATCATGCCAAAACTATCTTTGTGAAGCTGATGGATTGATGGCCTTTTTGTTGTTGTTTCAGTAACCGTTCCAGGGTCTGACAGGAAGGCCTTTGTTCTCAAGGCCTGCCTCATTCCCAGAAGAGGGTGAGCAGGCCTGAAGAGAAGCTAAGCGTTGCTCTCCTCTTGGAAGGGGCAGGAGTGGAGACCGCGGTGCCTCTGTGGAGTTGGGGCTGTAGTTGCTTGCCAATGTGGGAATGTGGGGAGGGCTGCTCCACGGCCCTGTCTCCAAGCAGGGTGCCAGGGTGGGTGGCAGGGAAGGGGCTGGAGATGGTGCAGACACCAAGGCCTGGGCAGCGAGCACAGCCAGCTCACTTGGCTGTGTGACTGGGCTGCGGAGGGGACCTCTCACAGCTCCCAGGGCTCCTGGGGTCAGGGTATTGGGGCCGCCTCCTGCAGAGCCCCAGGGCCCCACCAGCGGGGCAGGAGGGGGCTGAGAAGAGCTCCTAACTGGAGCTTATCATCCCGGGGGGAGAGCCAGTGGTGGGAAGCAGATCTGGTTTGATTTGGGAAAAGTCCCTTCCCTGCAGTGCCAGGGAGCAGTTTGTGCACATTGGACACCATTTGCTTTCCACAGTTGCAGGTCCTGGGGCAGCCGCCACACACTCCCCCTTCTCCTTTCCTCTCTCCCTCAAAAAGCACAGCCAAACACTCCCTCCCTCTCAGACTGCCAGGCTCTGTGCACCTCTCCTCCCGGATCCCCTCACAGGTCCTCAGCCCCGTGACTCTCAGAAGGCGAGCGCAGGGCCGGCTGCATCCCCACCTGCTTCCCAGGGCTGCCATTGCTGTAGAAACAACCTCCAGGACTCCTCGTCCAAAGGCTTTCTCTGGCCTTCGGCGCTGCTTGGCCCAGGCTGGGGACGGGCTCTGAGTGCCCAGTAGCTGGCACGGGGAGCAGCTTCCATTCAAGGGCGGCAGAGGTCCTGTGCTGGGGCTTGAGCTGAGGTCTTTCTGGTCTGAGGGTTCCCCTGTTCCCGCAGCAGCAGTCTGCTCCAGGTGCTCTCTGTCAGCCCCCTTCCCCTCCCTGCTGCAGGGCTTCCTGGGATCAGAGCATCCACCCTGCTCACCCAGGCCCCTGGGCACGGTTGAGGCAGGCGAGGCTCTGGGGCCTGAACAGGGAGGCCTCCCTGGGGAGAGAGGAGGGACCAATCTGTGCTGTGTCGCTCGGCTGCCTGAGCCAGACTCAGCCCAGCCCTGCCTGACATCCTGGCAGAGCGGTCCAGGGTGGGCTGGGAGCCTGGCACAGAGTGCGCCATGGGAGCCTCATTCCTCCTCTCTGCTGACCCAAAGCCCTTGGAAGCCTTTTCTCAAGGCCTCCTGTGATCCAAGCAGAATGGGAGGCATCTGCAGTAGGAACAAGGACATTTAGGGTAAAACCAGGACACCAGAGTCTCAGCCTATGCCCCAGACTCTGGGCGACAATTAATTTGCAAGTGTTTTGAGATAGACACCTGGATTTAGATCCCAGATCTACCATTAGGTGGCAGTGGGACCATGGACACATCGACTAACATTCCTGAGCCTCTGTTTCCTCATCTGTAAAAGAGGATAGTAAAAATTGCCCACATACCAAGGCTACAGTAAGATTTAAACGAGAAGCTCCTTAGAAATTTAAAACATGGAAGTAACCAGTAGTCCCAGATCTATGTGAGCCAACACTGACTCAGAGGATAGTAACTCCCCTGCAACCTGCCTACACTTGCAGCTGATACAGATAAGCTTTCTGGCTGGAAAAAGAACGAAGAATTTTATGCATCAGTTTCTGATAAAAATATAGAAAGAGCAATGCAGAAGTGGTGACAGTGATGGTGGTGATGGTGGTGATGGTGATGGTGGTGATGGTGGTGGTGATGGTGATGGTGGTGATGGCGATGATGGTGATGGCAATGGTGGTGATGGTGGTGGTGATGATGGTGGTGATGGTGATGATGATGATGGTATTGGTGATGGTGATGGTGATGGTGGTGATGGCGATGATGGTGATGGCAATGGTGGTGATGGTGGTGGTGATGATGGTATTGGTGATGGTGATGGTGGTGATGGCGATGATGGTGATGGCAATGGTGGTGATGGTGATGATGATGGTGGTGATGGTGATGATGGTGGTGATGGTGATGATGGTGGTGATGGCGATGATGGTGATGGCAATGGTGGTGATGGTGGTGATGATGGTGGTGATGGTGGTGATGGTGGTGATGGTGATGATGGTGGTGATGGTGATGATGGTGGTGATGGTAATGGAGGTGATGTGGTGGTGGTGGTGATTGTGATGGGAGTGGTCGTGATGATGGTGATGGTGATGATGGTAATGGTGATGGTGGTGATGGTGATGTCAATAGCGGTGATGATGGTGATGGCGATGGTGGTGATGGTGATGGTAGTGATGGTGGTGATGATGGTGATGGTGGTGATGATGGTGATGGTAGCGATAGTGACGATGGTGATGGTGGTGATGGTGATGATAGTGTTGTTGGTGATAGTGATGGTGATGGTGGTGATGGTGATGATGGTGGTGATGGTGATGATGGTGGAGGTGATGGTGATGATAATGGTATTGGTGATGGTGATGATGATGGTGGTGGTGATGATGGTGATGGTGATGATGGTGACGGTGGTGATGATGGTGATGGCGGTGATGATGATGGTGGTGATGATGGTGTTGGTGATGGTGATGATAGTGGTACTGGTGATGGTGGTGATGATGATGGTGGTGGTGGTGATGATGGTGATGGTAGTGGTGGCGGTGATGGCGATGGTAGCGACATGGTGATGATGGTGGTGATGGTGATATTGTGATGACAACAGTGGTATTGGTGGTGGTGATGGTGATGATGGTGATTATGATGACAGTGTGGATGGCAGTTGTGATGATGATGGTGGTGATGACGATGATGACAGTGATGGTGGTGATGATGGTGGTTACAGTGATATTGATGGTGCTGGTGGTGGTGATACTAAAAATGACAATAACGATACTGGCCATTCACTGAGTCCAGTCTGCAGCCAGGCTTGGTGCTATGTATTTTGCATTTGTCATCGTATTTACCCCTCACAGCCACTCTGTGAGTTAGGTCAGTGGTTCCCAAACTTTGCTGAACCCATGAACCACCTGGAGAGTTTTTAAAATTCCAGTGCTACCTCAGTCCCAGACCAGCTAAGTCAGAGTGCCTGAGGTGGGAGCCAGGCACGGGGCTTGCTAAGCATCCCCAGGTGATTCCAGTGTGCGCAGAGTTGGACACACCCTGAGCCAGACAGTCCCTATGCATAGGGGGATGCTGACAATGAGAACCTGACTCAGGGCTCCGTGCTCAGAGTGAGTAAACTGGGAGCTGGCACACAGTCCCGTCTACTCGTTCTTGAGCCCATGTTCTCAACCACTGCATTGCTCTGTGAATGGAGGACAGGAAGGTCCACCCCAGCCCAGGCCTGACTGCTGTGGGGAGGACATGGGCTGCAGAGGAAGCTGCCGAAAGTGTGAGAGGCCCGAGGCCCATGGGGCTCTGCCTCGGGCCCCAGGAGACAGAAGGCAAGGCTGACTGTGGAGGGGGTTGGCACAGCTCTGCCTGCTCCATGGGCTGTCCTCAGCAGCCCCCAGAGACCCCTGGCACAGGGGCACCTGAGACATCTGCCCACTGCCACTGAGGGCAAAGGACCCATCCCTGAAAACATCCGGAAGCTCCCCAGAGACACTTGGGAAGAACTCAAGCCTGCAGGCAGCAGCGTCTCACAGGTGTGCAGGGCAGGGACTGTGAGCCCAGGTGATGGACACAGAGCTGGATCTCCATCCCGGGCTGGCCCCATGGGCTCGTCAGTGGTGCTGGGAGGATGCAGCGGTGATGTTGGATAATCACAAATCCTGAGGCCTCGGCCCCGCTGGGGTGTAGTTTCGCCAACTCGGGCTGGCCCTTTTCCTTCGGGCCTGACTAGTGAGATAGCAGGATGTGCCCGCCCGGAACCCCAAAGGCCCTCCTGGCTCAGGCTCGATTTTCTGCTGCCACTGATTTTTATCTTTCCCAGAACATTCGTTTCCTGGGAGACCAGGGACGACACCCCCTCCCGTGAGCTCACGACTTCGTCGACAAGCACTAGCAACGTCCTCAATGAGGTCACACACGGGCCAGGAGTCTCCTTCCAAGGCCTGGACCCTGGAGCCCCCAAAGGCCCCCTTTCTAGAGGGCCTGGAATTTGACTCTTCTCTGGAGAGAAGTTTTGGGGTGTCAAGATTTCCCCTGGACAGGACTGAATTTCACCCTAGATGGGCATGGGCAGTACAAGGTCATGCTTCTTGAAGATAGACTACCCTTGTTTTGCACCTACTGTGTACAAGCTGTGGCACTGAGAGTCTCACGCGGGCCTGGGGAGGTGACGTGGGACTTGCCCTCTCACACGGGCCTGGGGAGGTGACGTGGGACTTGCCCTCTCACGCGGGCCTGGGGAGGTGACGTGGGACTTGCCCTCTCACGCGGGCTTGGGGAGGTGACGTGGGACTTGCCCTC
The DNA here is from genome assembly GCF_047675955.1 of Chlorocebus sabaeus. Classification (NCBI taxonomy): domain Eukaryota; kingdom Metazoa; phylum Chordata; class Mammalia; order Primates; family Cercopithecidae; genus Chlorocebus; species Chlorocebus sabaeus. The sequence continues at coordinate 21,369,828 of NC_132931.1, forward strand.
TCACGCGGGCCTGGGGAGGTGACGTGGGACTTGCCCAAGACCGTCCCGCTGTGGCGTGAAGGACAGGACCCGGCCCCAGACCTCTGTCTGCAGCACCCAGGCTGCCCCTGCACTGGCTGCCCCTGTAGCCCCTTCCCTGGAGCCCTCAGGGATCTGGTGAGCCTGAGGACCCTGCCAGGCTTGGGCACATCCTGTGGTGGCTGACTGTGGTAATGACGCTCCCTCCTGGCATCCCATTCCCTGGCAACGCACATCCAGCCTGGAAGGAATGTTCCCGGAGCATGCCGGGCGGCGGGCACTGGTCCTAAAGGGCTTCCCCTGTGGGCGCTGGGCCCACATCCTCTGGGTGAGACCTGAATTGTGAGCAGCTGGCCTGCCCAGTGTCCCTGTACCCCGTCCCCTTCCCCTCCCGGTGGCCGTTGCATAATTCGGAATCGCCCAGATTCTGTGGACACTGGGGCCTGTGACACAGTAGCAGGGGGCAGAGAGAGGGACAGGAAAGCCGGGGACATCAGAGCTCCAGCCCCTGCCCTCCAGACCTTACAAATGGGTGGGAGAACGGTGCCCCACTCAGGGCTTCCCAAGGGCCGTAGCAGGGATCATAAAGAGAAGGAACAGGAAAGCCGGGGGCATCAGAGCCCCAGCCCCCATCCCCTGCAGACCCCGCAAACGGGTGGTGAACGGTGCCCCACTCAGGGCCTCCCAAGGGCCCCACCTCTTTGCACGTCTGTTGGAACCAAGGCCTCTGAGGCTCGAGAACCCACAGGCTGGTGCCTCGGGGTTGTGGCGTTTCTACCGAATCTGGAAACAGGAAGAGAAAATGCCTCCCGTCGGCCTGGGCCTCTGAAGCACTGGAGCCAGTCGACAGAGAACGGGGCCTGTGTGGAGGGTTCCTCGAGGTCTCAGAGCCTGTTTGCTCACCTGGAAAATGGAGCCAGGGGTCCCTACTGGGTGGAGGAGGTGAGGTGGGGAGGTGGTGTGCACCCCACGGCACTTTCTCAGCTGAGTACAGGGCCAAGGGCTAACAGGAGTGAGGTTGGCTCATAAAACACCAGGTGTAGGTAGGGTGGAGGAAAAGGGGTGTCCGGAGACTGAGCGCCTCGTTCGGGGAGAGGTGAGTTTTCTGAAACAACAAGGGTGTCCAGGGAGAGCCGGTGGGGCTGGGCGTGAGCACTGCTTGGCCTCACCCTGGAGGACGTTTTGCAAGCAAGAGAGAATGGATGGGGTACGAGGGCCGAGATCTGGGAGAGGAGCCAGGGAGACATCAGTCCCCAGAATTGTGGCCCACACTCACCGGACACAGCCAGGCCGTGGTGGACCTTGGTGGATCCAGGCGGACCTTGGGAACAGAGAGGTCTCCCGAAGCAGATCCCAGCCCTGCAAGGCCCCGGCTGTAGCTAGTGAAGGTCAGAGCGACACAGAGCACAGATGTCTGAAGCCTGGACAGGCCGGTGGAGGCCAGACCCCTTCAACTGGTCATCCATTTGGAGGGCAGGCCACACGGCGGGCACCTCACAGGTGCCAGAGCCTGGACCGGGTCCTGACGGAGACACACCAGTTCCTGGGGGTGGGGACGGACACAGACGGGAGGGCAGGGAAGGAAGCAAGATCAGTGAGCTGGCGTCAAACACAGAAGAAACCAAAGCAAGGCAAGAAGGCGGGGAGAGCCGGGCAGGAGGGGGCTCTGCTGCCTGAGACGCAAGGACGCCCTGCGTGACGAGAAGCAGCAAAGCTAAGCCAGGATCTGGGGACAGGCTGGCGGGCAGAGGTGCCACCAACCGCCTAGGTGGGAGCAGGTCTCTGATGGAGGCCTACGGGGCTCTCGGCCCTGGAGGAAGAGGAAGCCTGTAACGGGGCGTGAGCAGCGGGAGGCGGAGGCAAGCTTTCACGCGCTTTCGAAGGCTGTGGCCCCGGCTGCTGGAGGGAGAGAGGACGACGGGGAGGCAGAGCCGCTGGCTCTGGGGACGGAGCGAGCTGGGTGCGGACTGTGCTGGGGCCCGAGGCACAGGCTCGAGGTCTCTGTGGCGCTGGGAGAAGGACTTGGGGACAACAGGTCCTGTTGGGAGGATACTGGGGGTGGGGCAGGACTCGGAGATCACTTCGGTTTTTTTTAAATTAAATTTTAATTTTGAGATAACTGTAGATTCCTGTGCAATTTTAAGAACTCATACCGAGAGATTCTGTGTGCCCTTTGTGCAAGGTCCCCTCTGGTTCCATCTCGCAAAGCCGAGCGCCGTGTGGCAGCCAGGATGCGACGTCAGTGCCATCCATCACAGAACGGCTTCGGCACCGCCGGCTGCTCCTCCTCCCTCTGCAGCCCCCACCAGCCCGAAAACCGGAGCCTCTGCCTTCTGGCCTGTGTGGTTTCCGATGAGAAATTCACTGTCATTCGGATCGGCATTTCCTCTCTGAGGAAAGTTCTGTTGTTCCGGCTGCTTTCAACGCGCGTGTGAGCTTTGGACGTTGTGTTTTGACGTGTGCTGGTGCAGGTTTCTTCGGGTTTATCCACTCAGTATTTGCTCAGCTTCTTGTCGCTGGTTTGTTTCTTGGCCAAATATGGGAAACTTCCAGCCGTTATTGATGTGGACCCGCTTTCAGCCACCCTTCCTCTGTCCTTTGTTTTTGAAAAACCGGAGATACCCAACTCATGTGCTGAGTTTTTCACTGAGATGGTGCCGGGCCCCGGCTCCGGCACCCTGTGTGTGTGTGTGTCTGTCTTTTCTCTGTTGTTCACGTTGGGTGAATTCTGTTGCTCTGTCCTCAGGTTCGCTGGGCCTGTCCTCTGGCCTCTCCACTCTACTACGGAGCCCAGTAGTAAGTTTTTATTTCTGAGACTGCATTTTTCGGGTCCATAATTCCCAGCGTCAGGCCTGCAGGAAAGAAGACGCGTCCTGGGCCAGGCGTACATGGCAGCAGCGCCCCCATGCAGGTGCTCTAGGCTCCCACTGGTAGGAGGGTCCCAGGCTTGGGTGGCGGGAAGGAGATGATTTCCACCACTCACTGCTTGTGGGGTTCCCGACCAAACCTCCGTGCCGGTTTCGCCAGGCCCCTTGTCGGAGGGATGCCCGTTTCTCTGGGAGAAGGACCCGAACTGAGCCATCACCTCTGCTAGGTGGCTGGGAAAGGCTGGGCCAGGTCCCCGACTTCTGTTGGGTGGGGGAGGTCATGAGACACCCGCCCTGTGCGATCACTCTACTCCGAGGCCCTAAGCAGCCCACCGAATGTTTCTGATGCACCAAGGCCCTAACCCGAACCCTAACCCTAACCTCCTGTTTATGCCGCACCAAGGCCCTAACCCTAACCCTAACCCTAACCTCCTGTTTATGCTGCACTGAGGCCCTAACCCTAATGCTAACCTCCTGTTTCTGCTGTGCTGAGGCCCTAACCCTAACCCTAAACTCCTGTTTCTGCCCCACTGAGGCCCTAACCCTAACCCTAACCTCCTGTTTATGCCGCACCAAGGCCCTAACCCTAATGCTAACCTCCTGTTTCTGCTGTGCTGAGGCCCTAACCCTAACCCTAACCTCCTGTTTATGCTGCACTGAGGCCCTAACCCTAACCCTAAACTCCTGTTTCTGCCCCACTGAGGCCCTAACCCTAACCCTAACCTCCTGTTTATGCCGCACCAAGGCCCTAACCCTAATGCTAACCTCCTGTTTCTGCTGTGCTGAGGCCCTAACCCTAACCCTAACCTCCTGTTTATGCTGCACCAAGGCCCTAACCCTAATGCTAACCTCCTGTTTCTGCTATGCTGAGGCCCTAACCCTAACCCTAACCCTAACCCTAACCCTAACCTCCTGTTTCCACCTGTGGCATGCTTTGCTTGTCTCCGCCGTGATGCCAGGACTCACAGCTGCTTTTAGCAGTGAGAGTGGGAGACACAGGCCCACATGGGCTTGTCCATATGGGGAGGCCGCCTGCATTTTTGAGCCGTGCACATGGGCAGGGGGTGGGCCGAGGTGGCCCTGTCTCTGGAGATGGGAAGCCGGACATAGGGGTGGGTTGGGCAGGGTGGGGGTTAAAGCAAAAGGAAGATGCTCAGTGTGGAGCACGGGGCTCTCGGGGCTCCCAGCGACCGTGGCTCCTCCACTTGGGTAGGGAGCCCTCGTTCACACGGCCTTTGGTGAGGTGACGCTGTCCAGACAGGATGGCGCCCGGGGCTGGGGCCCAGGGACCTCAGCACTCAAGGCCCTAGTCCCACCGCACCAGGGGGTGCCACTGCCAGGGGAATGTGAGAGAATTCCCCCAGACAGACAGAACTCTCTCCTAGGCAGAAAGCAAGAGGGACGTGGTGGCGTCTGTGATGTCTGCAAGGTTCTCATGGAGAAGACGGGTCAGACTTTCATTCCCAGTAAGCCACAGAGAACACACCTTACCCCGGGCGGGGCCCTCAAGCGTGGAGCCACGTGGAAGTTCCCTTACCCCCGTTCCCCTGCTGTACGCAGCCCTCGGCCAGGTGACGCTGTCTTCCTCCCTCACGGGGACAGAGCAGCTGCCCCGCCCCTGGACTCCGGTGCGTCCTGTGACCTGCCGTGGCTGACAGGGTGAGGCCAAGCAGCCTAGGCTTTGGCCTTGCTCTCCTGTGGTCCTGTCAGGGCAAAAAGAGAACAGTCCAGTGAGCCAAGTGGACCGTGGAGGACAAGATGCATGTGGACGGAACTCACCAAGCACGGCCTGCAGCGGGAGGGGCCGTGCCTTCGAGACCAGCCTGCGTCCAGGGTCATGCTGATCACGGCCTGCAGAGGAGGGACCGTCCATCTGAGGCCAACCTGCACCCAGGGCCCCGCTGACCACGGCCTGCAGAGGAGGGACCGTCCATCTGAGGCCCTGTTGACTCATAGCTGTGCACGCCTGCTCCTTCTGTTGTGGCTGGTCTCTCAGCAGCACGGCAGTGGCGTGGAGAACTTGAGCATGAGCTACTTGCCCCGTGAAGACCTCTTGGCTGCTTTCGGAAGCTGGAGTCCCTGCTGGTGTCCCTCAATCTGGCTGTTAATGAGGACAGACGCAGGCGTTGGCAGGCCACACTTTGAGAGGGCCTAGTGCTGGCACTGAGGCGAGGCCTGAAGAGGCACAGGTCCCGGAGGGGGTGGGCGCTGCACCCTGGAAGCGGAGAACCCCGCCTTTAAGGACACGCGAAGCTGGCCGGCTGCCAGACGCCGCGGTCAGGGGGAGGAGATGGGACTGTCCTCCGGGCCTGAGATGGCAGGATCACGAGGGGACCCTGGGTCACCTGTGTGGCAGCCTCTGAGGCTGCGCCGGCTCCCAGCCCGGTCCTCGGTGCAAGTCAGGAGCTGCTGGGATTCCTGTTTCACTGAACGATTGGTTCTTACCTTCTCTGCAGCACTTCCCATGGGGTGCAGACTCACTGCCCGGGCGGCTCATGCGCATCCCAGCAGCTCACAGGGTCCTCATCCCCTGAGCCCCCCTGCAGTGGCGATATCCAGGTCCAGGTGGCCGGAGGCCTCCTCTCCTGTGTCCTGGGCCCGTGGGTCCTGTTGGGTCTAAGCCATATCCGATCACCGGTTAATGGTTCCTGTACTTGCTGATTCTCGTCTCCTCTCCTCCCCTCCCCTCCTCTCTCCTCCCCTCCTCTCTCCTCCCCTCCCCTCCTCTCCCATCCCCTCTCCTCCACTCCCCTCCCCTCTCCTCCCCTCTCCTCCACTCCCCTCCCCTCTCCTCCCCTCCCCTCCTCTCTTATCCCCTCTCCTCCCCTCCCCTCCCCTCTCCTCCCCTCTCCTCCCCTCCCCTCTCCTCCCCTCCCCTCTCCTCCCCTCCCCTCTCCTCCCCTCCCCTCTCCTCCCCTCCCCTCTCCTCCCCTCTCCTCTCCTCCCCTCCCCTCCCCTCCCTTCCCCTGCCCAGTCAGCACCCGGTTTTTTCAGCAGGGAGCTGGGGGACGCTGACTTCAAGCTGGGCCTGGGTTTGGAGGAGCTTGTCCCTCTCACGCTTCTCATATGCCCCGTGAAGCCTCAGCCAGGAGCAGGCACGGAGCCCTTCCCGGCCTCATGGTGCTTCCTGAACTCGGAATGTGCGTGTTCAAGCTGCTACCGTATCCCCTTTGCCTGTGAGGAACCCCATGATGCCGTACGGTCTCGGGCTTCAGAGCTGCTGCCCTTTGTCCGCTCACTGGTGTGGCTGTGTGGCTCTCTGAATAGCCTGCGTCTCACGCTTGACCCTCAGCGGGTGCAGCTCAGGGACAGGGTTTGCCTCATTCACTGCTGGGCCCCCTGGTCTCACGGTGCCGGCTGCAGGCACAGGAACCCCCAGAAACCTCGAGGCCTGGCCTGGTCTGGCAGGCGGGGCCTCCAGGGAGCCAAGAAACGGGACCTCCCTGCCCCGGGCCACCCAGAAATGATTAATGTGGGCAGCTCTGGAGGCTTTGTTTCTCCCGGGCCGGGATGGGGGTGCGGGTGGCTGGGGGGCACGGCCCGGGCGAGTGCCTGTCTTATCTCTCGCAGGCCTCTCTGGTTTCAACCTCTTATTTGTTCTGACATTAGGCGAGGTTTATCTCCTGCTCGTGGCTTCTCGATACAACCCCAGATGCGGCTGGGAGTTTCTCTGGGTTCTGGGGCCCTCGGGGGCTGATTGAGAGGGGACTCACTGTCCACGAGGGGCTTCACCCCTCCCCAGAGCCCGAGCTCCAGGGGCCCGAGAGACGCCACGGCCTGCAGGTGCCACGGGGCTCTGTTTTCTTGTTTCTGCTCCTTTGTTTTAAAAAGGGTGCAGTTTGCTCCCCTAGAGCAGGGACTCATCGTGGTGGTTCAGACCCATCGTGGTGGCTCTTGCCTGGTGGCCAAGGGCTGCCCTGCTCCGGCCTCTGGGACGCACCTGTGGGCTGGGCCGTTGGAGTCTGGGGCTTCGGCTGCGCTTGGAGCCTGAGTGTTCAGCTTGCGCCCTGGTGAGGTGTGGCCGGAGCCACCAAAGGCCAAGGGCCCAGAGAGGACTCTTCTTACCCAGGCTGAGGCCTCCTTCCCAACCCCCTGGCTCTGCTCCCCTCATCCGGCCGCCCCAGAGGCCCTTCCTGTCAGCTCACTAGGCTCTCAGGAGGGTCAATCCAAAACGAGTGGAGACGGGGACTCGATACCCGCAGCCGGGAGCAAAGGGGGCCAGAAATGTGGCAGGTGTCATCAGAAGCCTGATTAGATTCTCCGTGGAGCTGGAAACACAAATATTGATAGAAGTCGGAAGACTTAGTGATCTCTGGTCAGATATGATGTCACCTGGAACACCTGTTTCTGGACAGCGTTTCGAGAACATGTGACCTGTGTCACACGCTGGCACTGCCAAGGGAGGCTGATAGTGTAATCGCCGCGAGGTTTCTGGCCGGGCCCGAGGGATAAGGAGGACAACGTGTGGCCCCGGGCGGGCTGTTTGCTGAGCTGCCAGCACCGACCGCTGGGGACCCGGCCTGCAGGACTCACCAAACCCTGCCGTCCCGGTCTGGCCCGGCCTGGCCAGCAGACATGGGCCAAACAGTGAGCTGTTCTCCAGCCCCCGGAACTTATCTTGAGTCAATAGAAATGCTGGGCAGTTATAGAGGCTGTTAACAGGGGCCAGGAGACAAGGGCTGCATTCAGGCCCGCAGCCCCGTTTCCAATGAGCTCAGCTGTTCCACAGCTGGGGCTGAGGACAGACCCGCACCCCCGCCGGCCAGGCCCGTCTTCCACACTGGTAAACAAGGGGGCGGGAGACAGGGGACGAGGGACAGGGCGCCGAGTGCCTGGGAGCTGGACACACGGCCACGTCGAGGGGCCCGAGAAGGTCCTCACACACCTGCAGTGAGGCCCAGGTACTTGAGCGGGGCAGCAGCCAGGGTGCACGGGAGCTGCCTACACAGGTGCAGGTGAACCAGGAGGTGGCCCATGGCCATTTCCTCCTTTTGCAGCACTGACCAGGACATGACTGATAACACCTGCTCCCGCAAGACAGGGTTTCTAGAAAAACATGCTTGATGGTCAAAAATCGTTTGGAGTCCTTGAAGTAAGCGAGAGTAGTGGGAACCCACACACCACATCCCAGCACTTCCGGAGTGTTGAGGGCTGCAGGAGACCCTCACTGTCGGAAACATGCCTGGTGTGGACCAGTGAGCGGAAGGAGACGTCATCCTCACTGCTACATCCTGTCCTGTCTCCTCGGGTGGCTCTGGACAGGATGAAGACCACTAGGGACAGGTGTGGATGCCAGGGGACAAGCGTGGACACCAGGGGACAAGCCGTCCATTGATCTAGCCACACAGGGCCGTGCTTCTCACACGTTGCCAAATGCAGGAATCACCTGAGGGTCTTGTGATTGATTCAGGAGGTCGGGGCGCAGCTCTGTGATGCTGGACCTGCGGGTCCAGGAACCCCACTTCGAGTACCCAGGCTGGGGACGACTCTGGTGGGGGGGAATTGTCACCTCTAAAGAAAAAATGTTTCCATTAAGCAATGCTCGGTTTGCCCTGAAGAGTCCAGGGTGGTGAGAGATGACAATTTGAGGGGCTGCCCCTGTGGAATGGAGGGGGGAGCTCACAGTGGAAGAGGCACCCACGCAGGCTGGAAGGCATGGAGACCCTCAGGTTATACAGTTACCCAGGCCCCTCAACAGCATGGCTCCTTCAGTCTGCACCATCCTGCCCTGCACTGTGAACTGGTGACACATTTTAGCACAGAGCCTTCCCCGGGGCCTGCAGCTGGAAAGTCCCTATGCTGGATTGGATGGTAACCCCTCAAAGTTCATGCCCACCCAAACCCTCAGAATGTGACCTTTGGAAACAGGGTCTTTGCAGATGTAATTAGCTGAGGACCTCAAGATGGAATCATTTTGGATTTCCAGTGGCCTTGAATCAAATGACGAGTGTCCTTTTCCGAAGAGGAGAGCAGAGAGAAGCAGGCCGTGGAGACAGAGATTCGAGTGGCACGGCCACAAGACAAGGAGTGGCAAGGACTGTGACCAGCACCAGAGGCAGGAGGGGCCTGGAGCCAGCCCTCCCTTGGTCTTCAGGGGGACCCACCCTGCCGGCCTCCTCAGTTCAGACTTCTGGCCTCCGGAGCCGTAAGACCCTTCTGTGGTGTTAGGCCCTGCTGTGCACGGTAATGTGTTCCAATGAGATGCCCAGGAGCCTCACATAACCTTTTCCTTGTTCCTCGGTAACCCTCGGGCAAGGTTGCTGTCATCTCTTTGTGCAGTGCACGCTCACCGCGCCCTCCTCCCATGTGCCGGGTACAGGAGTGCCACACGGAGGCCGCCGTTCTTCCTTCAGAGGGATTTGTTGCTTTAACAGACACTAAGTGTCCTGACCCACGGTCCCTTGGGCCACCTTCGAGTCCGCTTGCACCCTGACTGATGCCCCTCTCAGGTCCCTGCATCCCACGGCTGCTCTGCACGGGGGGCTGGAAATGTGCTCAGCCTCACTCAGAGCAGCCCCAAAGTGCCAGGCGTTATCGTCTCCAGGGGCGACCTCAGGCCAGTGACAGATGCCAGTCCTGGAAAGATAGCCGGCGTTCCTGTCCCTCCACAGGGCGGTGTCGAGGTGTGTTTCACAGGGAGCTCCTCGGGGGTTACCAGCACGGCGGGGCCCCCACTGCCTGCAGCAGAACCTGCTCCTCTGCAGGTCGTCAGCCCACCCCTTCCCTGTGCTTCTGAGACCACCTCCCAAAGCAGACGCTCCACCGAACCCTTGCCTGAGGTCCTGATTTTGGGCAAATCCAAAGCGAGACCCACGCTGGGATCCAAATGCCCCCCTGCTTAGGCCAGTCCTTTAGGAGAGGACGTCACAAGGTAGCCAGAGGCAGGGTCTTGGGGCTTCATCCGAGGCCTCTGTGGGAAGAGGCCCAAATGGTGGCCGCCTCCAGGAACTTCCCAGTGCTCTGAGGGAAGCGAAGCGTGTGGTCTGTTCCCTGTGCAGCTTGGAGCAGCCTGGGGATGGAGGGGCTGGCATGGGCTTTGGCCACCCAAGCCCTCGGTGAATGACTTCTAGGCACTGACTGTGTGCTGGGCATGGTGCTGGGACGCACTGGGGGTGCACCAGTGAGTGGGGAGTGGAGTATCACGGGGAAAAGGCACCTAGTTCCATCTGGGAATGTTGCGGCTGGACAGGAGGGTCCGGAGGCTGAGGCTTGAAGCCGGGAGTTTAAGACTAGCCTGTGCAATGTAGCAAGACCTCGTCTCTACAAAACATTTAAAAATTAGCTGGGTGTGGTGGCGTGCACTTGTAGTCCCATCTACTTGGGAGGCTGAGGGCGGAGGATCTCTTGAGCCTGGGAGGTCAAGTCTGCAGTGAGCTATGATCACGCCACTGCACTCCAGCCTGGGTGACTGAGTGAAACCCTGTCAAAAAAAAAATTAAGAAAGAAAGGAGATTCTGCTGAAAGCTAAGTTTCTCTGGAAGATGGACTGACCGAGAGATACTGAAGCTTGGGCTTCGGGAGGTCACAGAGGGAACAGGACTCGAGCCCAGGGTGTGTCCAGGGCTCACAGTAGCGGCCAACATGATTATTGCTGCGTGTTTCCTGTGTCCCCCAGGGTGCACCTCACTTTTCAACCCTCCCCACAAGCCTGCAGCCCTCTTCTGCAGTGGAGGAAACTGAGGCTGAGAGTACAGAAGGGGCTTTCCTGGACCATGCACAGCGACCTGCGGTGCTAGAGCCGCCGGGTGCCTGGCTCCCTCCGGAAGCACCTGGAGGCCTCCAGCAGAGCTGCCCACCCTGCCCTCAGGACGCCGGCAGCCAGCACGTGCCCTGGGCGCTGCCATCCTCGTTGCACAGAGCAGGGGTCCTGCACGGAGTCCTGCCTGCCCTCGACCTGGGAAGGAATGGAGGAGAGAGAGATCCAGCTCTCCCACTCCCGGCTCTGCAGCCCTGGGAGATCAGTTCAACTTTGCAGCCTCAGTCTCCCCATCTGTGGAAGGGGCTAGCAGTTCTCTCAGAGCAGGTCACTATGAAGGAGCCATCACCGATGTGGCTGTCCAGCCAGGCACCTTTAGAGGCCCACGGAGCCCACCTGCCACCATGAAAATGGGCACAGGCAGACACCCTCGCAGGAGAGCGGGGTGCCGGGTGGGGAGCGGGGAGCCTCTCAGGGTCTCTGCAGCGCTGTCCAGAGCGAAGGTCGTTGCCCAGATAGCTGGCAGGAGGACCTTGGTCTGGCCTGGTGTCCACTGAGCAATCCTGGCCCACGGGATGACTCTGAGCCTGGGCTGCCCTGCCCCTGAGACCCCGAGGGACACCCAGAGGACACAGGTGCTCAGGCGCACCCTGGCTGCGGACCCCTGCTCTCGCCCCGTGTCCTCGGCGGCGTGGCACGCTCCCCTCACCCCTGTTGTCAGACACGCCGCGTCAGGACAGAAACCGTCAAATTGCGGGCTGTTGGCGCCTGCCAGCTCTCGCTGCCAGCCTAGCCTAATTACTGAATTTGCACTAATTCTCATGCCATTAACATGCTGCCTAAAATAACATTGCCTAGAAAACGAACTTGTCGATGACACTATTTTTATCAGTTTTTTAGAAAAAAAAAAGAGGCACACTGTCGGTGTTTCCAGATGTTTCCCATTTCTTCCCCTTTATTTGCTCTGTGTGTGGTGCTAAACTTAGAGGCAGGAGCGCTGGGAGACGTATAGAGGGATATCAGCGTCTCCACGGGTTAGACCCGAACACGCCTGTCTTCTGGTGAGGGCCCCTTGGGGTTAACAAGCATCACCCATGAGGGACCAGGACGACAGGCTCCTCCGCTGGTCCAGGGGAGCCCTGAATGGGGTGCAAAGACCACAGACACATCCCTAGGTGTGGGGTCCCGTGTGTGCGTAGCCACGCAGATGCCTGCTGTGGCCAGGGCAGCAGTCAGCTCATGAGCACAGCCTCTCCTGACTTCCCTTCCGCTCCTCCGGCTTCCTCAGGTTTCCTCCCAAGTAAACCACCTGCCCTGAAATCCCTGCCTCAGGCTCTGCTTTTTGAGGAATCTGGACTAAGACAGCATGTCTGTTTGTCTGTCTGTCTGCAGACATGTGGGTGGGGGACGGGTGCACACACGTGTGTTTTGTTCATATATGCACAGGTGGAAGGCAGAATAACGCCCGCCGACCCACCCAAAGAGACACAATACCCACATTAGAACCTGGTGTTCCCTTATATGGCAAGAAAGGACTCTGCAGAGGGACTGAGTTCGAGGCCTTGAGGCGAGATGCCCTTGATCCTGCTCCCCGTGGAGCCTGTGTCCAGGCGTCAGCCTCTGCGTCTGGGGCTGTTTCATGGAGACCAGGAGGATGCCTGGAGACAGGGCTCTGCCCTCAGGCTTCATATCTGTGGCATTCAGGAGGAATCCGGCTCAGACTACCCCACATAAGAAGGGGGTTTAAATGGGCTTTTGAGATGCTTAGGTTGGCTGCCAGTGTGGACTTCAGAGTGAATTTGATTCAGCTCTGCTGTGTCACAGGACCTGGTTGCCTGGGCCATCTGTGGTGTTGGCCCTGTCCTGGGACAGCTTTCTTCATGGCGGTGGAGAGGCCCGGACATCCTCCATGGTGGTGGAGAGGCCCGGACATCCTCCATGGCGGTGGAGAGGCCTGGACGTCCTCCATGGTGGTGGAGAGGCCCGGACATCCTCCATGGCGGTGGAGAGGCCTGGACGTCCTCCATGGTGGTGGGGAGGTTCAGAGGTTCTCCATGGCGGTGGAGAGGCCCGGACGTCCTCCATGGCGGTGGGGAGGTTCAGAGGTTCTCCATGGCGGTGGAGAGGCTCGGACGTCCTCCATGGTGGTGGAGAGGCCTGGGTCTCCATCATCCTAGTAGAGGCCCTGGATGTCCCCCATAATGATAGAAGGGCTTGGACGTTCCCCATCGTGGGAACGATGGAAGCCTGGACATCCCCATGGCGGTGGAGAGGCCCAGACGTCCTCCATGGCGGTGGAGAGGCCCGCATGTCCTCCATGGCGGTGGAGAGGCCCGCATGTCCTCCATGGTGGTGGAGAGGCCCGGACGTCCTCCATGGTGGTGGAGAGGCCCGGACGTCCTCCATGGAGGTGGAGAGGCCCGGACGTCCTCCATGGCAGTGGAGAGGCCCGGACGTCCTCCATGGCGGTGGAGAGGCCCGGACGTCCTCCATGGCGGTGGGGAGGTTCAGAGGTTCTCCATGGCGGTGGAGAGGCCCGGACGTCCTCCATGGCGGTGGAGAGGCCCGGACGTCCTCCATGGCGGTGGGGAGGTTCAGAGGTTCTCCATGGCGGTGGAGAGGCCCGGACGTCCTCCATGGCGGTGGAGAGGCCCGGACGTCCTCCATGGCGGTGGGGAGGTTCAGAGGTTCTCCATGGCAGTGGAGAGGCCCGGACATCCTCCATGGCGGTGGGGAGGTTCAGAGGTTCTCCATGGCGGTGGAGAGGCCCAGACGTCCTCCATGGCGGTGGAGAGGCCCGCATGTCCTCCATGGTGGTGGAGAGGGCTGGATGTCCCTCATGATGGTAGAGGGGCCTGGGTGGTGGAGACCTTTCTACCACAATGGGCCTCCTTTCTCGTGGTAGAGGCCCTGGACGTCCCCCATGGTGCAGGAGGGGCCTGGGTGTTGTCCCCCCGTCCATGCTGCTCAGAACTGGGGCCTGAGCAGCCAAAGCATTGCCATCTCATTTGCTGAGACTGGGCTACATGCCCATAAATGAGCCAACCCTGGGGGCCTGTGGGTGGGACTGTGGCGCTCGGCTTGGACCTGAGTCAGGTGCCCCAGTGGCCAGATGTAGGATATGCTCACCGGGGCACGCTTAGGGGCACAGGAGTGGGGCAAGGAGGGGCCCACATTCCCTCTTGCCCTCCGCACAGGCTATGTGGTCTTTTTTCTTAGAGATTCCTGTCCTGCTGGCACCTGTGCCATAATCCCAGCATGGCACCAGCTGGAGAAGACAAAGGTGGCCCCATCCAGGGCACCGCAGGGGAATGTGATGGCCACTGCACCGTGCCCAGTGCCTTCTGTGCACCTGTGACCCTTGGTGGGCCACGCAAACCTGCAGCCAGGTTCTGGGGACCTCTGGAGGGGATGAGGATGGAACAGCAAGAGGCAGCATCACTGCCAAGAGCATCTCTGCCCAAGTCTGGAGGCAGCAAGGCCCCTGCACGCTCTAGGGCAGGTCTGTTGTCCTCTGGTGTGCCACAGATTTCAAACCAGCCCCGATTCCTGGGGCAAGAGCAAAGAGCCACACTCCTGATTCTTGTGCCAGATGTTTTAACCGCTGTAGTGTCCCTGTGTGCACATGAGTAAATATGGCATGTGTGTGCCCTGGAGATGTGAGCTCCTGTGGGCAGGTGAGCATCTGTGCACAGGCACGTGTGTGTGTGTGCATGTTTGTGTGTGCATGTGTATTTCTGTGTGCTTCTGTGTATGTGCATGTGCATGTGTTTTGTATGAGTGTGCGCTTCTGCATGCACGTGGGTGCATGTGCGCTTGTGTGTGTGTGCACGTTTGTGTGTGCATGTGTATTTCTGTGTGCTGTGTATGTGCATGTGTTTTGCATGTTTCTGCTTACGTGTGTGCATGTGTGCCTGTGTATATGCATGTTTTTGTCTGCATGTGGGTGTGTGTGTGCTTGTGTCTGTGTGTGCATGTATGTGTTTGTGCCTGCATGTGTGTTTCTGTGTGCGTATGTGTGGACGTGTGCATGTGTACACGTGTGTGTATGTGTGTGTATGTGTTTGTGTGTGTGTTTCTGTGTGCATGTGTGAGCTTCTGTGTGTATGTATTTATGTGCGCATGTGTGCATGTGTGTGCATGTGGGTGCATGTAGTTGCACGTGTGTGTGTGTGCATGTTTGTATGTGTGTGTGTTTCTGCATGCATGTGGGTGTACATGTGTATGTGCATGTTTGTGTGTATGTGTGCGCATGTGTGTGTTTCTGCGTGCATTTGGGTGTGTGTGCGCACGTTTGTGTGCGTGTGTGTTTCTGCATCCATGTGGGTGCATGTGTGCACCTTTGTGTGTGTGGGTATATGTGTGTTTCTGTGTGCATGTGGGTGTGCGTGTGTGTGTGCACGTTTGTGTGTATGTGTGTGCATGTGTGTGTTTCTGCGTGCATTTGGGTGTGTGTGCACGTTTGTGTGCGTGTGTGTTTCTGCATCCATGTGGGTGCATGTGTGCACCTTTGTGTGTGTGTGTGTATGTGTGTTTCTTTGTGCATGTGGGTGCACGTGTGTGTGTGCACCTTTGTGTGTGTGTACGTGTGTGTTTCTGCATGCATGTGGGTGCATGTGTGCACATTTGTGTGTGTGTGTTTCTACATGCATGTGGGTGTGCGTGTGTGTGTGCACGTTTGTGTGTGTGTGTGTGCATGTGTGTGTTTCTGCGTGCATTTGGGTGTGTGTGCACGTTTGTGTGTGTGTGTGTTTCTACATGCATGTGGGTGTGCGTGTGTGTGTGCACGTTTGTGTGTGTGTGCGTGTGTGTTTCTGCGGGCATGTGGGTGCATGTGTGCACGTCTGTGTGTGTGTGTTTCTGCGGGCATGTGGGTGCATGTGTGCATGTGAGTGTGTGTGTGTGAACTGCCTTGGGGGGTAGGGTAGGACAAGGACATTCCTGGACCCGGCGCTTGACGAGCTGCCAGGCCGTCTCCATTGTCATGTCAACCAAATATTTTCAGCCTCCACGCCCAGAAGCCTCCGGAGCTCGCTGTCTCCTCGCCGCTCACACACCCCGGGCCAGACTTCCAAACCGCTAGGCAGATTTCGAGTCCCTTTTTTTAGCTGCTGAATGAAAAAAAATAAGCAAACACAAATCTGCTGATCCCAGGCCGCCTCCTTTTCTGGAGAATTTAATTTCCGAGCTTTGATCTGATACCAGGGCCCAGAGGATTTGTTATTTCTAAATAATGAGCTGAATGTTTGTGCTCCCGGCCTGAACTTTTCTGGTTTGGGGAAAAATATGACTTTCCATAGACGCTCTTTGATGCGGCCAGTGGCGCTGCCGGCTCCGGGATGAAAGGCCTTTCAGAGGGCAGGCGGCGCTGGGCGGGGCGGCCGGGCCCTGGTGCCCTCGGGACAATGTCCTCTGCGGGGCCCCACCCGCCGGCCCCTCCCCGGGCAAGGGCGGAGCTCGTTCACCAGCAGCCCCTGCGCTGCGACCCGAGCCCGGGGCCACCTGCATCCCGGCCCAACCTGTCTGGGGCCTCCTCCTCTCCCGGTGACCGCGGGGGTCAGAGGGCGCCCCAGGCAGGGGCTGTCAATCCTGGGCGGGTTGTGGGGGGTGGGGGGCTCCAGGGCCGCCGCCCCGGTGGGCCCCGCGCTCCATGGAAGGGGCTCCTCCTACCCACGTCCTGCCTCAAACCGAGGCTGGGGGCCCCGCTCCCAAGCCGGGGGACACCTGAGCAAACAGAAGGGAGGACGCGGGCGGCGCAGGCTGCAGCGCGCTCTGAGCCTGGGGGAGGCACCTGCTCCTCGCTGGGAGGTTAGAGAAAGGCGCCCCCTGCTGGCGGCGGCGGCCGCCGGGTGACCCGCAGGGCCTGAGGCCACGTGGAGACGAAGCAGCCCACTCCCGGGGTGAGGGCACGGGACTGGGTTCAGCGCCTCCGAGACTCTCCCCGGGCCCTCCGCTGGGTGTTCTTGTTGGAGTCCGCACAGCCCTGGTGGTCTGAGGCTAGGCCAGGGTGTGTGGACCAGGGAGACCCCTGCACCTGGTGAGAGAGCCCAGCCCTCACACCCCTGCCCTGGCACCTGCCAGCAGAGCCCAGCCCGCTCCCCCCTGCCCCTGTGACTGTCAGCATCCGCAGGACGGCCACACCGCACCAGAAAATGATCATTCCAGGTCAGGGCGGGGTGACTGCGGTGCCCTCTCCCCTAACCCCACTGGTGGGCCACTTCACACTTGGGAGAGCATTTCCCCTGGGAAGCGGCCAAGCGTGCTTCGACAGACAGCGTCACAAAAGGTCAAGAGGCAAACACCCTCGGTCGGCTGCCTCGATAATGAGCTCCTCAGCCAGCCTGCAGAAAAGCCATCGGGCCTGGACAGGCTCCCAAGGACAGCACCCCAGCACCCGCCCTCTGTCCTGCCCAGTGTCCATACAGGATCTCCTGGCACCCCAGAGGGCAGCCCCCAACCCTGAAACATACAACGGCAGAGGCCTGACCTCCCCGGTACTCTCTGCGTCAGGTGTCTCAGATGGGGACCTGTGAGTCCCGGAATATGACTCACGGGTCTGTGTCCACTCCTGGGCCAGGTGGGATTAAGAAATACCTTTTTTAAAAAAACAAATAGTTTCATTAACCGGTAGTTCAGTCACCGGGTGCAAAATTTCAGGCAGGTTTGGAAATCATAAGGAACGCAGTGGGGAAAAAATAATGAAATTCAAATAAAGGTCAGGTTTAGTTAATGCTGGTGTGCCCGTATTGCTTCATTAATGAGACACATGCCCTGTCCTCAGGAAGGATGTAGGAATGGGGGAAGCCGGGTGCAGAGTAGACCGAAATGTCTTTGCTATCTCCACAAGTTTTCTGTAAATCTAAACATAAAATCCGGCGGATCACTTGAGGTCAAGAGTTCAAGACCAGCCTGGCCAAGATGGTGAAACCCTGTCTCTACAAAACAAAACAAAACAAAACAAAACAAAACAAAACAAAACATTAGTTGGGTGTGGTAGTGGGCACCTGTAATCCCAGCTACTCAGGAGACTGAGGCAGGAGAATTGCTTGAACCCAGGAGGTGGAGGTTGCAGTGAGCTGAGATTGAGCCATTGCACTCTAGCATGGGTGACAAGAGTGAAATTTCGCCTCAAAAAAAAAAAAAAAAAAAAAAGCAAAAAAACTAAACATAAAATCTAAAATAAAAGTTTCATCAAAAATAGTTGGGGGAGGATATAATATAGGATCTTGTGGGCCACTCTAGGGTTGGATCTTGGGGGTCACTCTAAGGTGGATCCTGTGGGTCACTCTAAGGTAGATCTTCTGGGACACTCTAAGGTTGGATCTTCTGGGACACTCTAAGGCTGGATCTTCTGGGTCACTCTAAGGTGGATCTTGGGGGTCACTCTAAGATGGATCCTGTGGGTCACTCTAAGGTTGGATCTTCTGGGTCACCCTAAGGTGAATCTTGTGTGTTACTCTAAGGTTGGATCTTCTGGGTCACTCTAGGGCTGGATCCAGTGGGCCACTCTAGGGTTTGATCTTGTCGGTCACTCTAAGGTGGATTTTGTGGGTCACTCTAAGGTTGGGTCTTGTGGGTCACTCTAAGGTTGGATCTTGTGGGTCACTCTAGGGTTGGATCTTATGGGTCACTTTAAGATTGATCTTCTGGGCCACTCTAAGGTTGGATCTTGTGGGTCACTCTCAGGTTGATCTTCTGGGTCACTCTAAGCTTGGATCTTCTGGGTTGCTCTAAGGTGGATCTTGTGGGTCACTCTAACGTGAATCCTGTGGGTCACTCTAAGGTTGGATCCTGTGGGTAACTCTGAGGTGGATCCTGTGTTTCACTCTAAGATGGATCCTGTGGGTCACTCTGAGGTGGATCCTGTGGGCCACTCTGAGGTGGATCCTGTGGGTCACTCTGAGGTGGATCCTGTGTTTCACTCTGAGATGGATCCTGTGGGTCACTCTGAGGTGGATGCTGTGGGTCACTCTGAGGTGGATGCTGTGGGTCACTCTGAGGTGGATCCTGTGGGCCACTCTGAGGTGGATCCTGTGTTTCACTCTGAGGTGGATCCTGTGGGCCACTCTGAGGTGGATCCTGTGGGCCACTCTGAGGTGGATCCTGTGGGTCACTGTAAGGTGGATCCTGTGGGCCACTCTGAGGTGGATGCTGTGGGTCACTCTGAGGTGGATCCTGTGGGTCACTGTAAGGTGGATCCTGTGGGTCACTCTGAGGTGGATCCTGTGGGTCACTCTGAGGTGGATCCTGTGGGTCACTGTAAGGTGGATGCTGTGGGTCACTCTGAGGTGGATCCTGTGGGCCGCCTGAGGTGGATCCTGTGGGCCGCTCTGAGGTGGATCCTGTGTTTCACTCTGAGGTGGATCCTGTGGGTCACTCTGAGGTGGATCCTGTGGGCCACTCTGAGGTGGATCCTGTGGGCCGCTCTGAGGTGGATCCTGTGTTTCACTCTGAGGTGGATCCTGTGGGCCACTCTGAGGTGGATGCTGTGGGTCACTCTGAGGTGGATGCTGTGGGTCACTCTGAAGTGGATCCTGTGGGTCACTCTGAAGTGGATCCTGTGGGTCACTCTAAGGCTTTGCTCTGAATGTTGGCACAATGACTTTTACTATTGCAGGTGATGTGTCTCTAGGGACCAAGTGAAGTTGAGATTCCAGCTGGACAGCTATTATACCAATGCAGAAGGAAGGAGATGGTGGCTTGGGTACCAGTGCCGGGGGAGTGGGGGAGGAGATGGTTGCTTGGGCCAAAGGGTGGTGCTGAAGTTGGGAGAAGGGGTCTGATTCCAGGTATGTGTTGAAGGTGAAGCCAACAAGAGTTACTGACTGAGTCAACGTGGGGATGAAAGGAAGGGAGAGTCTGATCTGAGCCCGGGGTCTCGCCTAACTCGCTAGAGGGATGAGTCCTCACCTACCCAGGTGGCATGTGGGGGTGGACAGTGCAGGGAGGACAATGGGGAGTTTGTTCTGAAAATGTCCTAGCTGAGATGCCTCCTGGAGGTCAAGGTCAAGAAGCCTCTTGGGTTTAAATCTAGAGTTGAGAGGAGAGGTTGCCCTCCAGGGGTCCGTATGAAAGCTTCAGGTGCTTCCGGGGGACCCTCTGGCACGACAGGTCTGAACCCATCTTTCCCTCTCCAGTACTGCAGGGCTCCCTCAGTTCTGCTTAGATTCCTAGCAGCCTCTGCTCAGCTTCTGTGCGCTCACCCTGTGCTGCTGGTAAATAGACACCCCAGATGGTCGGGATCCTTCAATAGACACCCCAGACGGTCGGGATCCTTCAATAGACACCCTGGACGGTCGGGATCCTTCAATAGACACCCCGGACGGTCGGGATCCTTCAATAGACACCCCAGACGGTCGGGATCCTTCAATAGACACCCCGGACGGTCGGGATCCTTCAATAGACATCCCGGACGGTCGGGATCCTTTAATAGACATCCCGGATGGTTGGGATCCTTTCCTCTCCCCAGGATCTTGTCTCTCCAAGCCCTGGCTATGTGAGCAGTCCTGAACTCTGATTTTCATCTTCCTGCTGGCATGACAGTGTGGAAAGCTCCTCTGAGCTTCTCGGATTCTCAGCAGGCCTCCTGCTCAGCCTCTCAGCATCTCCGTTCATGCCAGTTATGGGTTTGTGGTTGCCCCAAAGGGTGCAGAAGTTCAGCTCACCTCAACGTGTTTCCCTCTCCCACAGTATCTTGGGCCTTCAGGTCTTGGCTGCCTTGGTAGCTCTCTGACACATTATAATACATGTGGTCATTTGTTTTCTCCAACCTGGTTGATGGAAGTCAAAAGCAGACTCCTTTCTTTTTTTGTTGTTGTGTTTGTTCGTTCGTTTGTTTGTTTGTTTGACACACAGGGTCTTGCTCTTTTGCCCAGGCTGGAGTGCAGGGATGCGGTCACAGCTCACTGCAGCCTCGACCTCCTGGGCTGAAGCCATCCTCCCGCCTCAGCCTATTTCTTGAGTAGCTGGGACCACAGGTGCACACCACCATGCCCGGTTCATTTATTTTTGTGGAGATGGTGTCTCATCATGCTGCCATCCACTGCGGCCTCCCAGAGTGCTGGGATTGCAGGTGTGAACCACTGTGCCCAGCCTCCTCGTTTTTCTTAGAGTTGAGTTTCATTTTATGGATCTATTATGATTTATATAACAACCTCTTATCAACGGGCTTTTAGGCCTTTGTAAATAATGCTGCAGTGAGTAATTTCACACATAGACGACCTCACCTGTGCTTGATGGTATCTATAGGATAAGCAAAATTGCCGGGCCAAAGGGCAGATGCATTTACATTTTTATTGATGTTGCCAACCTGGTGGTCATAAACGTTGTGCTAACTTGTACTTTCATCAGCTATGTACGAGAGCGCCCGCTTCCCCGCAAGTTTGTCAACAGCGAGGGTTGCCTGGCATTTTGCTTTCTGCCAGTCTGACCCGTCATAAAATGGAACCTCCATTTAGTTTCAATTTGCGTTTCCTTGTTATGAGTACGGTTGGCCGTCTTTCTGTGTGTTAAAATGCCAGTTGCCCATTTAAGTTCTTTACTCACGTTTTGATGAGTTTGCTGGTCTTTATCTCGTTGTTTTCAGGATGTTTTTTAAAAAATGTATTTGGGAAAGCAGCACTTTGTCCACTGTATGAATTGCTAACGCCTTTTCCTCAGTTGGTGGGCTATCTGTTAATTTTGGCTTGTAGTATTTTAATATTAATATTTCTTTTCTTTCCTTCTTTCTTTCTCTCTCTTACTCTCTCTCCTTCCTTCCTTCTTTCCTTCTCCTTCCTTCCTTCCCCTTCCTTCCTTCTCCTTCCTTCCTTCCTTCCTCCCCCCTTCCCTTCCCTTCCCTCCCCTCCCCTCCCCTCCTTCTTTCTTTCTGTCTTTGCTGGAGTCTCATTCTGTCACCCAGGCTGGAGTGCAGTGCAGTGGCGCGAGCTCAGCTTACTGCAACCTCCACCTCCCTGGTTCAAGTGATTCTCCTGCCTCAGCCTCCCGAGTGGCTGGGATTACAGGCGCGCACCACACGCCCGGATGATTTTTGTATTTTTAGTACAGACAGGGTTTCACCAAGTTGGCCAGGCTGGTCTTGAACTCCTGACCTCAGGTGATCTGCCTGCCTCAGCCTCCTAAAGTACTGGGACTACAGGTGTGAGCCACTGCGCCCGACCGATGTCCTGCATATTTCTTATTAGGCTTATTCCTAGAAGTTTGTTGTTTTTGCTACTGCTAAAATACGCTATTTAATCTCATTAACTTTGGTAACTGAGGCCAGAGCTACAGGAAACTCTAAACAAAGTCAACCCAACCAACCGGGAAAATAGCAAGAGCTTACTGAGTCCCTATGTCGTCCTCACAATCTTGTCGGAGTGAAGCTGCCCCGTTGGGCGTTGCAGGGACAAGAGAGTAGAAGATTCAATCCTTGCTTTTAAGTTGTTCAAAATTGATTGAAAAAGACATAGAGAGACACAAAGACACAGCCTGGATGGGGACAGGTGGGCGGCCCCAGGTGAGGGGCAGGTACCGAGGTCATCACAGGCACTTGTGTTCAGGCCTTCCAGGTGGCGGCGGGGAGGGTCGAAAGGGGACTGTGGCTGACAGCAACACGGGCAGAGGACTGGCCAAGCAATTTCTAAGAGAAAAAAGAACACCCATGATGAGCACAGGGAAAACACACCCTCCTCTACAGTGCTTAAAAAAAGTGACACTCGGCCGGGCGCGGTGGCTCAAGCCTGTAATCCCAGCACTTTGGGAGGCCAAGACGGGCGGATCACGAGGTCAGGAGATTGAGACCATCCTGGCTAACACGGTGAAACCCCGCCTCTACTAAAAAAAATACAAAAAACTAGCCGGGCGTGGTGGCAGGTGCCTGTAGTCCCAGCTACCCGGGAGGCTGAGGCAGGAGAACGGTGTGAACCCGGGAGGCGGAGCTTGCAGTGAGCGGAGATCTGGCCACTGCACTCCAGCCTGGGTGACAGAGCGAGACTCCGTCTCAAAAAAAAGTGACACTCTAGTGGCCCAACGAAGTGGCAAAGATTTCCTTCAAGGTTGAAACCGTGGGTAGGAGTCTTCAACAGAAACAGAGGCCGGGGGAGCGGCCACCGTCCCTCTACGCACCCATCTGGGCAGCGGCACAGTGGGCCGTGACCCCAAGCGTGTCCCGCGTGCCAGGCACCCGTCTCAGCCCGGGAAAGCAACAGAGAGCCAGGCAGGTGTGGGAAGTCGTGTTCTGGCTGGAGAAGCAGACGACACCCAAGTCAGCAAGTGAATATGGAAGCCTGAACTGCGACCAACCTCACCCCACAAGAGGGAATGCGCGGGGCATTGAGGGAGGGAGTTGTGGGGGATCACGGAGCGGGCGTGTCTTTTGCAGAGGGTGATCTGAAGGGGAGGTGGCCTCTGAGCAGAGAGGTGAAGAATGCAAAGGGACCGGCCGCGTGGAGACAGGGAGGAGGAAGAGCGGTCCAGGCAGAGGGCATAGAATGAGCCAAGGCTCTGGTCTGGGAGCCGTGGTGGGCAGGACGGGCAGGGCGGGCGTCTCTGTCTCTCCTCGTGGTCTGCGGGCTTCTCCATGTGCGCGTCTCACAGCACGGTGGCCTCGGAGCATCCAGACCGCTAACTGGACAGCTGCTCAGGGTTGCAAGTGTTTGTTCCCAGAAACCCGGCTGACACCAACGGCTCCTGTGACTTCAGACCCCACAGGTCACGCAGATTGTTTCTGCCGTCACCACAAGCCCATCCTGGAGGCCAGGGCAGGGACCTGGACCCCACCTTCCTATCAGTCTCTCATAAGAAGAGCCCCTGGCTGGGCTGGGAGATGTCATTGTGTCCGTCATGGAGCGGCCAGTAGGCAGAGTGAAGGGTGAGGCATAGAGGCCAGCAGAGACCCGATGGTGCAGGCACCTGGCAGGTGGACGGGAAGACAGTGGCTGTGAGATTCAAAGTGCCGACTGAAAGGACTCATCCTGGCTGCCTGTGCGCCAGAGCTGCGTGCAAAAGGCAAGGTGGGTGTGGGGAGGCCGGGCAGGACCCTGTTGCAACAGAGACGGAAAAGGGTCCCACAGCACCTGCTCGGTCCCCCGGCCACACTTGAGGTCCTCCCCTAACAGGGACCACACCTTTCCTCACGCTCTTGGCCAAAATGAGATGACCACCTTGGTGGTGTGTGTGCTGCAAAGCGAGCCTGCCAGGCCAATTGGAATACATTCAGCAGAATAACACCCAACTGTAATTCAAGCAAAGACAAACATCTCATGTAAAGCTCACGGCATTCGGAGACACATGGGAGAATTCCTGCCTCCGTGCGGGGGCCAATCAGATAGGGCCGCTCCTGAGTTGCTGTGTGTTGGGAAATGACCTAACAGCCTTACAGCTTGTTACTGATTAATTTTGTTTGATGTGGGAGGCTGCATGGATTTTTAATAAGGGCTACTTGTAATTGCAGGCCGACTGAAGCTTCCAGAATCGTGAAGTGCATTTCAGGGAATTTTGCAAAACGCAGGATACAAGGCCTGCGTGCCCAGCACTCCCGGCTGGTAATTACATTCAAGCTGCTGTGTAGAGAGAACCTGGGGGCTCTCGTTGACTAATAAGAGGAATTAGGGAGCTATTAGGGCCTGCTGGTGGGGCCCGGCTCTTCCCTGGTAAATCTCCAGCCCGTCGATATCCTGGCCTCCCACTGAGGTGGGGTTTTAGTCTGTATATTAGAAAGTGCTGGAGAGGGGAAAACAAATACAGAGAAAACTTCTAAGTCCCCCAGGCCAAGGGAGACCCATGGGCCCCTGACATCTGTGCCAATGTGCTCTGCCCCCTTAAAAGGAGCCGTGACGACGGCCAGGGCGGCCACTCCGGGTGCTGGGTCCTGGGTCTGAACATGGCAGCTGCTCACTGGTGCATCCACAGCTTCACGTGGGGGCGAGAGCCTGTCTCAGTCTCAGTCGCCCCTGGAACAAGCCTTGTTTCTGGGCAGTGGCCACCTCTGTGGGTCTCTGGAAACTTGGCCATAGTGCCAGCTAGCTGGTGGGTGGGACACAGAGCGAGCGGGCTGGACTCACAGACAGCTGACCACCCAGTGCCTGGGGCGTCCAGGAAAATATCACAAGGACAGAAACCAGCAAGAGCTGCAGATGAGGGGAAGGAATGAGTTAGGAAGCACTGGGCTGCATGGAGCAGAAAAGACAAATCAACTGTCTTCACTGAGAGAGAATGGACTGACACCTGGGACAGGGAGGTCCTGAGGCAGGTGGAATTCAGGCTTGGCTTGACCCAGGGGCTCAACAAGGCTGTCATGGCCTCAATTTCTTTCCATTTCTGCCCTCTGCATAGTTGGCCTTATTCCAAAGCCACCTCTTCCTCATGGGCACAAAACAGCTGCTGCAGTGCCAGGCTTCACATCTGCATCCCACCCTGCCCAGGAGAGAGGATGTGTCTGTCCCTGCAGTCTGCATGAGGAGCACCCTGATTGGATGCCTGGGCTATGTGAGCACATGGCCAGAGGACAGGACTGTGTGACGAATGTGAGGGAATCACAGCTCCTTTGGAAGAGGGATTGTGGGCAGCTTGGCCCAAGCGCACAGAGACGGAGACGGATGGGCGAGGGACGAATGCTTGAACAGTGGAGCCGGAGCTGGAACTCAGGGCCAGATGGAAGGGAGCTTACCTGCTGCACAAGGCATTTGGGTTTTATTTTTAAGACGATCAGGAGCTAGGAATGCTTTGGGCTGGAGGGAGGGAGGTCTATGCAGCTGGAGAGGGGATTGTGGGGGGTGTGGGGGGGCCGGGGCCGGGAGGTGTGTGGGGCAGAGATGGTGGGTGAAGGGAGAGGGGCTGGGTGGGGCCCCAGAAGCCCAGTCTGCTCCACTGCACCCTGTGGACTCACTCCATCCTCACAACCATTTGGCAGCAGCGTCTCCCCCCATCGTGGAAGGAGAAGGGTGGGCAGGTGGCTGCCAATGCCACTCCCATTTTCAAATGTGGAGGCCGAGACACAGAACCAGAGGTTTCAAGATGACACAGCTGGTAAAGGGTTCGAACCCGGGCCTGTGGAACCCACTCCCACATGACACTCCTGAGGAACAGGGAGGCAGCTGGTGGCGGCTTCTGGGCAGACCCGAGGCTCCTACTTGGAGAGGAGATGGGTGAAGATCCAGACACCTGAGGAGACGGTCATGGGGCTGACTGGCGGGACAGGGGAGGTGAGGACAGGGCTTTCGACTTTTTGAGCTTGGGACAATGGTAGGTAAGTAGGCAGTTTCGCCTGTGTCGGGAAAATTTTAAGACTTTGAAATGGGCAAAAAGGCTTGTGTGTCCCGTGTCCCGCACCCTTCCGGGGTCTTGCCACCGTTCACGCTCTTTTGCAGAAACCTGACAATAATACAATAATATGAATGACGCGTGTCTGTAAAAATGCTCTGTAAATCCACTTCGGTGCTCCTTGTTTTTCTTCCTTTTTTTTTGAGATGGAGTCTTGCTCTGCCACCCAGGCTGGAGTGCAGTGGCGCGATCTCGGCTCACCGCAACCTCCGCCTCCCACGTTCAAGCAATTCTTCTGCCTCAGCCTCCAAGTAGCTGGGATTACAGGCACCCGCCACCACACCCGGCTAATTTTTTGTAAGTTTAGTAGAGACAGTGTTTCGCCATGTTGGCCAGGCTGGTCTTGAATTCCTGACCTCAAGTGATCCACCCACCTCGACCTCCCAAAGTACTGGGATTACAGGCATGGGCCACCGTGCCCAGCCCATTCCTTATTTTCTATATAATGTGCTTTGAATTCTCCTGTGAGCCAGTTCTAACATCTTATTGATTTCCTTGCTAATTAAGGTGTTCAATAAAATCCTTGATACATTTCATATTTGTAGGATAGTCATGCTTTTACCTTAAAATTCAACACTTAAAATACGACACTTGACTATCAGAGGTGGGTCTGGGGCTCTGGAGGGGGCAGAGCTGGGGGAGCCTGGGGTGGGAGGTCCAGGGAAAGATGGGAGGAGACGCTGCCTGGGGACGTGGCAGGGACGGGTTTGTAAGTACTGCCTCCCGGCCTGTCTGCAAGTCCCTCCTCCTAGCACTGCCCCCACACTGGCCTCCCCCGATGCATGTGAGGCTGGAATGGTCACTGCTGGAGTGGCCTTGGTGGGCCAGCCCTGCACCCGACCCTGCGGCGTTGGTGTCCTGCCCGCACCTGCACTGCTATCCCTCCAGACTTCCAGCAAATTCTCTCCTACGACCCTGTTAGTGGGGACCGTGGGTTTCGTGCGTTTTCTCAAACATCTCTGTGGGCGTTGAAAATCAGAGGATGCCAAATGTGTAGCCCCACAAGGATCTGGGGTCACAACCTCAAACAGCACCCCCAGGTTCAAAATTTCGTCGACATTTCTGTTTTCTACATAGGATTTCATGGAAACTTTGCATTCGACTCCAGAGGACATCTGTGTTTGCTTCAGTACAAAACAATGCGTTAAATGGTTTTCCACTGTCCACGGACAGAATGACAACACGTATCGTTTAAAGACCTTAATGGACTCTGTTTCGATTCTAGAATTGGACAACGTGTCCCTCTGTAAAACAGAACTAGTGCTTCTGTGAGCTGAGCAGAGGGGGGCGGCTTTAGAGACGGAAAGGGCTTCCTAGAAGAAAGCAGAGGTGAAGAACCCAGGCACAGGGGTCGTTTCAAAGTCACTGTCCCTGCAGGGCAGTAACTAATTGTCTCACATCGGGCGACTTCAGGCTAAGGATTAAAGCAGAGGGAACTTCATTCCATGCTGATTGAAGACTGGAACCGGCCTGTTTGGGAAACTGGCCATTCTCTCTCTCTCCTGTCTTTCTTATTTTTCTCTTTTTTTTTTTTTTAAAGAATTTATTATTTTTTATAGAGACAGGGTTCCAGGTTCCAGACAGTGTTGCCCGGGCTGGTCTCAGACTCCTGAGCTCAAGCGATCCTCCTGCCTCAGACTCCCAAAGTGCTGGGATGACAGGTGTGAGCTGCCGTGCCTGGCCAATCACCCTCTCCTGATTTTTTGGAAGGTCAGATGACAACTTCTTTTGGGTTTGGTGACGGACAGCCTGAGCATGGGTGAGTGCATTTGATCTTTAGTCTGGCCCATGCAGGGCCCAGAGCAGGCACTTAGTTCAAAACCATGGTCTTCCATAATGTTTATATAACTAACACCACAGAGGAAGAAGACACTAGGGGGGCACCGTCCTATCTGCTTGGATTTTCCAACTCTGAGGCTCCTTCAAGGGGAGTGGAGGGCACCTCAGTTTGAGAGGCTGGACTTCCTGGGTTTCTCTCCCGGCAGCTGCCCAGGGTCCCTGGGCCCCCTCTTCCCTGCCCCATGTCCTCAGCAAGGCCCCTGGCCAGAGTCTTTCTCGGGCAGCTGCTTAGGGTCCCTGGGGTCCCTCCTTGCCCTCTGTCCTCAGCAAACCTCTGGCCTGGATCTGTCTCCAGCTCAACATCTCCGGGCCCCCCTCCCCGCCTTGCTCTCCTGGCCCCAGCAAGGCCCCTGGCCTGGGGTCTGGGCAATACCCCTCCCAGGTAAGGACAGGAGTGAATCCAGAGACCACTCGGCTTCAATTTGGTGCAGAGGCCCTAAAGGGCATTTGAGAAAAGATGGGGCACGGAGGGGCCCGCGGGCAGCGCGGCTGGGCGCCAGGGGCTGAGCGGGTCACTGTCTCGCTGCGCCCGGGACAGCAGCTCTGCAAGCGCTCACCACGTTTCAGCCTCTTACAGGGTGGCTGTGGGGCAGGGGCTTACAGAGCCAGCTTCTTGGTGGGGCCCTCCCACTGCCACCCCAACCCCGCTCCGTCCAGGGCGCTGCTCTCTTTTGGGGCGTCGGGCTGCAGACCTGGACCCCAGACCCCGGTCTGCGGGAAGCGGGGGCGGGGCCTGGGTCTCGGGGGGGCGTGGCCGGAGTTGGGGCGGGGCCCGGATCACCGCCCTCTGCGCCTGGCCCAGCCCGCGGCCCGGCCCATCCCTGGCGCTCTGCTGCCACCTGGTGGCGAGGCGCGGCCGTGCAGCCTGGGCCTCACCTGCGGGACAGCAGGTGCACCGAGCTCCTGGAAGGCGGCTGCTGGGCGCTGGGCGGGCGAGGACGTCCGGCTTTAGGGGTGGATCTGGAGAGGGTGGGATGACGAGGAAGCTGCCGGCTCCTCAGCGTCCAGTCACACCTCGGCTTCCGTGCCCAGACAGGGAGAGGGGCTTGTGACAAGCGCGTCACCACCTGTGCTGGGGAGCCCCACGCTGCACCTCGAGAGCTAGGAGGGGCTGCGCATCAGGGGCCCGCCCCCCTCGTTTTCCAGCTGGGAAACTGAGGCTAGAAAGGCCGTGGCTGCGCTTCCCAAGGGCAGTCCTCCCGTGCATCGACCCCTCACTGCCTGGTCTGTGGATGGAGCCTGTGGGGCAAACAAGGAAACAGGTGCACAAAACGGTCATGCAATTAACGCAGCCTAACATCAGAAAGCATGGCATAGTTGCTTCCCACGCGGGAAGTGCAGTGGAAAACACAGCAAAGCCGGAAGGCCACAACCTGGGCTTGTCCCATGGGCACTGCTCTGGCCGGGTGGGTTGGGTGTGGAGTCATACCTGAAATCGGTTGCTGCCCAGGCCTGGGGCAAGGGGAGGAGGGCGATCCCAGAGCTCCGTGGGTCATAAAGAGGTGGACTAGGTAGCTGGCAGGGTTTCCTAAAGGGGGCTGCAGGGAAAAGGAGTGTGACATGATGTGGCTTCAAGTCCCACCCTGCCTGCAGGCCTGGCTGGAGTGGGTAGGGACATGCTGGCTTCAGGTGAGTGTCCTGGGCAAAGGGGCTTAGGTCCAGGCTGTTAGGACTTCAGCACAGAGGCTGAAGGATTTGCTGTGGGGAGAGATCCAGGGAGGTTACGGCCCACTGCCAGGTGTCAAGCTAAGTCACCCACAGGTGTGACGGGAACAGGGCCAAGTGACGTTTTTAAGTGGCCCTATTTTCAATCCCGGGGTTACACTGTTTGCATGATCTCATTAATTCCGCACAATAGTGCTGGGTGTTTCTCTCCTTATCTCGCTTAATTGGTGTAACAGCCGGTGAGTCAGGCACTATTGCCCCTATTTCAGGCACAAGGAAGCTGAAGGTTCAGAGAGAGATGAAGTGCTTTGGCTTCCCCAGCAGGAAGGGGCTGCAGGATTCATCCTGGGCCAGACTGTGTGCGTGCCCTTTTAAAACGAAGACACAGGGCCGGGTGCGGTGGCTCACGCCTGTAATCCCAGCACTTTGGGAGGCCAAGGCGGGCGGATCATGGGGTCAGGAGATCGAGACCATCCTGGCCAATGTGGTGAAACCCTGTCTCCACTAAAAATACAAAAAAAAAAAAAAAATTATCTCGGTGTGGTGGGCGCCTGTAATCCCAGCTACTCGGGAGGCTGAGGCAGGAGAATCACTTGAACTCAGGAGGTAGAGTTTGCAGTGAGCCAAGATCGTGCCACTGCACTCCAGTCTGGCGACAGTAAAACCCTGTGACCAAAAAAAAAAAAAAAGAAAAGACAAAAGAAGACACAATTCTTGTAACAGAAAATTACTAGTTTAAGGTGTACAAGCCAGCTGTTTACAGTATATTTACAATATCGTACAGCCAACACCACTACCTAATCCCAGAACATCTGCATCACCCTAAAAGGAAACCTTGTACCTGTTAGCTGTCTCTCCCAAGTGTCCCTTCCCCAGCTCCTGGCAACCCCCTATCTGCTCTCTCTCTCAGTGGATTTGTCCATTCTGCACATTTCATACAAATGCAATCCTGCAATCAGTGGTCTGCTGTGCCCGGCTTCTTCCCCTGCTCTAGGTGACTTTGAGGCTCATCCAGGTTGAGCCTGGGCCAGCGCTTCCTTCCTTTTCATGGCTGAATAATATTCCCCTGCACGGACAAACCACCCTTTGTTTCTCCATTTATCTGTTGATGGACAGGTAGGTTGCTCCCACTTTGTGGCTATTGTGAGTGATGCTGCTGTGATCATTTGTATCCTAGTATCTGTCTGAGTCCGTATTTCAGTTCCTTCGGGTGTATACCCAGGAATGGAACGGCTGGGTCATATGGTAATTATGTTTTCCTTTTTGAGAAAATGCCAAACTGTTTTTCAAAGTGGCAGCACTGTTTATGTTCCACAAGCAGCGTGTGAGGGTCCTGGTTTCTCCATATCCTCATCAACTCTTGTTATTTCCTGTTTAAAAATATTATAACCATCCTAGTGGGTGTGGAGTGGAGTCTCATCATGGATTTGATTTGCGTTTCCCTAATAACTTAGTGACGTTGATGAACTTTTCAGGTGCTTAGTGGCTGTTTGTATATCTTCTATGGAGAAATGTCTGTCAAATCCTTTGCCCATTTTTAAGTTGAATTATTTGTCTTTTTACTGCTGAGTCTAGGCCAGATTTTAAATCTCACTCCCGCTCTGGCTGAAGTTACCTGGGCTCTGCATAAAGTTCTCGAGTGCTCAGCAAACAGTGCTCTCAAGCAAGGGCCAGTTGTCTGGTCAGGGTGTGAGTTTTCTCCGCCACTGCAGCCTCTGTGTGTGTGAGCCAGTGATAACTTACAGATGGGTAGTGGGGAGAAGGGGGAAGCTGTGGGTGACCCATCCCACACTCCTGCTCTTCTCACCTCCTGCATTCCTTAGCAAAGGCCCCCACCCCAATCCTGCCCCACCTTTGCCCTCCCCCAGAACCTATGATGTTGAGCCAAGTTCTCCTGACCCTTGTAACCGGGGCTCCTTGTGACCTCAGCCTTCTCCCCACTGATCTCCCTGCTGATCTCCGGCAGCTCATGGCTGCCCCTCTCCCTCCCCGAACCACCTGGAATCAGGAAGATCATCCGCTTCCAGCACCATCCAAC
Organism: Chlorocebus sabaeus; assembly: GCF_047675955.1. Classification (NCBI taxonomy): domain Eukaryota; kingdom Metazoa; phylum Chordata; class Mammalia; order Primates; family Cercopithecidae; genus Chlorocebus; species Chlorocebus sabaeus. Next base: position 21,401,251 of record NC_132931.1, read on the forward strand.
GCTGGGCGTGGAGAGGGGTCAAGAATGTGGCTCTGCCACTGCTCCGGCTGGGGCTGGACTAAGCTTAGCCTCTCAGCTGCTCTGCGACCTTGGCCACGTCTCTAGCATCCCTGTGACCTCACCCCAAATAGGGTTAACCTGTGGGACTGACCTCCCAGGCTGACCGAGAGCTCATGTGGTATCAGGCAATAAACAGGAGGGTGCTGTTACCCCAAACTGCTCTCAGATTCTCTCTCAGGGAAGCCAAATCAGACAAACAGAGAGACGCATGCTGGGTGCGCGTTTCCAGAGATGAGAAGCTGCGCCGGACCCTTTTTGGTAACTGCCCAAGCACAGAGCTGGGAAAATAGAGCTCGGCAAATATTGACCCGAATACCTGGGAGGGAAAGGCAGAGTGGCACACGGAGCGGGATCCAATCTGTGTGACAAAAACTAGAATGTGAGGTCTGCATCTGCAGAGAAACGAGTGTGCAGAGGGCACGTGCTGGTGCTCAGGGCAGCTGCCTTTGGGGTCTGGGGTTGAAGGGAGGCAGGTGAGGTGGATAAAACTGTTATAAACTGTTATATGTTCATCCCCACCCTCTTGTGGAAGGAGGGCACGTCCCTGCTCCCTGACACTGGGCTTGGCGTGGAAACCGTTCGGACATGGGGCTTTAGTGGGAGCTGCAGTGTGCGTTGCGGGAACTGCACTCCGGAACCTCTCCTGACCCACCTGGAACGAGTGTCTCCCTGGGTAGCTGCCACCTGGGCCTGCAGCCCAGAAAAAAAGCACAGATGGCTGAGCCCAACAACCCACAAGGCGAAGCACAGCTCAGCTCCCCGTGAACAGACACCGGCTGTGTCTACCCTGACCGGTGGTTACTGCTGCCCAAGCCTGTGAACGGCCACTGGCTGTGCCCGCCCTGACCAGTGGTTACTGCTGCCGGAGTCGCTCAGTTCCCCGTGAACAGCTGCCAGCTGTGCCCGCCCTGACCAGCGGTTACTGTGCAGGAGCCCTTGGGTGCCAGCGTGGTTTTCTCCCTGCATTATCGTGGCAAGAGCTGACGCATACAAAGGGAGGGTAAATGGGGTTTTCACCTTTTACTCCATCATCTAAAAAACTTAGACCATATCTGTTATTCTTTAGAGAGAAAAGGAGGTTTAGAACACACAGGGGTGCTGATTCTGTCTCAGAGCGTCTGGCTGGCCCCCGTGCCCTATGGCCGTCGACGCTGCCTGGCAGATGTCCGGTGCGGTTGCTGCTTCTCCGTCCCTCCCAGCTGACGGTGGGCTGTTCGCAGGCACAGTGGCACCCTGTTGTCAGGACCGGCCTGGCTGGGCCTGGCGGGGGGCGGGGGGGGCAGGTTTGTCAACGGGCTGAATCCCAGAAGGCCAGACATGGAATGTAGAAGTCGTGGGATCTGCACAGAGGAAATTCAGCGTGTATCAGAGTGGGCCAGGTGTAGCAGTTATCCTTGGTTCCTGGTGAGCTATCGTTTTGGAAGTTACGGGAGTTTCTCTGGGTTTCATCCGGTGCAGATACAGGAAGGATGAGCCCTCAGAATGCGTGCGTCCTGCCTCCCTGCTGTTGACTGAGGCATCTCTGCTGTCTCCACGAGAGCGAGTTCCCCTGTCATCCAAGGCCCCACACGTGTTAGCCTGTATTACTGGGGAAGGAAGGCTTGTGGCCTCAGTCTGCTTACCTGTAACATGGGGTTATCTGGCGTAAGCAATGTGGACTAACTGTCCCAAACGCACCTCTGACAAATCACTTACTATGATGTAAATCCCTCAGAAAGATCCCAAAATAGGCTGCACGTGGCGGCTCACACCTGTAATCCCAGCACGTTGGGAGGCCGAGATGGATGGATCACGAGATCAGGAGATCAAGACCATCCTGGCTAACACGGTGAAACCCTGTCTCTACCAAAAATACAAAAAAAAAAAAATTAGCCTGGCATGGTGGCGTGCATCTGTGGTCCCAGTTACTCGGGAGGCTGAGGCAGGAGAATGGCGTGAACCCGGGAGGCAGAGGTTGCAGTGAGCCAAGATCACCACCACTGCACTCCAGCCTGGGCGAGAGAGTGACACTCTGGTTCAAAAAAAAGAAAAAAAAAAAGAAAGAAAGATCCCCAAACATGGCAGATTCCTTTCCAATACAGAGCTGCACTTTCAGAAACTAGGAAAAATCCAAGCTGAAAACGGCGGCAGGAGGTGTGTGAGCAGATGGTGCAGCCGTTCCAGGGGTGGGCAACTAGGCCCAGCAGGGAAGAGCCTGTGTTTCGATGCCCATCGACAGAAGAGAGATGAGGCTTTGGACTCACACACGCTGGGGGTGAGAACCGCGACTGTGGGTGGAGCCCAGGCCTTAGCAGAGCCTGTTCGTTTTAGTCTGAGCTCTGGTGGAAAGAAAGTTTCTGCTAAGAATTATAACAATAAAACTGCCTGCATTGTGGTCAGGTTGAGAAAATGCACCACCAGGAGGCCCGGGAATGCCCAAATGAGGAACTGGGGGAAAAGTGGGATGAGCCTGGGGGGCCTCTGGCAGGAGCAAATTGCAAATCACCCTGGGACACATCCTCAACAGAGGTCACACAGCATTTCTGGATAAAACTATAGACTGTGAACTCACAGTAGAAACCCACAAGCCCTGCAAAGAAGAAATGCAAAATATGCAAAGCGGTGCAGTGGCAAGATGACATCTTCAAGAAATTCAGACAAAAGAGTCATCAAATATGCAACATTAACATTTTTCAAACAATTAAAAGCGTGGAAAGAAGATATCTTAAAAAATGAGTAAAGACCAGCAAACAAGGTAAGAAAACCAGGCAAATTTGGAAAAGAACAACAACAACAACAAAAATCTCCTAAAAATGAAAAGTACAGTCACTGAAATTAAAACAATTTAGATACAGCTACTGAGAATTCATAAGATAGATCTGAGTAAATTGCCAAGAATGAGACAGACAGATAAATAGTTATTGTTTTGGAAGTTAATCTCTCAGCCATTATCTCTTTAAATGTCTCCTTTCCCAGATCTATCTACATGATAGATTACAATGTTGTATATGCGTCTAATTGGAGTTCCACAGGGAAAATTGGTGAAGGGAGACATTTGAAGAGATAGTGGCTGAGAGATTTCCAGGGCTGATGGAAGTCACGCATCTCCAGATTCAAAATCCTAAGTCCTGAGCAGGTTAAATAAAAACAAATTTTCACACAGCATGTTGTAATGAAAGAGAAGAAAACTAAAGGCAAAGATGATTCAGAAAGGCAACTGGAGATCTTTGTTTCTGGCCAACATGGAGTAACAGGACCTGGATTTACCCTTCTACCTAAAATAACCCAAACCAGGCAGACTACGTGAAATGAGAGCTTTCAAGAAACGAGACATCGTATAACAAAGTGTAATGATCCCTGAGCGACGGGAACAACAAGGTGAGCCCTACCACCACCCCAGCTTCCTGCCTTGAAAACGTTCTCAGGACATGGTTCAGGGAGGCAGAACCCAGGGGAGCCTGGCGGACTCCTGGAGTTAGGACACAGAACTGAGGGTTCAGGAAGAACAAACCAAGATGATTCAGCTCACAGGACAGAGTGAAGGAGAGGGGAGAGGGGCACGGGCGAGTTCTGGTATCTGCTGAGGAACCCCCTGCTGCTTGAATATTCAGCTAAATACTCATCAGCATTATTTTTATGTGACGAAAATACCCAGGGCTGCAGAGTGAACCATCTGAAAGGATTGGTGGTACCAGTTCCTGGTGCCCACACCGGAGAAGGGAATAGTGTCTGTTCTCACCAGCCAGGTCGGAAGCCTCGTGTTCGTGGGACAGAGAACACACAGGAGTCTTACTTCCACAGCGGGGACTGTTTGGCCCTAAACCCAACACTGATCTTTTCCACTCAGGATCAAACTGTTTCCAAGTAACTTCAATTAAGATGCTGTAATATGTCTAACTGCTGTTTCACAGGGAAAATTAGGGAAAGGAAATATTTGAAGGGATGTTGGCTGAGAAGTTTCCCAAAACGAAGCACAAGAATATTTATAGAAATATAAAAACACCCGGAATCCAATCAAGAAAAATTCACAAGGTCTAGCATCTAATTAAAGACGACCACGTGTAAGGAGCAGGAAAACATGACCCAGAGTGAGAAGACGTAATCAATCGAAACCAACCCGGTCTGAATAGGTGTTAGAATTAGCAGAGGCAAAGACGTTAAACACTTACTATAACTGTGCTTTATGCGTCCCCCCAAAAGTTCAGTAGTCAAGTGGAAGATACTAAAAAACACACATTGCACTTCCAGAGATGAAAGTTATCATGTCTGAGATGAAAAACAGACAATTGAGATTGACAATGTATGAGACATTGTGGAAGAAAAGGTTAGTGGACTCACAGCCATAGCAACAGAAACGATCTAAGGTAAAACCATCGAGAAAACAGAGTGAGAAAATGACCAGGGTAACAGTGAGTTCAGAAGCAACTTCGAGGAGACTAATGTATGTGCAACTGGGGTGCCTGAAAGTAGGCAGGGGGCGGGGCAGCAAAAGTTTTTAAAGAAATAATGGCTTAAAAATGTCGCATTTTGGCCGGGCGCGGTGGCTCAAGCCTGTAATCCCAGCACTTTGGGAGGCCGAGGTGGGCGGATCACGAGGTCAGGAGATCGAGACCATCCTGGCAAACACGGTGAAACCCCGTCTCTACTAAAAAATGCAAAAAATTAGCCGGGCGTGGTGGCGGCGCCTGTAGTCCCAGCTACTCGGGAGGCTGAGGCAGGAGAATGGCGTGAACCCGGGAGGTGGAGCTTGCAGTGAGCCGAGATCGCGCCACTGCACTCCAGCCTGGGTGACAGAGCGAGACTCCGTCTCAAAAAAAAAAAAAAAAAAAAAAAGGTCGCATTTTGATGTAACAGTAATAATGAACTCACAGACTGAAGAAGCTTGATGAACCCCCAAGCATGATAAACAAGAAGAAAACCACACCAAGGCACGTAATAATCAAAATGTTTAAAAACAATGGCAAAAGGAGCATTTTATAAGCAGCCTGAGAAAAAAAGGCATGTTCCACAGGGAGGAGAAAAGACGAGGCTGACTGCAGACTTACCATCATAAACAATGCAAGTGAGAGGACCGTGGAGAAGCATCTTTAAAGTACAGAAGGAAAAGGAAAATGATAATGTCAATTTACAATTCTGTACCCGGCAAACTTATCTTTCAAAAATGAAGGGAAAATATAAAAGCTGAAAGAATTGGCCACCACTGGACCCAGACCCCAAGAGAGGATATAGAAAGTCAGGCAGATACCTCCTTCAGGCAGGAGGAGAATGCTACCAGTGGGAAATAGAAGTCTACTCAGTGGAAATGAAGAGCGCCAGAAGTGGTAAACACATGAGTAAATATATGCGATTTTTCCTATTTAAGTCTTTTTAAAAGATAATGACTCTTTAAATGAAAATAATAGGCCAGGTACAGTGGCTCACATCTGTAATCCCAGCACTTTAGGAGGCTGAGGTGGGTGGATCTCAAGGTCAGGAGTTCGAGACCAGCCTGGCCAACATGGTGAAACCCCATCTCTACTAAAAATCCAAAATTAGCCAGGTGTGGTGGCAGATGCCTGTAATCCCAGTTACTTGGGAGGCTGAGGCAGGAGAATCAGTTGAATCTGGGAGGCAGAGGTTGCAGTGAGCCAGGATCGTGCCCCTGCACTCCAGCCTGGGTGAGAGAGTGAGACTCTTTTTGTTTTTGAAAGCATAAAAGAAAGAAAGAAAATACTAATAGTGTATCATGGGGACCATGATGTAGGTAAAAGTAACCATATCACAACAGTAACACAAAACCCCATTGTAAGGTTCTTATGCTGAAAGAGAGGTGATATAATACTATTTAAAAGTAGATCGTGATAAGATAAAGAAGTATATTATAAACCCCAAAGTATCCACTAAAATAATAAAGCAAAGAGTTATAGCTAGTGAGCCAATAAAGACAATAAAATGGAATAATAAAAAGTATTCAATCAAAAAAGGAAGCAAAGAGGGGAACAAAGAACTGAAAAAACAAAAAGAAAACAAACAGCAAGAAGACAGACTCAAACCATATCAATAAACACATTAAAGGTTAATTGTCTAAATACCCCAAGTGTAAGGCAGACATTGTCAGACGAGACAAACAGCAAGAAGACAGACCCAAACCATATCAAGAAACACATTAAAGGTTAATAGTCGGCCGGGTGCGGTGGCTCACGCCTATAATCCCAGCATTTTGGGAGACTGAGGCAGGCAGATGACGAGGTCAGGAGATCGAGGCCATAGTGAAACCCTGTCTCTACTAAAAATACAAAAATTAGCCGGGCGTGGCAGCGGGCGCCTGTAGTCCCAGCTACTCGGGAGGCTGAGGCAGGAGAATCACTTGAACCCGGGAGGCGGAGCTTGCAGTGAGCTGAGATTGTGCCGCTGCACTGCAGCCTGGGCCACAGAGACAGACCCATCTCACACACACGCGCGCACACACACACACACGCGCACACACAAAGGTTAATAGTCTGAATACCCCAAGTATAAGACAGACATTGTCAGATGAGACAAACAGCAAGACCCACTGTGTGCTGCCTAGAGACACACTTTTCAATGTAAAAGCAAATAGGTTAAAAGTAAAAGGATGGGAAAGCTATACCGCACTAATACTAATCAAAAGAAAGCTGGAGCTGCTGTAATAACATTAGGAAAAGTAAATTTCAGAGTGGACACGATTACCAGGGATACAGAAGGTTATGTCATAGGGATAAACGAGTCAACGAACAAGAAAATAACAATTCTCAGTAAATTATTCCCCTAATAATATGCTGTCATAAAACAGGAATCGGTAACTGATAGGGCCGCCACCAACATCGATCAATCTCCTGCCCTGTTTGGAGGCTTCAACACCCATCTCTCCATAATTGATAAAATACGTAGACAGAAAATTATTGAGGATGCAGAATATTTGGACAACACTGTTTACCAACTCAGCCTAGTTGTTTTTTTATGGAACTCTCCTCTCGTAACAGCAGAATATCCATTCTTTTCAAGAGCGTACGGAACACTGACCAGCTTGTCCATGTTCTGAGCCAGGAAGCAAGTCTCAGTAGATTTAAAAGGATTCAGATGATACGAGATATATTCTCTGACCACAGTGGAATTAAATTAGAAACTGACAACAGAAAGATCTTTGAAAAATCACAAAACAGTTGGAAACTAAATAACACACTTTTAACAATCCAGGAGTAAAAGAAGAAATCATAAGGAAGATTAGAAAGTATTTTGAAGTGAACAAAAAATTTAAAAACATCATACCAAAATGAGCAAGGTGATGCTAAAACAGTATTGAAAGAGAATTTTATAGCTCTGAAAACTTGTTTTGTAGAAGAAGAAAGTTTTCAAATCAATGACCTCAGATTCTACCTTAAGAAGCAAGAAAAATAAGTGCAAATTAAACTCAATGTATGTAGAAAAAGGAACTAATAAATATCAGAGCAGAAACAAATGAAATATTAAAAATAAATTTAAAAGTGTGTTCTTTGAAAAAATCAATAACGTCGATAAACCTCTAGGTAGGCTGATCAGAAAAAAGAGAAAAATGCCAGTTAATATGAGGAATGAGAGAGGTGGCATCCTAGCAGATTCTATGACTATTAAGAGAATAATAAGATAGTACGAACTTTTTTGTGCCAATAAGTTTAGCAATTTATAGGAAATAGATTCATTCCTTAAAAATCACAAATCACCAAACTTACTGAAGAAGAAATTGATAACCTGAATAGCTCTTTACTTATTAAAGAAATCAAATTGGCAATTAAAACCCTTCCTACACAGAAAACTCACATGGCTTCGACTGGTGAATTCTACCAGAATTTTAAGACTACACCAATTCTTCCAGAAAATTGAAAAGCTGGGAATACTTCTTAGCTCATTCTATAAAGTCATCATTATCTTGATACCCAAACAGGTTAAAAAGTCATCAGAAGAAAATAAAACTAAAGACTAATATTCCTCATATAAAAAGTCTACTAGAGCTGGGCCAGGCTCACACCTGTAATCTCAGCTACTCAGGAAGCTGATGGAGGAAAACCACTTTGAGGCCAGGTGTTCGAGACCAGTCTGAGCCCCACAGGGAGATCTGTCTTGAAAAGAATTATTTTAAAAAATTAACAAGGCATGGTGGCACAAGCCTGTAGCCCTAGCTACCGGGGAGGCTGAGGTGGGAGGACCTTCTGAGTCCAGGAGTTCAAGGCTATGCTGAGCTATGACTGTGCCCCTGTACTCTGCACTCCAGCCCGGATGACAGAGTAAAACATTGTTTCTAAAAACACGTACATGTATAGATACATATAATTGCCAAATGGAGTTCATTCCAGGAATTCAGGGATGATTTGATATTTGCAAAACAATCAATGTAATGAAGCATATTAGTCAAGCAGAAAAGAATATCCTTATAATTATCTCAGTAAATGCAGAAAAATCATTTGACAAAATCGCACATCCGTTCCCAATAAAAACTCTCAGCAAACTAGGAATAGAAGGAAAGTTACTCAACCTGATAAAGGGTATCTATGTTTAAAAACCTGTGGCCTATAAACTTTATAACCGGTATAAAGATGGAATGCTTCCCTCGTAATGCCAGGAGCAAGGTAAGGATGTCTACTCTCGCTCCTACTATTCAACAGGCTCCTGGAGGCTCCAGTCAGTGCAATAAAGCAAGAAAGTAAGTGAAAAGCATCTGGACTGGACATGAGACAGTAAACCTGTATTCACAGAAGACAGGCTATATGTGGAGAATCTTATGGAATCTACAAAAAGCAATTACAACCGATAAATGGGTTTAGTGAGATGGAAGAATATAAAATCAACAGACAAAAATTAATTTTATATCTGCATACTGAGAAGTAATCAGAAATGGAAAATTTAACACTGTCATGTAGAGTCCTATAAAAAGTTTAACTAGCTGAGATGTCAACTTTCCACAACAGATTTTTGGCTTCAGCACAATCCTAATCATCATTCCAGCAGGTTTTCTCATATACATTGACAAACTGATTATACAATTTATTTTGGAATTGCAGAGAACCTAGAATAGCCCAAACAACTTTGAAAAAGAAAAGCTGTAAGACTGTCACGACCTGATTTCAATATGTATTGGGAAGCTACAGTTATCAATACTGTGGTGTTTATGTTAAGAGAGGCAAATAGATCAATGGAACACAACAGAGAGTTTAGAAATAGACCCTCACACACATAGGTAATTGATTTTGGCAAAGACATCAAAACAATCCCATTGGGGAAAAAAAAAAATCTTTTCAACGAACGGTGCCAGGATGATCGTATGGAGAAAAAACTTATCTGACACTGTTACCCAAAACTTGATTTTAGGTGGAGCGTATTACCAAATGTAAAACAGAAAACTGTAAAGCCACTAGACAAAATTATAACCTGGGTATAGGGAAGGTTTCTTAAGGCAGAGAAAAAAAAATTTTTTTGACACATCAGACTTTATCAAATTAAAAATTATTTTTGTCAATATTCCATGAAGAAAATAAATAGGCTAAACACAGACCGGGAGAAAAAGTCGTGCGAAACCCGTAGGACTTTCTCAGGAGCGCACAAAGAAGTCCTACAACTCAAATATGAAAAAGAGAAAACGCCAACATAAATAAGCCAAACGCCCTACTCAGCAATGGAAAGGAACGGAGCACGGATGCACGCACGACACAGGCAAGTCTCAAAGCCTTGTCCCGGGAAGGAGCTGTTGTATGAAGTTCTACAACACGCAAAACTCATCTGTGGAGAAAAACATCAGAACAGGTTTGCCCGTGGGGCTGACTGAGGAGAGAACTTTCTGGAGTCGGGGAAATGGTCTTTCTTTTCCTTCAGGTCCGACCACCCACGGCATGCATTTATCCAAACTCACAACGGCACCTTTAAAACGGGTGCCTTCCACTCCAGGTGCAATTTACCTAAAGAAATAAAACTCTGCAAACAAGTGTTGAGCTCTAGTTAGTTATACACATGCTGAAATATTCGGGGCCAAGTGCACCGATGCGAGCAACTCACTTTGAAGTTTATAAAAGATTTGATGGATACACGTCCTATAATAAAGCAAATATAACAAAATGGTAACAGTTGCAGAATCTAACCAGTGGGTCTATGGCTGTTCACTGCGCAATTCTTCCTGCTTAAAATTTTCGTAATGAAATGTCAGTGGGAAATACCAAGAGGTGGTAACGGTCAGGACTGATCAATTGATAGACAGCAAATTTGAAAACAACCACAGTCTATGCGAGGAGATAATGGAATACTGTTTTAGAATCGAAACAAAGAAAGAAAGAGAAGGAAGGAGGGAGGGAAAGGTGGAGGAAGACATTACTTTTCCGACTAAGACGGAGATACCGCCACCAACAGAAAGAACTACTTAAGGGTTTAATTCAGGAAGAAGGAAATCTATCCCAGAAGGAAGGAGTAGGACCCAGGAACAAACTACGAGCGAAGAAAATGGCAAACATCTGGAAATATGTGTCCAGGTATTTGCTACATAAAACAATAAGAACAGTGAGTAATCTGGGGTTTGTAAGAACAAGCTGGAACTTGTATCAGTCACGATGCTTGGTTGCAAACAACACATCTGGTCTGGCTAAGTTTAAGCAGAAAGCACACTTATTAACAAATATTAGGGCACTCGAACTCGGAATGTGCCCAGCCAGAAACAAAGCCTGGCCCTGACCTGGGGGCTTCTCCCTGGGAGCCTCACCGTCGCCCCTGCCTGGCACCTGCCAGGTTGGACAGCGTTTCTCAGTAGGGCAGGCTGGCATCTTGAGAAGGACAATTCTTCACTGTGTGGGGTGGTCTTGTTTACTGCGGAGTGTTTAACACCTCAGTCCACACCCAATGCTTGTCAGTGTACTCCCAAGTCATCACAACCACCAGAAACACAAGCGCGTTCCCAAGGCCTTCAGGGATGAGGTGATGCCGTCTTTGGTTGACGTCTCTGTGGGTCTCCTCCCCCTCGCTCTCCTGCTGCCCCGTCCTGCACAGGCAGTGCTCTCAGCACAGGCAGCACAGGCAGGTGCTCTCGGCACAGGCAGGTGCTCTCAGCACAGGCAGCACAGGCAGGTGCTCTCGGCACAGGCAGGTGCTCTCAGCACAGGCAGCACAGGCAGGTGCTCTCGGCACAGGCAGCACAGGCAGGTGCTCTCGGCACAGGCAGTGCTCTCAGCTCAGGCAGCACAGGCAGTGCTCTCAGCACAGGCAGCACAGGCAGCACAGGCAGGTGCTCTCGGCACAGGCAGGTGCTCTCAGCACAGGCAGCACACGCAGGTGCTCTCGGCACAGGCAGCACAGGCAGGTGCTCTCGGCACAGGCAGGTGCTCTCAGCACAGGCAGCACAGGCAGGTGCTCTCGGCACAGGCAGGTGCTCTCGGCACAGGTGGTGCTCTCGGCACAGGCAGCACAGGCAGGTGCTCTTGGCACAGGCAGCACAGGCAGGTGCTCTCAGCACAGGCAGTGCTCTCAGCGGGGGTGATTTACATCCAGGACATATTTGGCAAAGTCTGGATATATTTTTGGTTGTTACGACTGAGGGGTTCCCACTGAGAAAGGGCAAGGATCCCAGCAAACACCCTACAGTCCCCACCACAACGAATAATCCAGCCCTACATGTCGATAGTCAACAGTGCCAAGGTTGAGACACCCTGACATGGGTGGTGTGGTGGGGTTTAACCTTTACATTTTAGGACGTTGGTTGTCAGCAGGGGTTATGACTGAACCAGAAGAAGAGTGAACATTACCCAGAGGTGCTGGATGAGGAGGTGGATGTTGTAACAGACGAGACTTTGCAGGGCTGCTGAGTATAGTTGTACAGGTTGTGTACTGCACAATCAGAAAGTACCACTCGCACTGTAGACCCTATACACGTGTGTATTTTTTATGCCAATTTTCTAGCAGATGGCAGTCTAAAGCCATTGGTGACAGATCAGGATCCACATGGCAGGTGAGGTGGAGGCCAAGCAGGCAGGGCCCTGGTGCCCGGTGGGCTCTGCACCAAGAGGAATAAAGGGGAGGTTGGCATCCTTCCTCGTGAACATCAGGGACCGTCTAGGAGGTGCTGTGATCAAAATAGACAGAAATTCGTGCTTGAAAGTCAGAAACACCAGGGCAGGTGTCTCTAATCCCACCTGCAGAGGAGAGGCAATCAGGAAAGGCTTCCTGGAGGAGGCAGCCTAGGAGCTGCATCTCAGGGCACAAATAGGGGTTAGCTGAGCTGAGAGGGCAAAAGATGCCCTCCTGAAGCAGAAAGCTAACGTTTTGTTTTTTAGCAGACAAAAAACATGGCAGAGAGCCTCTCCGGAGGCTGATAGAGAATCAGCGAGGAAGGCAGGCTTGACTGGGGGAACTGAGGGTGCCCGTTCTGGGTGGGGGAGCAGGGTGCGGTCAGGGTCTCTCCAGGCAGAGAGGGAACAAGGCCACTTGTATTTACTGCAGTCACAGGAATGTTAAAAAATAAAATAAAGAATTGGCCGGGTGTGGTGGCTTGTAATCTCAGCACTTTGTGAGGCCAAGGTCGGTGGATCACTTGAGCCCAGGGATTTGACAACAGCCTGGGCAACATAGGAAAACCCCGTCCACACACACACACACACACACACACACACACACACACACACACACACAATTAGCTGGGCGTGGTGGCAGCTACTCGGGAGGCTGAGGTGGGAGGATCACCTGAGTCCAGGAGGTCGAGGTTGCAGTGAGCTGTGATTACGCCACTGTACTCCAGCCCGTGCAACAAAATGAGACCCTATCTTAAAAAAAAAAGAGGGGGAGGAAGGGGATTATTTTCAAAAATGGGACAATTGGCCAAACAGAGCTATACCTTTTTAAATTTTTGTTTAAATGTTTAATGTTTACTTTTAGTGATTGGACACATTTCTCTGTCACACATGCCTGTGTGCAATGTCATCTCATGTAAAGCGTCCTTGTCTGCAGCCCTCAGACAGGTGAGGCTTGGAGCCCCTCACCTCCGGACCGTGAGACCCTGGGCCAGGATTCTGGCTGTGGGAAACAGCAAGGCTGCCCCGGACGGGCACTCAGCTCTGTTTGGAGCCCCTCCCTGGGGCTGGGAGCCACCTGGCCAGAGGGTGCCCAGGGCCGGACAAAGAGGGCAGAGGTCCGGGCTGGAGGGCACAGGACACAGGCTGTATGGGAGGTCTGTGCCTACAAGGGATTGGGTCATTCTGTCTCAAGTCTGCCCCGTGATCCCAGGGATGACTGCAGATGAGGGGGTCTCTTTGGGGACATCTGGAAGGTTCTCACGGCCTGGACTCCACGTGCGTGTGCATCCTCAGTGCCCAGCAATGCCAGCCAGCCCTGGACCTGGCGCTAGGCTGTGAATATTCGCATCCTCAGAAGGCCGGGGGGTGTCTGTCCAGAGCCGAGGGGACCATCGGTCTTGACGCTATTGCAGACACACAAACAAACAAGCCACATAATTTCTTCGCGGCCTGCCGTGGTTCCGTGAGCGCGGGTGCCTGGCGCACGGCCCCCGCCCAATTACATCTCAATCAGTGTTAAAAGGCATCTGACATTTCTCTTTGATTTATGTATTAACCTTTACATCCAGCGCAGGCGGGCGCTGATTGCTTTCATCAGTTGCACTGAGGCAGCTCCGAGGGGCTCCTCCAGAAGCTCTTCCCACCACGTCCCCAGGTCGAGTGCTTCCTTGAACACGGAGCTGACTCGTGGAGACCCCAGGTTGGTGCACGAAGGCCAAGGCTGCGTCCCCGCCATCCCCAGCACCTCCACTGGAGGACAGGCTCCGGGAAGCTCCGGGAGCTGCAGGTCCACGGCTCTGTGCGCTCCTCTCTCCACACAAACGGCGTTGAAAAAGATGGTGGCTGCCAACTCTGTGTTGATGTGAGCAGTTGTGGGGCCGTGGGACTGTGCAGCTGACAGACAGGGGTATGGGTTCCCAGAGACCCCTCACATATCTGCAGCCTCCCACAGCTGCCCCATCACAGCCCCACCCCACGAGTGCACAGAAACCCACACCACATACTTGTGTGCATACTCGAATGGGCACTCACTTGGCACAAGCACATGTGTGCTCACTGACATCCACACTGCACTCATGCACACTCACACTCACACACACTCATACACACTCACATACACACATGCACATACACACATGCACACTCATACACACACACACACTCACACACACTCATATACACACATGCACATACACACACGCACACTCATACACACACACATACACACACTCATACACACTCACACATTCATGCTCACTCACACGCACACTCACACTCACATACACACACGTACACTCATACACATTCATACACACTCATACACACTCACATACACACACACGCTCACATTCATCCAGGGACACAGACTCACTCCCACTCAAACGCACACTGGCACACCCAGCAGACGTGCACACGTGGGCACACACCCGATGCCCACTCGCACACAGAACACGCGGATGGCTGAACCAATGGAAGAGATGCCCCGGCACCCTCTTCACCCCAGGGCGCCTGTGCAGGACGGGACTTCAACTCACACCTGGATGGAGGTGGCCCGGCTGGATGATCCAGGCGGTTCCACAGCCGGACGTGGGATAGCAGTGTGTTTTGGGTTCCAGGAGATGGTGGGGAATGGAGACAGGGACGGGAGGGCAGCCAGTGCAGGGAAAAGGGGAGGTTGTGGGCCAGGCACCTGGGGCTCGGTGCACTGGGAACCCTGAGAGTCACGGGCATCGTGTAGGGGCCCTAGGCTGAGCCCAGCCCTGGATGGGGACCGACGGGACAGCAGGGAACAAACGGTGAAGTGGTCAGTGCCCCTGCCGTCCCCTCTTCTTCCCGAAGGCCTTTGCAGAGCTGTCCCCTTGCTGACCAAGCCCTCAGCCCTCGGTCCTGATCACCCAGAGGGCACGCCCCTCACAACCGTCCCCAGCAGCCGAGAGGCCAGGACCGCAGCTCCCAGACTCTCCTGGGCCTCAGCAGCTTCTGGGAATACAGACTCCAGCCCCGCCTCAGCTGCAGCGGCTCAGAACCTGTGGGAGAATCTGCATTTGCATCAGACCTCCCAGGCAGTTCTCACATAATGGCTACTAGGCCACACCTCCCTCAGGACCTGAGGCTGCTGTGCCCGTCTCATCAGTCAGGATTCCACCATTAGGGATATTTTGTTTCTTGGACCAAAGTACTTATCCCCCATTATTAAACATATATTGGGCCGGGCACGGTGGCTCACGCCTGTAATCCCAGCACTTTGGGAGGCTGAGGCGGGTGGATCACAAGGTCAGGAGATCGAGACCATGGTGAAACCCCGTCTCTACTAAAAAATAGAAAAAAAATTAGCCGGGCGCAGTGGCGGGCGCCTGTAGTCCCAGCTACTCGGGAGGCTGAGGTAGGAGAATGGCGTGAACCCGGGAGGCGGAGCTTGCAGTGAGCCGAGATTGCGCCACTGCACTCCAGCCTGGGCGACAGAGCGAGACTCCGTCTCAAAAAAAAAAAAAAAAAAAAAAAAAAAAAAAATTAAACATATATTGAACCGCTTTTGTATAAATCAGGATTCCTTCCATTGCAACTATCCAACTGTAGCCAAACTGCCCTGAGCCCAGTGGAGAATGACTGGCTTAGGTGACTGGAAGGCAACACTGGGCTTCAGGCGTGGCTGGATCCAGGTGCTGGAAACAAGCCCTCAGGAACCTGCCTCTCCTCCTTTTGGTTCTGCATTCCGCTGTGGAGTCCATCCTCCCACAGGCTTTCCCTGGTGGCTGCAGGTGGCACCGACAGTCCCAGACCACGTTCCACTGTGTGGACCCTCCCCCGCCATCCATTCCAGCAGAAGCCCAGGGCTGGGGTCCCGTCCTTGTTTTGGGTCACGTGATGCCTCCACCCCAGTCTCTGCGGCCGAGGGGAAGGGGTCAGCTGGTGAGGCCTGGGTCAGGGGTGCACTCAAGGTTGATGGTGGGCCGGGTGTGGTGGCTCACGCCTGTAATCCTAGCACTTTGGGAGGTGGGCAGATCACTTGAGCTCAGAAGTTCAAAAGACCAGCCTGTGCAACAAAGTGAAACCCCATCTCTATAAAAACCACAAAAATTATCCAGGCGTGGTGGTGCACACCTGTCATCCCAGCTTCTGGGGAGGCTGAGGTGGGAGGATTGCTTGAGCCTGGGAGGTGGAGGTGGCAGAGAGCCAAGATCGCGCCACTGCACTCCAGCCTGGGTGATGGAGCCAAACCTTGTCTTAAAAAAAAAAAAAAAAAAAAAAAAAAAAATCCTGGCTAACACGGTGAAACCCCGTCTCTACTAAAAATGCAAAAAATTAGCCGGGTGCGGTGGCGGGTGCCTGTAGTCCCAGCTACACGGGAGGCTGAGGCAGGAGAATGGCGTGAACCCAGGAGGCGGAGCTTGCAGTGAGCCAAGATCGCGCCACTGCACTCCAGCCTGGGCGACAGAGCGAGACTCTGTCTCAAAAATAAAAAAACCGGATGAAGGAGGTCACCCCCACCCTAACCAGCGGGCAGGGGACGAGGGGCCACTTCCCAGAGGAAACCCCATGAAAGGTGACTCTAAATGGCTGGTTACAGATGGGACCCTCTCTGTCCTCATGCTCCCAGCAAGAGGCTCCCACGGCCCAGGCATGACAGGACCAAAGTGAAAACCTCCCTTAGCCCTGTTGAAGCAAACCATTGTGGACAGAAAGACTCCAGCAGCTCCTAGCCCCGCTGTGCCTGGTCCGCGGCCGGCGGGAGGCCACACCTGGCCCTGGGCCGTTGGGGGATCACAGAACCTGTCTGCTGCAGGCCTCAGTCTCCCCATCTACAGAAAGGGACCAAATCCACCTACCCAACCTTTCAGGGAGCTGCGGTGAAGGCTGAAAATGCTGCCGGGCGCTGAGGACTGAGCCTGCGAGGGCTGTTCCTTCTGGAGGCCCATGGGGTCCCCCGGCTCGGGCCCGGGATAGCAGGCTCCCCAGCGCACTGGTGCTGACACAGGGAAGCTGTGGCCCAGGCAGGCCCCAGAAGTCACAGGCAGGGAGACTGTATCTCCCAGGCCCAGCTGGGCAGACACCGTCGGGGATCCCGGGATCCTCAGGCCAGGCCCAGCACAGCCCGGGGTCCCCCCATCCACCTGGGCCCAGACCCCTCGCCACAGATGGGAGGCGTGCGCCCCTTGCGAGCAGGGAAGCCTGAGGTTTCTGGGACCGAGCTGCCAGCCTCCTCCGTGTTGAGGGCGACACCTCGAGCCAGGGTTTTCCTGGCCCACATCTGGCCGAATCAGTTCCTCTACAAAGAAAACGGTGGGAAAAATTGTTCCCAGCTTTTCAGAAACGCCAGATACACGTGACTCCTCGTCTCTGTGTTTGGGATGGCTGAGCCATATACGTGCCTGCTCTGCGAGCCAGTGCTTTACGGGAGGCAGGAGCATGGCCAAGAAACACATCACAGCACCTACTGTGTGTGGGGTCAACGGCAGGCCAGGAAGCCGGGAGGCACGGCAGACTCAGGAGGCGGGGCTGGGGGTACAAGCGGGAGAACCTCCGGCCTCCCTCGGATGTGCGGCAGGGACCCTGGAACCAGCATGACTTGTGCAAATCCTTACCCAACCTCAAACCACACGGCCCTAGGCAGGTCTGTGTGCCTCAGTTTCCTCATCTGTGACACGGGGAGGAGATGAGATGTGTCCGTTAACTATGAGATGCCTCCTCACCTCTCGGCCTGGGAGTGTGCACCCAAACAGCTCTGCCTGGGGGCTGGGCAGAGGAGGACAATTTGCACCAGGCCTTGAAAGCCAAGTGGGTTTTTACGAGGCTACGAAGATGAAAAAGGC
Source organism: Chlorocebus sabaeus (assembly GCF_047675955.1). Taxonomy (NCBI): domain Eukaryota; kingdom Metazoa; phylum Chordata; class Mammalia; order Primates; family Cercopithecidae; genus Chlorocebus; species Chlorocebus sabaeus. The sequence continues at coordinate 21,419,117 of NC_132931.1, forward strand.
ATTGCAGAGGGAGGAAACCACGTGTGTGAGGGCGTGGAAGCGTGACCGTGGCAGGTCAGATGGAGCCAGCAGTCTCAGCTCAGCAGGACCCGTTTTCTCTCCCATCCTGTAGACAGAGAGAGGAACAGTCTCACTCTGCCCAAGCATAGCCGTGGGTGTTTCACATGCTGTGCACTGTGCATGCACATGTGTGTGGCTATATGTGTGCGTGCTTGAGCATACAGGCGTGTGTGTGTGCATGTATGTGGATATGTCTGTGTACATGCATGCATGTTCACGCATGTGTGCCTATGTTAGTGTGCACGTGTGCAGGTGCATGTATGTCTATGTACATGTTTGTGTGCTCACACATGTATGTGTGTGTGCCTATGTTGGTGTGCATGCATGTGGAAGTGTGTATGTGGATATGTCTGTGTACGTGCATGCATGTTCACACGTGTCTATGTTGGTGTGCATGTGTGTGCATATATGTCTATATACATGCATGTGTGTTCAAAGTGTGATATATGTCTATGCACATGTGTGTTCATGTGTGTGCATATATGTGTATGTACACGCGTGTGTGTTCATGTGTGTGCATGTCCATGTGATGTTCTGTCTTTGCATCTCAGGCCTATGAAGGCAGGCCCAGTAGACAGGCAGGCACATCTGCACTTGGTCAGCCTCAGGTGCAAGGAGGTTTCAGGACACCAGGGAGGGGACCTGCTGGCTCTAGGGACAAGCAGGAGAACTGGGTGAAATAAACCATTTCTTCCTCCTCTGTCTGGAAACAGCCTGGGGTGGGAATCTGAAGGTCTGGATTTATTCCTGGGTTTGACTGCTTTAAAGTTGAGGGTCCTCTCAAGCCTCAGTTTCCTCATTTGTCAGAGGAGAGTGTTCTCTGCCCTGCAGCCTCCCAGGGTGGTAAGGTGGCGGCTGTTGGGAGTCTCCTCTGCAGAACCTCGCCCAGGATGATACACAAGACTCACTTTCAACACCAGAACTTCCCATCAACGGGCTCACCAGCCTGCGGTGTGCTGGCTTCTGCTGCCTGGACGCACCTTCCCTTGGCACTAGAAACAAAGGAGGTTGTGGGCGAGATGGTTCACAGAACTTCCTCAAGGCCCTGACTTGTCCGAGCCCTCCGCCTGGATGCAGTGTCTTTGAGGGGGGCAACCCATCTCTCCTCTTCCTCTCCCCCAAATGCACCAGCATTTCCTCCTGTGCCGTCTTTCTCTGGCGAAAGCAGCTGGCCTTCCCTGTGTGCACAAGGCCCAGGATCTGTGGCTGGGGCTGCCCACATCCCTTCTGTTGGGTTCAGACATTAAACTGCCCCAGGGAGGAGCCGTATGCCCCACCCAACTTCTTGCTGGGGGAGCTAAGCCATTCCTGTGTTTGTTGACGCCGTCATCGCCCAGGATTTCTGTTACTGGTGGCCAAAAGCACCTATCGAGAGAGCGTGAGGAGCCTCAGAACTGCACAGGGTGTGCCCTCATGCGGTAGGGCCCTTGCAGGCGTCACTCTGACCATGTCCATTGCTGTTTGTCCAGCACTGTACGCGGCCCCAGGATGGAGTGGGGCTGCACAGAAGGAAGAGCCTGTGGCTCCACCTCGCTAACCTGTGAAGCAGCATCACATCTGTTAACAGACGTTAAACAATGAATCGCACGAGTGGGCAGATTTTTCTCGCTCTCTGGAACCAAATTGATTCAGGTAACTGTCTTAAGAGGGGGCTGGTCCAAACCCTCTCTTCTTCCTACCCCAAACTCGCGAACGAAGAACGCGGCGTTTCTTGCTACCTGACCTCACTTTGCAGGAGCTGAGTTTAGTTGGAGGATCCGGAGCTGGTGTCCCTGGGTGAGAATTAGCAGTTGTGGGTGAGTTTCTGGACATAGGCTTGCTGGGGGGCGTGGAAGGACCTGTTAGCCGGTCCCAAAGGATGGGATGGGTTTCCTTGGCGAGCAGTGTGGATGTTGGAAGCCATCAGTGCAGACACCTCAAGGTCCTCTCGGCCCTGGCTCGGGGCAGGTGCCTGGGAGGGTGCAGTGGGCAGGCATCAGGTGTGCCGGCTGTGGTGCCTCCATTGGCTGGTGAAGGCTCCATACTCCTCTGTTGCCTCACTCCACACAGAGTGCAGGGGAAGTCGAACGTGTCTCGCTCGACACCAGGTCCACCGGGGTACCACTGCAAACCCATATAGAGCAGGTGTAGTGTGTGGTGTGTGCTGAAGTCGCTCCGACGCAGAGGGGAAGTTGAACCAAGTTCAGGGGCTGTCATTCAATTTCCTTTTCTTTTAAAAAAAAATCGCATCGCCGTGTGACCTCCCTTTGTTTATTATAAATCTAATACCGCGAGTTTCAGTTGAGTGAACTCACATCTTATTTGGAATCTGGGTCTACAGTTGCCTAAAGCTGGTGGGAAGGTAATTGTACACAAGCATGTGAGGCCTGTTAATTTGCAATCCACGATGCACGGCCTGGCTTGACAAGCCCCGCGCTGGGTTCTGAGGAGCCGTTCTCCGGCACGGCAGAGCGCAAGGACCCGGCACATTTGCATAAGAGGCACTTGGTATTTTTCACAGGATGAAAACATGTAATTTTGCAAATGTTTATAGGTTGTTAATTTGGCTGAATAGCAAAATCAAATTACAGGTAATAGGTTGTGTGCACTTCCCCTTTCCTGGGTTTCTCTTGTAATTACGGCAAGCACGGCACACCAGGCCCCTCTTGGTGGAAATGGGAGGGGTGTCCCCCCAGAAGCGCCTCGCAGCAGTGAGTCCTGGCCAGCCACGTTCCAGAGCTGGGGGAGGTCAGGCTGTGCGTGGAGTGGCGGCCCCACCCCGATGCGGGACCCCTGGGATCCAGAATGTTCCCACCGTCTCTGACACTTGCTCAGGAGTTGAACAGAATCACAGCTAAGGGATGGAGGAGGCCTCAAGCCTGTGCCCGTTAACTTCCAGGTTAGAGGATGTCATTCTGCCCTCGGCCGGGCATCCTGGGCTCCTGGGATCAGGCGAGTCCGGCCTCTACCCCAGCAGGCTCTGAGAGGCCCCTCTGAGCCTCAGTTTCCTCCTCTGGGTCATGGAGCTGTGGAGTCTGCCCTGTGCTCTTCTTACAGGGCTGCTGGGGCTGGCGGGAGGGCAGGAGCCCTGTGGGAGAGCAGAGCCGTGAGAACCGAGCTTCTTTACGTATCACCTTGGACTGAGGTTCCCTCTGCACCTGCTGGAGTGGGGGCCGAACCTCCAAGGAGAACCGAGCTTCTTTACATATCAACTTGGACTGAGGTTCCCTCTGCACCTGCTGGAGTAGGGACCGCACCTCCGAGGAGAACCGAGCTTCTTTACGTATCACCTTGGACTGAGGTTCCCTCTGCACCTGCTGGAGTGGGGGCCGCACCTCCGAGGAGAACCGAGCTTCTTTATGTATCAACTTGGACTGAGGTTCCCTCTGCACCTGCTGGAGATGAGAGTGGGGCCCCTAGCATCCCGCCAAGGGGCCCACCGCCCACAGCCCCGAGCCTTACACTGCAGCGGACGGCACCTCTGTTCTCTCTTGGACTGTCATTACATCGTTCCCTTTCAGTGGGGACATGCTGGGGGCCCTGCGAGGTGGCCGCACGTCCCGGAGGCTTGGGTGTGTGGAGACCCTGGGCCCTTGGACCTGCACCTGGGCTTGGAAGACCTGTCTCCCCTCCTCCAAATGCCGTCGGCCACTCTCAGGGCCCCGACACTGACCCTGTGGGTCCCTCCAGACAATGTGCTGACCCCTGAGCTCAGACCCCTCCGCACACTGGCCAGGCACGTGACCCTCTCCAGGCCTCACCGGTGCCCTGGGGGGTGAGTGTTACTATCTCCATGGGGTCCTGGGGGGTGAGCGTTCTCAGAACCGTGCCCAGCACATGGAGAGCCCTCGGCAAACACCAGCTCGTTTCTACCAGGATTCAGATGCCCTCCTGGGCTGACCCTGGGACACTGGGCTTGGGTTTGCTGGGATGTGGCAGAGTCCTTGTGAACCATATAACTTCCCCATTCGTCCGTCTCCTCCTCTCAGAGAAGCCTCCTCCTCGGACCCTGTGAATCTATTCATCATCTGTGTGCAGGGCGCCTACTGTGTGCAGGAGAGGACGTGACCCACGTGTAGGAATTCTGAAGATTGAATGTGCTCCCTCCACTCCCTCCCAGCACTTCCTCCCCCCACCCTGCAGCCCCACGTCCCATCCTCCACGCGTCCGCTCCCTCCCAGCACCTCCTCCGTCCACCCCGCAGCCCGGCAGCCCCGCGTCCCATCATCCACGCGTCCACTCCCTCCCAGCACCTCCTCCCACAGCCCCGCGTCCCATCCTCCACACGTCCACTCCCTCCCAGCACCTCCTCCGTCCACCCCGCAGCCCCGCGTCCCATCATCCACGCTGGGGCAGGCGTTCTCGGTAAACGCTCACTGTGGGACCTCAGCCTGACCAAAGACTCTCAAAACCTTGCCCCCCTGAGTCCCATCTCTAGCAGAGTTTTGTCAATAAGACCCTCAGTCTAGCCCCGGATGGCCTGAGGCACTGGACACGTGCAGCTGTTTCAGGTGCAATGGCCTGAGTGTAAAGCACCGTCTCCTGTCTGAGGAAGCCGCCAGGGTTCCCCACACTCCTGGCAGCCGGGCACCAGCTGTGCTGCGGGGGGATGAGGAGGGCCGGGGGCAGGAGGGACCAGGCAGGGCCAGGAGGGCATGGGGAACCAGGAGAGTTGGGGGAGTTCAAGGGTTGGGGGGAAGCCTGGAAGGGCTGGGGGTCCAGAAGGGGCCTGGGAACCTGGGGGTGCCACGGGGCCAGTAAGAGTTGGAGGTAGAGAGGGGTTGGGGGCAGAATGGGAGGGGCTGGGAGGCAGAAAAGACCCAGGAGGACCAGGGGGTGCCAGGAGGGACCAAAGGGAGCCAGAGGGGTCAGGAGGACCAGGCAGGGCTGAGGGCACAGGAGGGGCTGGGCAGGACCTGGGAGAGGGATGTGGGAGTGCAAAGTGGGGCCTGGTGGGGAGCCTGGGGGCTGTAGGGCTGGTCAGGCGGTGCCAGGAGGGGGCAAAGTCGGACCCTCAGTCCCCAGGCCGCCGGCAGCCTCAGGCAGGCCCTGTGCTTGTTTTGAGTTTCACATTTTGGTGAGAAACAGCCTGTTTGGGTTCCTCCTCTGGAAAGTGCACACGGAGAGACTCCGAGGCCCTCAGCATGGAGATGGACTTGGCCTGGCTCTGGGGCAGAGCTGGGAACTGGAAGGTTAGAACAGGGGAATTTCAGGAGCCCAGCCCTGTCACAGCCTGGGGTGGTGGGAGTGGGGGCACCCTTGCTCCCCAAACCTGGTCAGAACCACAGAGGAAACCAAGTCAGAGGAGGGGGCCACCTTATCCCTGTGTGGAGGCCCGTGGAGGCCGCTCAGAAGAATCCAGGCGGGAAATGCCCAGCTGTGTCCTCGTGCCAGTCCCAGCCCATTGAGGGCCGTGTCCTCTGGCCCCTCACTGGCCCCTCACTGCCCTGGTGTCATCCTGAGGAAGCCCTTGTCCCCGGCCTGCCAGTCGGATGGGAGGTGGCCATGAGGAAGCTGACAGTGCCTGGGGCAGACCACAGGGTCCCAGGGAAAGAGGCAGGGAGTCCGGGGGCTGCTTCTTGGTAGGGAGGTGCCCAGAGAGCCCCCTTGGCCTGGGGACTGTGGGGAGCCAGGTTCCACGGGGACGCCCAGCTCAGCCCTTTATACCCCAGGGAGCTGGTCCCTTCCCTCTCTGGGTCCCAGGGCCAGGCAGATGCACAGGGGCGTGAGATGGAAGCAGAGCTGGGCCAGGGTCCGTGGGTCCAGCTGACAGCCTCTCGCCTAAGCCCTGGGTGGTGCTGTGCACAGCCCATGCCACGGGCGAGGAGCCTCGGACTCCAGTGGGCAGAGGACCCTGCTGTGGACACACAGAGGCACGACCCCCAGCCCAGTGCTCCTCTGTCCCAGGGAAGCCAGCGCCACCACAGACCTTCAGGGCAGCTGTCCTGGCTGGGCGACACTGAGGAGGGGGCTCACGGAGACCCCCACCCTCTGTACACCATCCTCACCTTCTATGAGCACAGGATGGAACTGGCCAGGAAGAAACGCTTGGGGACAGGAGCAAGAGTAGTGTGTGGGGCATGGCGAGGCTACATTAACCAAGGCCAAGCATGCAGACCATGGGAGGTAATTGTCCCTCTGGGCTGTGCAGGTGTTCCATATATCAGAAAGAACAGGGACAACTGGAGGTGGATGCAGGAGCTGCATTTCAAAGGCTAAAGAGATGGTAAGTCTGGCCCGGACGTGGGGGCTGGGCGGGCGTGGTTGGGGTCTTCCCGTGCGTGGCTCCCTGGCTGCACCTCCTTCCAGTCACACTGACCTCTGGTCCCCCGCACAGGGCTTGGCACAGGTTACCCCCCTACCTAGAATACACTTTCCTCCTAGCTTGTTGTTCCAGCTCACCGTCACCGTCACGGCCTCGGCTCCTGAGAGCCTGGCCTGGCCATGCACTTTGCAGCACTCATCCTCTGCTCAGCGCCTTGTGGGCTCCCTTCCTGACACATCCCGGTGCAGGGCTCTGCATGCACGCGGAGCCGTCTGTCTACTTTACCCGTGTGCTGTGGGGCTGCAGTCTAGGCCTCTTGGGTTCATGGTTGTGCCCCAACTCCTAGCTCAGGGCTCGCGAATGTTCCCTAGTGAATAAACAAACAGCTCCCACCCTGCTCAATCAAGGACGGAAGGAATTTGAAGAAAAGGCTTTTCTCTTCTTCCCCAGGAGGCAGACCAGGGGCCAATGGACAGCAGATTCCAAGAGTCCTACTTCAGCTGGGTGCAAAGGGCAGGTGTCAGCCAAGGAGGCCTCTGTGGAGGGGTGCTGCTACGCGAGGCCCAGCCAGTCAGCAGTGCGGGGGAGGGTCTCATCTGTGGTTAGTTTGCATGCAGGGACCTGGTGGTTGCTCTCAAATCTGCCGCTTTCCTGCTTCCATCTGTGGGAGGGAGGGATAAATGTGGGATTCCTGGGATTCTCCATCCTCCAGGAGCCACCATGGACCATCCCCTCACTCCTGTGACATTTGGTGGAGGAACCTCTTCCCAGATTCTGTGAGAAGGGGCACCCTGAAGTCTCGGGAAAAGGAGGTCAGGGCCCAGGTGCCACCCAGCCTGGGAACTTTGGTCCCAAGCACAGTCATTTGCACACAGTCATTGGCACGCCGCTGAACGTGTGCCCGGCAGCACCTCCCTACTTTGTTAATGGAAGCCCGGTGATCCGTAACCCGCGTGTGGCAGACATCTGCTCGGGGCTAACGTGGTGGTAATGTACATATCGATGATCAATCAGCGGATTTGCAAGAAAGGCATAAAGTATTTAATTATAATTGTGTGGGGCAAGTCTGCGTGGTGGCGGCGACATTTGAGTAGGTCACAGCCAGCCCTCACCCTGTTATATTAAATGCCATTCACTCTAAGGGCTGGGAACCTTTCTGAAGTTGCAGGGTATCACACACTGGCAAATTGAAAATGTCCCTTTGCTTTTAAAAATATGATTGATATCCTTTGCAAAACAAATGCTACACCTCATTGTACACAGATTTCCCCCAGTGCCGCCCTTGCCTCTCCCGGGCATGGAGTCTGCATTTGGCCACAAATATAATCTCGGAGGGGATGAGCTATAAAGACCTTGATTTATTCTGAGGCCCCCCCCCAGGAGCGTCCTGTTTAGGAAAAGGGGTTTTGTTGTTTTTTCAAGTCAGGCTTTGCTTACCAGAACAAAGTGCAGGAACTCAAAAGATAAAATGTAAACTTTATTTCCTCTGTTGGCAGCAGAAAAATATATCTTCGGATACTTTCTTTGCCATATACTTACGTATGGGAACATCTGCCTTTTTTGACCGTCTAAATTATATCTTGTATGATTTAAATCTAGGCTTTTAGCACAACCAGCAAAGGGATATAAATAACAAGAGTGCAGACACACACAGGGCACACACCACAATACACACGCACACACGTGTACACACCATGCTGATAGCCTGTACAAGCCAGCATGGAGAGGGTGAGGAGCCAAACTGGAGCTGCATGCCTGCGATGCAGGGTCCCATCCGTGAAACGAGCGTGAGAGCCTCAGCACCCATCTCCTGGGATCCTACACCCGGTGGGCGGCAGGAGCGCCGGAAATGCTGGCTGCTCTCCCAGCAGAGAGTTCTGGAAACCAGAAGCTGACATTTGCAAAGGAGAGGTGTCCACATTGCAAGCCTCATTTCCACTTCCAGAAACAGGCATTTGAAGCTGGGCTCCGGCTCCTTCTCCCTGGGCGAAGGGTGCCCTTGTAGGCAGAGGCTGCGGTTGTCTGAGCCGGGAGGCTGGGGAGTGGGCGTATCTCCACGGGGCCAGGCGTTCACAGTGTCTGTCGGCAATGGCCTTCCTCCCTCTTCTCAAAACAATGAACCAAACACATCAAATCTATTTACAGGGCAGGTGAGTGGGGGAATGCTTGGATTTTTCCGAACAGAGATGAAGCCAGGGCCAAGCATCTTTTCCATGTTCTGGTCTGTCTCTGCAGCCCGCCTACCTTCACGGCCACCCAGTCCTTGTTTTTAAGGGTCCGATAAAGCAAGACTATGTAATTCCCAAACCAGACAGCCAGCCTCGTTGGGTGCGTTTTTGCTGTTCACAAAATTAGCCAGTCGTTGTCACCGAGCGAATCGGATTAGGTGTAATCCATACTAATGTTCCAATTAAGTCACTGAAAGCAATTAACTCTGCAAAAATGGACTGGTGAAAAACGATAAGGCTGGTCAAATAGTTTCACTGCGCATAACTGTGTTTTTCAGAATGCCCATCTCTACACAGTAATTAAATCATTTACATTTCAAGTGGAGTGCGCCCACCTCGGATGCTTGTGACCGTGCCCTGTGAGGTGTTGCAGGAATTTTATCCACAGCCTGCTCTCTTGAGCACCTGATTTTTTGGGAAACCAGTTGAGGGAAGGTGCCTGAATCAGGGTTTACTCCCTGCTCAGAAGAATCAAGAGATTTGAACTTTGCCCCAGTATCATCCCAAATTTGGGCCCCTCCTTCCCACCTTGCCTTTCTCCCCTGTGGTGTAAAAAGCACAACTGATTTCTTAAACCGTCACCAAAACACTCGGCTGACACAACATACATTTGTCACTTCCTATCACGTCACCCCTAGCACGGACACCATCATAAGCCTCGGGGTGACTAATTCATGGGGCCTATTGCCATCTCTCTTCACGGTTTGTGCCTTACCACTATTATTTTAACCACGGGGACGACGTCAACCAGCCCACTGACCGCACACTGGGCACTTGTGGCTTTTGGGATGTGGGTGTCTACAAAGCTCACCCTCAAATGACCAAGGAATGAAATGTTTCCCAACTCTAGGGAACATGAACCTGTGTTTATTCCTCAGAGCAAGAGCACTAGGCCAGTCCAGAGCAAACCCTCAGGTAAAACTGGAACCCAGTGGGGTTTTCCCTGCAAGAGAACTGTTTTCCCAACAGGTAAAGTCACAGCCTCACAGTCTGTACCTTTAAGGAGCTCCACCTCCGCCTGTCCCCCCAATCCAGGCCTGGTGTGGCACCTGACCTTCAGTCTGCAGGAGAAATCGTAGGATTTGCTGAACTCTGGCTTCCTGACTCAAGGTAAGGCTGGAATTGTCTTTCCAGGGAGGGTCTGGGGAAGACCCCAGACTGAACTGCAGGGGCCTCCCGGGTGGCCCCACATCACATTGTCCAAAAGTGGAGGCCCACGTTCTCCAGCGGCGCGTATCTGCCCTCCTGTGCGAGGCAGGGCGGCTTGAGCCCGGGGAAGGGGTCTGGGGAGGACAGGATGTAGTCGATGCTGAACTTGAGGTCCCGGGAGTGCTCCTTCCCCGGGGGGGCGGGGCTGGCGGGGCTGGCATGGGGGTCCCGTCCCGGGGCGCCCTCGCCAGCGCTGTCCGGTGCCAGGGACCCCTGCCCGGCGGCCGGCTCGGGCGGACCCGGGGGCCCCTGGGCGCCCCCCGCACGCGGACCCCTCAGCCCCTCGCGCTTGGGCCCGCGCCGCCGCCGCCGCCGCCGGTAGTTGCCGTTCTCGAAGAGGTCCAGCAGCGACTCGCAGCCGCCCGCGAACGTCCAGTAGTTGCCTTTGCCCTTCTCGTGGCCCTCGGACCGCGGCACCTGCGCGCGCGGAGGGAGGGGCTGGGAGCGGCTCCGCTGGGCTGCGCGCCCGCCCGCCTTGTCCCCTCGGGGCGCCCTGGACCGGGGCGAGGGTGGCGCACTGCGCAGGTGGAGGCGGCCCCGTGGGCTGAGGACGCACCTCCCTGCAGCCGCAGCGGTGCCCTCCCTTCCCCGCCACCGAGGCCCTGGCGCAGGGGTCGCCACGCGGGGACACCCGGGGCCCGTCGGGGGCGGCGCTCACCTTGACGAAGCAGCTGTTGAGGGACAGGTTGTGGCGGATGGAGTTCTGCCAGGCGCGCTGGTTGGCGCGGTAATAGGGGAACTTGCGCATGATGAAGTCGTAGATGCCGGACAGGGTCACCCTCCCCGCGGGGCTCTGCTGAATGGCCATGGCGATCAAGGCGATGTAGCTGCAGAGCCCGGGGGGTCAGGTGGGGTCTCCGCGGGGCAGCCCTCCCCACGCCGCGTCCTTCTGCCCGTCCCGCAGGGCGCCGTGGGGCGCAGAGGCGGAGGAGCGAGGCGGCGTTGGGGAAAGTGTCCCCCGCAGCTCGCGGTCCCCGGCGCCACCCAGACCCCAGAAGCTCTTCCCCGGGCTGGAAAGGCCCCTCCCCGGGAAGCCAAAAACGTTCCCTGGCTCTCCCCAAAGTAGGGACAAACGCCTCCTTTCTCTGAGCTCCGTCGGAGAGAAGAAAGCCCCCTCGCTCTTCCTTCGTCCCAGGCAGGTCCCGGCTACCTGGGACCCGTGCAGGGGGTCCCTGTTCCCCAAACCCCCGCCGCCACCCCGGCAGTCACCTGTACGCGGGCCGCGTGAGCCTCTTGGCTTCGTCGGAGCTGCCGGCGGGGTAGTCGTCGGCGTCGTCATTGAAGCAGTTGTAGGGATACTGCGAGCTGTCAAACATCCTGGGGCGCCCGGGCTGCAGCTGCCGCCTCCTCCGCGCCGTCCGCCGGCTTCGCGCAGAGCAGTCTCCACGCGGCCCGGCAGCTACTGCACTGTGGGCTTCTCTCCGCCCGAGCCGGAACCTGGGTTTCTGGGGTCCCCCGCCTGCCCCCACCCCGTCCTCTCGCATCCAATCCCGGCGCGGGGGAGGCCCCAGCCACCCGTAAAGCGGCCGAGGGGAGCGGAGCGGGGCGTCTCGGTGACCCTCTGACCGCTGCGGGGGGAGGGAGGAGGCGGCGGCGCGCTGGGAGGTCCGACGGGCGGGGCGGCCCCCGCTCCCTTCCCTGGGCGCTCAGGGCAGGGCTTGCTCCGTCCCCGTCTCTGGAGGCAGCCTGGAGTGTCCTCGCAGCCTCTCTGCACTGGCGGGAGTCTCTTCGGAGCGCCCTGGTCCCATGCGCCCCGGTCTCGTGCGCCCCGGTCTCGTGCGCCCCGGTCTCGTGCGCCCAGGTCTCGTGCGCCCCGTTCTCGTGCGCCCTGGGGGCGCCTGAGACTCGGTGGTGCTTTCCAGGCGCCGGGATCTCCCGGTGGACACTTGGGTCTCAGCAGAGAGCACAGCCTGGAGCCGGCGTCGGAGACCAGGACTGTGGCCCCCTCCGCCACCTGCGCTGTCCGCTTCTCTCCACCCGAGAGCGGCCGGGGGTCCCGGCCAAATGCGTGGTGCCCGGCGGCCGTCTCCTGGCCTTGGTCAGTGGGTTTGCTGAGCCAGAAACGCAGGTCCCAGCGCTTTCTGCAGCGCCCGGTGCTCCCGCCCCGCGGTCTCTCGGTGCCTGGAAGTGAGTCCCCACCGGGGCCCCGAGAGAGGGGGACTCCCCATCGCAGAGTCGCCTCTTCACAGGTCCCCTCTGGGCCGAAGCTCCGTTTTAGGCGCACTCGGAGGGAAGAGAAGCGAAGCCATCCGGGTTAGGAAATTCTGCAGAAAAGTAGAGAGGCGGGATCTTATGGGAGTAGGGGGCTTTGTTTCAGGGCAGGCATGAGACTGAATAGTATTTCCAGGAATCACCTGCAGAATTCTAACCCAGAGCCGTGTCTGTGAGTCGGCCTGAGGCCAGAAAGCCCTGGATAGACACAGCCTTCTTCCAGGAAATGTCGCCTTCACAGCAGCACCCTCAGCTCTGAAACCACCCAGACGGCGGGCCATGGGGGCTCATACTTGAAACCCCAGCTCTGTGGGAGCCTGATGTGGGAGGATCACTTGAAGCCAAGAGTTAGAGACCAGCCTCAGCCACAGAGTGAGAACCCCCGTCTCTATAAAAAATAAATGAATGAATGAACTTGTTAAAATATGAGGTGACCTACACTGCTTGCACCCAGTTGGCCCCAGGGGTGCCTGGAACTGTCGCTGCCCTTGGTAAAGTCACGGCTGCAGGCGGGCTCCATGCCCCTGGGGGTCCCCCTGGGAGGAGAAACCTGGCACATGGGGGTGGGCACGTGCAACTCCCCCTTCTGGGGTGGGCACTGTGGCTGCCTGGCCTCGTTCGGGATCCGAGTCACACTCAGGCTCGAACACACTCAGTGACTCTGTATTGTCCCCTTAATCGGATGTCAGAACTAACTACGTGGGAACGAGGAAAGGTAAAACGGTACAGCCCCTCTCCAAAACGGTCTGAGTTTCTTTAAAACCTGACCATGTAGCCACCATGATCCAGAAGTTACACTGGTGGCCATCTCTTCCCAGAGTGCGACCCCGGTTGTGGTCACACAAAACCCTGCTAATTAACGTTTATAGCAGCTTTCTGTCTAATAGCCCCGAACTGGAAGCAAGCCAGATATCCGTCAGCAGGTAAACGGTTAAATAAACCGTGGTACATCCACGCTGTGGGTTATGGCTCTGCAACAAAAAGGAACAAACCACGAATGTATGCCATGGTCTCGGTGAATCTCAACTGTGTGAAAAGCAGCTTGTAGAGGCTCCGGACGACATGATCCCCCTTACATGAGAGTCAGCGCGTGAGGTCACACTGTGCGAAGAACAGGTGGGATCACAGAGTCATTTGGCCACCTCTGGAAAACACAGCCCACCACAGAGAGGGCGGGAACCAGAGGGCGAGGGAGACAGAGAACAGGAAGAACCAAGACTCTTCCACTAAGTGAGCCTGTGCACCCAAATTGCAAGACGCCCATGGAAATCTAAAGAAAGGCGGCCACCCTAGTCCAAAACTGGAAAAGGAATCCACTCGTGATCAGATAAACTTTGTGGAGCAGTTGGACCAAAACCTGATGCCTTAAAATAAAGATGCTGATTCCCTGTCAGATAAACGACTTGCGAATACTGTCTCCCATTCTCCCATTCCACGGGTTTTCTTCACGGCGTCCTTTCGTGCCCAAAACTTCTTAATTTTAATGAAGTCCAGTTTACCGATTTCTCTTTATTGCCTGTACTTTCGCTGTCATACACATTCATGGATTTGTCAAATCCAACGTCATGAAGATCTTCACCAATTGTTTTTCTAAGAGCTAAATGATTCACCCCAAAAAAAGGGTGAAATTTTGATATGTGCTACGACACAGATGGACTTGAAAACATCACGCTTAGTGGAATAAGCCTGACACAAAAGGATAAATGCTGTGTGGTTCCACTAGTTTGAGGTCCCCGGAGTAGTCAAATTCATAGAGACAGAAAGTGGACCGCCAGTTATGGGGGCCTGGAGGAGAAGGGAGGGAGGCTTTGTTCTTTAACATGCACAGAGCTTATGTTGAGGATGATGAAAACGTTTGGGGTAGGGTGGGAGCAGCAGCCCATGCCTGTAATCCCCACACTTTGGGAGACCAAGGTGGGCCGATCATTTGAGGTCAGGAGTTCAAGACCAGCCTGGCCAACATAGTGAAACCCCATCTCTACTAAAAATACAAAAATTAGCTGGGCACGGTGGTATGTGCCTGTAATCACAGCTACATGGGAGGCTGAGGCAGGAGAATCATTTGAACCTGGGAGGTGGAGGTTGCAGTGAGTCAAGATTGAGCCACTGCACTCCAGCTTGGGGGGTGGAGTGATACCCTGTCTCAAAAGTAAATAAATAAACAAAAATTAACTCAAAATGCATCATAGACCTAAATGTAAAACATAAAGCTATAAAGCTTGTAGAAGAAAACATAGATGAATATCTTTTTTTTTTTTTTTTTTTTGAGACAGAGTCTTGCCCTGTTGCCCAGGCTGGAGTGCAGTGGTGCAATCTCAGCTCATTGTAAGCTCCACCTCCCAGGTTCCAACCGTTCTCCTGCCTCAGCCTCCCAAGTAGCTGGGACTACAGGCGCCCGCCACCATGCCTGGCTAATTTTTTTAAATTTTTAGTAGAGATGAGTAGAGACGGGGTTTCACTGTGTTAGCCAGGATGGTCTCGATCTCCTGACCTCATGATCCACCCGCCTCGGCCTCCCACAGTGCTGGGATTACAGGCGTGAGCCACTGTACCCAGCAAGATGAATATCTTTATGATCTTTGGTTAGGCAAAGATTTCTTTAATCTGACACCAAAAACATGATCTATAAACAAAAAAATGCATTACTTGCACATTGAATTGAGAACTTCTACTCTTAAAAGACAGGAGAATTACAAGACAAGCTGCAAACTAGGAGAAAATATTTGCAAAGCAAACAGCCCAGTTTTTAAGATGGCACTTCACCAAAGAACATAACAGCACATGAAAATTTGCCCCATGTTGTCATCCATCAGGGAAATGTACATTAAAACCACAACAAGACACCTCCACACATCTGTTAGTGCAGCTAAGAGGAAAAAGAGAACAAAACTGTGATGGTTCATTTTATGTGTCAACTTGACTGGGCCACCGCGCTCAAATATTTAGTCAAACATTATTCCGGATGTTTCTGTGAAGGTGTCTTTTGGATGAGATTGACATGGAAATCAGTGGACTTTAAGTAATGCAGACAGCGTTCCAGGATTGAGTGGACTCATCCAATCAGTCAAAGACCTCACTAGAACAAAGACTGAGCTCCCCAAGCCACAAGGATTCTGCAGCAGATGCCTTCAGATTCCCTCTTGAGTCTCCAGTCTGTGGACCTACCCCATCCGATTTTGCCAGGCTTCCACAGTCACATGAATCAACTCCTTAAATTGTCTCTCCCCTCCCAGTGCCTGTGACACAGACATGCACACACATGTGCACACACGCATGCACACACACCCCTGTTGATTCTATGTTTCTGGAGAACCCTGACTAATACAACAACCAAAGAAAACCATCTCCAAATACCAAGTGGTGGAGAGGAGACACAGCAGCTGAAACTCTCACTTGTTCCTGGTGGGCATCCAAAGTGGCTCAGCCATTTGGGACTCTAGTCTGGCAGTTTCTTGCAGTTACATATATATATTTATTCCATGCCCTAGCCAACCCAGTCGTAGGTGTTTGACAAGTCAAATGCTAACTGGTATAGAAAAACCTGTTTATGAGTGTATGAGGGTTTATAGTGGCTTTATTTGTTGTCCCTAAAAACCGGAAACAACTCAAATATTCTGGTGAGCAAATGAGCTGTGGTATTGCCATGTGCTGGAATACTACGCAGTCATGAAAAAGGAAAACCACTGAGGTGTGCAAGGCTGAACCCCAATGCATTATGCTGAATGAAAGCAATGTGGTCAAAGGTTCTTACTGAATAATTCCACTTACACAACATGGTGCAAGACAAAACCATGGGGACTGAAAATGTATCAGCAGTTGCCAGGGGCTGGGGATGGGAGGAGACAGGTTCTGGGCAATGGACCTGTTCTCGTCTTGGCTGTAGTGTTGACTGCATGGCGAAATGCACTTGTCAAAACTTGCCCAACTGTACACTAAGAAGTATGGATTTCACAGTATCCAGGTTATATCTTATTTTAAAAACCATTTTGATGATCTTAAAGATGAAAAATAGCCACTAAGCAAAGTAGACCAGATGCCATTGAAGATATAATTAGGAAATTGGAATGGCCGGGTGCAGTGGCTCATCTGTAATCCCAGCACTTTGGGAGGACGAGGTGGGAGGATCACGAGGTCAGGAGATCGAGACCATCCTGGCTACACGGTGAAACCCTGTCTCTACTAAAAATACAAAAAATTAGCCAGGCGTGATGGCAGACGCCTGTAGTTCCAGCTACTCTGGAGGCTGAGGCAGCAGAACAGCATGAAGGAGCTTGCAGTGAGCTGAGATCACGCCACTGCACTCCAGCCTGGTCAACAGCACAAGACTCCGTCTCAAAAAAAAAAAAAAAAAAAAAAGGAAATTGGAATATCAAACTGAAGAACACAGCAGCACCAAGACCCAGAGACACAAAAACAGCTGACAGAGCAGTTGAGAGACAAGAAGGGCAGGTGGAGAGGCTGTGGACAGGGTGTGGCAGGGAAGCACTGGAATGAGGACCAGGGATTTTTCAAAGTATGAAGGAAATATGAAGGAAAGCAGAGGTTCTTTGATCTGAAGGGCGCCTGCGCACTGAGCAGGAGGAAGAGGATCCGTCCACCCACACATCCAGGCATCGGAATGAAGCTGATGCAGGGCAGGTGAACCCCAAACTGGGGCCTAGCCCGCAAGGGTGCTTGGCTTCACCAGGAAGGAAGTCAAGGGCCAGCTGTCGGTAGAGGGAAGAAAACAGCTGTATCAAAGCGGCCGTGTTACGACTCCGTGACTGCCCCAGAAGAGCAGGGCTAGCGGCAGGCAGACAGCAGCAGCTCGGGCAGTTCTGCAGCCATGTTTATACCCACTTAGATTAAGGGGCAGTGCGTGCAGGGACTTCCAGAGAAGGGATGGTAGATCTTGGGTGGCCGAGTCATTGCCTTGGAAGGGGTGGTAACACCTGGCGTTGCCACAGCAACGTAAACCCAAGGGGCTCTGGTGGGCGTGGCTTATGGGAACCTGCTTTGTCCTGCTTGTGTTCTATCCAGTCCTCTGTTTGGTCCAGTGTAGGAGCCTCACCTCCGGAATCCGGTCCTGTCTCCGATCTCAAAGCTGTGGAGGAGAAATCCTGAAGCCGTCAGATAAACCACAGGCAGATTTCCAAAGGCATCAAACTTTAATAAAAGGAGTATGTTTAGTGGATCAAACAGCATCACGTACTCTTGCAATCCAGAAAGGAGCTGGACCTTGGTGGTTTAATTAAATCTCCTTACATAAGAGCAATGCTGGGGGACCTTCCTACGTAAGACGTAAAAGTGTGTTTCTCTGTTTTCCTGAGTAAGGAGAACTTGCAGTGAAGACAGGGTGGTGAGTTCACGCTTTATGCCCCGTGTCTGGGCAAACCTTTAGAATTAAGGAAAAACACAGCCACCTTGAACGTCACCAACAACCTCTAGGACCAGAATCATGACCACGCGGCAGGGACAGAGACTGTGGCTGCTGCAGGCCTCTGGGTTCCAGCCCAAGAGAGGTGCCGTGACCTGGGGACAGCGCTGGTCACCGGAAGAAGAAGGCCGTCTGTGTCATCACCCGAAACGAGAGCCCTCACCTCTGAAAGGGAACCCCAAAACCCAAGATGGTGACTGCTGCCCAGGGACGGGTTGCCAGGGCCCCTGGGCCACCCTGCAAGAGCCACTGAACCCGCCTGGCCTTTGTGTGACGCTTTCTGCTTTCTGCTTTCTGCTTTGTGTGTCGTTTTTCTCCCTTGTCACCAGCTGGCTCAGCAGATCCAGGGAGCTGAACAAAGAACCGACGTCTTTGGCATCTTACATGATGTCCTGAGAATGTTCGCCTGCTTTTACCTTGTGTGGCTGCCGTCAGCCGTCAGGAGAAGCCCATTCACCCTGCACCGCTGAACCAGAAACGCGTGAGCTGAAGGCCAGTGTTGTCCACCCTGAGATCTGTCTCCTCACAAGGGGCTGCCCGAAAGGGGGCCCTGGCGGAGGGGAGGGGATTTGAAGCAGGAAATGAGTGAACCTTAAAAACAGATGCTGGAAAAAAAGCAACGTATGTTGTCTACTGATTTTGTTGAATAGAAAATAAAGTTTGGTTGGTGAGAAAACCTTTTGCTGTCGCTATCAATTTGGGTTTCGTAGTGTTCTGAAACATTTGCTTTCTTTACTTCTAAAATAACCTCTTGATTTATTTGGGGCCTGGCAGGGACAGGAAGGGCTTCTCGAACGCTTAGCTCAAAATTGCCTAAAACACCAATAATAATAAGAACAAGTGCAATGACAATGACAACATACCAGCGACTGACGTACATACACCAAGTGCCGGCCGAGCGCCAGGACCTCCATGTCCCTTGGCCCGTGACCATCCGTGAACCATCCAGTGTCTCCGGGGAAGAGGCTGACCCCTCCGCCTGCTGTGTCACCGCCTGTGGCTGTGAGGTGGGTCCCGCCTGGGCACCCTAGCTCCCAACTTCAGCAAGGGGCACACCCAGCCAGCAAATCCCAGCCCTCAGAACACGGCGGGAGGGGCCTCCCCCCAACACACGTGCAAGGGAAGCAGAGAGCAGGTCATCAGCCAGTGGGGAGCTGCAGCCTGTTTTGGGGACGTTCACGAAGACCAGCAGTGAATCTCACGAATCCGGCGGCTCTCAGACACATCCAGCGAAATGCGTGCGTTTTAGACAACATGTGTAATAAGACACTATAGAATGAGACCACCACTTCTCCTGTTGTCCTTCCCAGCTTTTCCCTGTCTCCCCTTTTCTCTAGTTTATAAGACAGGAGAAGGGGGAGAAAGCAAAAAGTTGGAAAGAAACAGAAGTAAGATAAATAGCTAGACGACCTTGGCACCACCACCTGGCCCTGGTGGTTAAAATAATAATAATGATAATATTAACCCCTGACCAAAACTACTGGTGTTATCTGTAAATTCCAGACATTGTATGAGAAAGCACTGTAAAACTTTTTGTTCTGTTAGCTGATGCCTGTAGCCCCCCGTCACGTTTCCCACGCTTGCTTGATTTATCATGACCCCTTCACGTGGATCCCTTAAAGCTGTAAACCTTTAAAAAGGCTTCTTCAGGGAGCTTGGTTCTTAAGACGCGAGTCTGCCGACGCTCCCGGCCGAATAAAAAACCTCTTCCTTCTTTAATCCGGGGTCTGAGGAGTCTTGTCTGCGGCTCGCCCTGCTACGACACCATTAATCAACCCCGAAAATAGAACAGTGACTTAGGTTGTTTCTGATGCATATCTCCGTGGCAAAAATACAAAATTGTAATCTTGAGAAACACCAGATCTATGCTTGCATTTGGCCTAGAGGGGGATAGAGGAGGATGGAACTGGTGGGGATCCTGGGGGACTTTAGGGTTGTTTCTGTGATATCTGGTTATGTCTTTTTTTTTTTTGAGACAGAGTTTCGCCCTTGTCACCTGGGCTGGAGTGCAGCCGCCCGATCTTGGCTCACTGCAGCCTCCGCCTCCCGAGTTCAAGCGATTCTCCCGCCTCAGCCTCCAGAGTAGCTGGGACTACAGGCGCCCATCACCATGCCCGGCTCAGTGTTGTATTTTTAGTAGAGACAGGGTTTCGCCATTTGGCCAGGCTGGTCTTGAAGTCCTGACCTCAAGTGATCCGCCTGCCTTGGCCTCCCAAAGTGCTGGGATCGCAGGCATGAGCCACCGCACCTGGCCAGGTTATGTGTTACTTGTAGTTTTTAATTAAAAGCAGTTTTTGTTGCAGAAAGCTTATAAAATAGAGGCAGGTATAAAACATCTCCTAGAACTCCGTCATTCCGAGCTGGCCGCAGCTCACACTGTGAAGTTCATGTTTCTAATTCTGGAGTCAGTGCTGTTTGTAAACTGCCATCATAGAATATGGTTCAGAAGCTTGATTTCTGATGTCTACAAACTGTTGAATGTGTCAGAATTCATTTATCCAACATCTTTAAATGCATCTGGGGAGCACGTAATGTCAGGAACCTCATAATATGAATAATCGTCTGCCAACTTCTAACTATAGATTTATGAGTGCCGAATTTTCTTCGACATCAGACACAATTATTTATTTATTTATTTATTTATTTATTTATTTATTTATTTTGCGACAGAGTCTCGCTCTGTCGACCAGGCTGGAGTGCAGTGGCATGGTCTTAGCTCACTGAAAGCTCCACCTCTCCGGTTCACGCCATTCTCCTTCCTCAGCCTCCCAAGAAGCTGGAACTACAGGCATCCGCCACCGCACCTGGC